>NW_011494670.1:222673-247956 GCF_000754665.1 Bison bison bison
TCTGTATGTCTTCTTTGGAGAAATGTCTATTTAGTTCTTTGGCCCATTTTTTGATTGGGTCATTTATTTTTCTGGAATTGAGCTGTAGGAGTTGCTTGTGTATTTTTGAGATTAGTTGTTTGTCAGTTGCTTCATTTGCTATTATTTTCTCCCATTCTGAAGGCTGCCTTTTCACCTTGTTAATGGTTTCCTTTGATGTGTAGAAGCTTTTAAGTTTAATTAGGTCCCATTTGTTTATTTTTGCTTTTATTTCCAATATTCTGGGAGGTGGGTCATAGAGGATCCTGCTGTGATGTATGTCAGAGAGTGTTTTGCCTATGTTCTCCTCTAGGAGTTTTATAGTTTCTGGTCTTACATTTAGATCTTTAATCCATTTTGAGTTTATTTTTGTGTATGTTGTTAGAAAGTGTTCTAGTTTCATTCTTTTACAAGTGCTTGACCAGATTTCCCAGCACCACTTGTTAAAGAGAAGAAAAACACCAATACAGTATACTAACGCATATATATGGAATTTAGAAAGATGGTAACAATAACCCTGTGTACGAGACAGCAAAAGAGACACTGATGTATAGAACAGTCTTATGGACTCTGTTGGAGAGGGAGAGGGTGGGAAGATTTGGGTGAATGGCATTGAAACATGTATAATATCATGTATGAAACGAGTTGCCAGTACAGGTTCAATGCACGATACTGGATGCTTGGGGCTGGTGCACTGGGACGACCCAAAGGGATGGTATGGGGAAGGAGGAGGGAGGAGGGTTCAGGATGGAGAACACATGTATACCTGTGGAGGATTCATTTCGATATTTGCCAAAACAAATACAATTTTGTAAAGCTTAAAAATAAAAAATAAAAAAAAAAGAAGTTGGTATGTACAAAAAAATGGAATATTACTCAGTGATAAAAAGGAACAAATAAGAGTCTACTATTATAAGGTAGATGAAACTAGAGCCTGTTATATAGTGGAAAGTAAGTCAGAAAAATAGAAACAAATACAGTAAAATAAACATACAAGTGGAATCTATAAATAAGATACTGATGAACGTATTTGTATGGTAGGAATAGAGACACAGACATACAAAATATATGTGTGGATATGTTAGGGGAAGGAGAGGGTGAGATGAATTGAGAGAGTAGCAATTAAACATACATATTACCATGTGTAAAATTAGATAGCCGGTGGGAAGTTGCTATGTAACATAGGGGGCTCAACTCATGCTCTGTAACAACCTTGAGGGGTGGGATGTGGTGGTAGTGGGAAGGAGGCTCAAGATGGAGAGGAATATGTGTTTATATGGCTGAATCACTTGTATGGACAAAACCAACAGTGTAAAGCACTTATTCTTCAATTAAAAGAACAAAAAATCATCATCCATTTATGGTAAACAAAATCTCCAGAAAGTGGGCATACAGTGAACCCATCTCAACATAATAATTGCCGTACATGACAAACCCACAGCAAACATCATTCTCAATAGTGAAAAACTGAAAGCATTTCCTCTAAGATCAGGACCAAGACAAAGATGTCCACTCTTGCCACAATTATTCAACATAGTTTTGGAAATCCTAGCCATGATAATCAGAAGAAGGAGAAATAAAAGGAATACAAATGAGAAAAGAAGTAAAACTGAGTTTGCAAACGGCATTTTATTATATATAGAAAACCCTGAAAATGTTTCCATAGAGCTGCTAGAGTTCATTAGTGAATTTGGTAAAGTTCAGTTCAGTTCAGTCACTCAGTCCTGTCTGACTTTTTGCAACCCCATGGACTGCAGCACACTAGGTCTCCCTGTCCATCACCAACTCCCAGAGTTTACTCAAACTCATGTCCATTGAGTCAGTGATGCCATCCAACCATCTCATCCTCTGTCATCCCCTTCTCCTCCATAAGGGCCTATTTACAGCACAGGGAACTTTACTCAATACTATATAATAGACTATATGGGGAAAATAATCTAAAACCAAATGGACACATCTCTATCTATATCTACATCTATATCTACGTCTGCATCTATTTATATCTATTTTAACCAAGCTTATCTAACTTTTATACAGTGTACATTGTGCAAAATACTGGGCTGGATGAATCACAAGCTGGAAGCAAAATGGCCTGGAGAAATATCAACAACCTCAGATATGCAGATGATACCACATTAATGGCAGAAAGAGAAGAGAAACTAAAGAGCCTCTTGATGAATGAGAAAGAGGAGAGTGAAAAAGCTAGCTTAAAACTCAGTATTCAAAAGATGAAGATCATGGCATCTGATCTCATCACTTCATGGCAAACAGATGGGAAAAATGTAGAAACGGTGACAAATTTCATTTTCTTGGGCTGTGAAATCACTGTGGACTGTGACCACAGCCATGAAATTAAAAGATACTTATTTTTTGGGGCTCCAAAATCACTGCAGATGGTGATTGCAGCCATGAAATTAAAAGACGCTTACTCCTTGGAAGGAAAGTAATGACCAACCTAGATAGCATATTCAAAAGCAGAGATATTACTTTGCCAACAAAGGTCCATCTAGTCAAGGCTATGGTTTTTCCAGTGGTCATGTATGGATGTGAGAGTTGGACTGTGAAGAAAGCTAAGCCTCGAAGAATTGATGCTTTTGAACTGTGGTGTTGGAGAAAACTCTTGAGAGTCCCTTGAACTGCAAGGAGATCCAACCAGTCCATTCTAATGGAGATCAGTCCTGGGTGTTCATTTGATGGACTGATGCTAAAGCTGAAACTCTAGGACTTTGGCCACCTCATGCGAAGAGTTGACTCACTGGAAAAGACTCTGATGCTGGGAGGGATTGGGGGCAGGAGGAGAAGGGGACGACAGAGGATGAGATGGCTGGATGGCATCACCGACTCAATGGACATGAATTTGAGTAAACTTCAGGAGTTGGTGATGGACAGGGAGGCCTGGCGTGCTGTGATTCATGGGGTCACAAAGAGTTGGACACAACTGTGCGACTAAACTGAACTGAACTGCTCCTTGGAATAAAAACTATGATGAACCTAGACAGTATATTCAAAAACAGAGACAATACTTTATTGACAATGGTCCATATAGTCAAAGCTATTGTTTCCAGTAGTCATGTATAGATGTGAAAGTTGAACCATAAAGAAGAATGACCACAGTAGAATTAATGCTTTTGAACTGTGGTGCTGGAAAAATTCTTGAGAGTTCCTTGGGCAGCAAGCGGATCAAACCAGTCAATCCTACAGGAAATAAACCCTGAATATTCACTGTAAGGACTGATACCAAAACTTCAATACTTTGTCCACCTGATGTGAAGAGCTGATTCACTGAGAAAGATCTTGACGCTGGGAAAGATTGAGGGCAGGAGGAGAAGGGGACAACAGAGGATGAGATGGTTGGATGGCATCACTGACTCAATGGACATGAGTTTGAGCAAACTGAGAGAGATAATGAAGGACAGAGAAGCCTGATGTGCTGCAGTGCATGAAGTCGCAGAGAGTTCAAACGATTTGGCAACTGAAAAACAACAACAACACACACACACACACACACACACACACACTAAATGATCTATACTCCAATATATGCATGAACAAATTGAAGAATAAAACCATATGATCATCTCAATAGATGCAGAAAAAAAAGTTTGATATAGTTCAACATCCATTTATGATAAAAGCTCTCCAGAAGGTCGGCATAGAGGGAACATGTGC
Organism: Bison bison bison; assembly: GCF_000754665.1. Lineage (NCBI taxonomy): Eukaryota > Metazoa > Chordata > Mammalia > Artiodactyla > Bovidae > Bison > Bison bison. Next base: position 226,361 of record NW_011494670.1, read on the forward strand.
TGTGCTTAGTTACTCAGTCATGTCTGACTCTTTGCAACCCCATGGACTGTAGCCTGCTAGGCTCCTCTGTCCATGGGGATTCTCTAGGCAAGAATACCAGAGAGGGCTGCCATGCCCTCCTCCAGGGGATCTTCCCAATTCAGGGATTGAACCCAGGTCTCTTGCTTTGCAGGTGGATTCTTTATCAGATGGGCTACCAGGGAAGCCCATAGAGGGAACATACCTTAATGTAATAAAGGCCATATACGACAAACTCATAGTTAACATCATAATCAGTAGTGAAAAGCAGAATTTCCATTGAGATCAGAAAAAAGTTGCTGATGCTCACTCTCACCACTTTTATTCAACATAATTTTGGAAGTCCTAACCACAGAAATCATAGAAGAAAAATAAAACAAGAATTCAATTTGGAAAGGAAGAAGTAAACCTCTCACTGTTTGCAGATGACATGATAAGATACATAGAAAATCCTACCTAAAGACACAACTAGAAAACTACTAGAACTTATCAATGAATTTGGTAAAGTTGCTGGATACAAAATTAATATATAGGAATCTATATACTAATATTGAACTATCAGAAAGAAAAATTAAGGAAAGAACCCCATCTACCATCATATGAAGAAGAATAAAATACCAAGGAATAAGCCTACCTACAGAGGTAAAAGGCCTGTAATGGGAAAACTGTAAGGCAGTAATGAAAAAAATTGAGGATGACCCAGACAGATGGAAAGATATATCATGTTCTTGGATTGGAAGAATTAATATGATTAAATTGACAGTACCACCGAAGGTAATCTATAGATTCAGTGCAATTTCTATTGAAATAACAATGACATTTTGCACAGAATTAGAACTAATAGTTCTAAATTTTCTATATAAACAGAAAAGATCCTGAACAACCAAAACAGTTTGGAAAAAGAAAAACAGAGCTGGAAGAATCATGCTCCATAATTTCAAGCTATACTAGAAAGCCATCATAATCAAAACATTATGGTACTAGCACAAAAACAGACACATGGATCAATGTACCATAATACAGAGCCCAGAAATAAATCCAGACAATTATAATAAATAAATCTATGGTAAAGAATCCTCTTGCAATGCAGGAGACCCTGGTTCAATTCCTGGGTCAGGAAGATCCACTGGAGAAGGGATAAGCTACCCAATCCAGTATTATTGGGCTTCCCTTGTGGCTCAGCTGGTAAAGGATCTGCCCACAATGCAGGAGACCTGGGTTTGATCCCTGGGTTGGGAAGATCCCCTGGAAAAGGGAAAGGCTACCCAGTCCAGTATTCTGGCCTGGAGAATTCTGTGGACTGGATAGAAAAACTGAATAGACAATTTTCCAAAACTGAAAGCAGATGGACAACAGGCCCATGAAAAGATGCTCAACATCACTAATCATCAGGGAAATAAATGCAAATCAAAATCATAATGAAATACCACCTCACACTTGTCAGAATGGCTATCATCAAAAAGTCTGTGCTATGCTTAGTTGCTCAGTCATGTCCAACTCTTTTGTAACCTGCCAGGCTCCTCTCTCCATGGGGATTCTTCAGGAAAGAATACTGGAGTGGGTTGACATGCCGTTCTTTAGGGGATCTTCCCAACCCAGGGATGGAACCCAGGTCTCCCACATTGCAGGCAGATTCTTTACCATCTGATCCACCAGGGAAGCCCATCAAAAATCTTCAAATAACAAATGTTAGTGAAGATATGGAGAAAAGATAACTTTTGTAAATTGTTGGGGGAGGGGGATGTAAACTGGTAGAGTCACTGTGGAAAACAGTATAGAAGTTTCTCAAAAAACTGAAAATAGAACTACCTTATGACCCAGCAATTCTATTCCTGGGTATATTTCTAAAAAAAAATAAAATAAAACGAAAACACTACTTTGAAAAGATACATGCACCCCAATGTTCATAACAATGTTATTTACAATTGGGCTTCCCTGATAGCTCAGTTGGTAAAGAATCCACCAGCAATAAAGCGGACCCTGGATCAATTTCTGGCCCAGAAATATCCACTGGTTAAGGGATAGGCTACCCAGCCCATTATTCTTGGGCTTCCCTTGAGGTTTAGCTGGTAAAGAATCTGCCTGCAATGCGGGAACCCTGGGTTCAATCCCTAGGTTAGGAAAATCCCCTGGAGAAAGGAAAGGCTACCCACTCCAGTATTCTGGCCTAGAGAATTCACAAAGAATTGGACATAATTGATCAACTTTCATTTTCACTTTGAGGTATGGAAGCAACCTAAGTATCCATCACCATATAAATGGATAAAGAAGAAATGTATATTTATATATACAATAGAATATTATTAAGCCATAAAATAATGGATTTTTGCCATTCATAGCAACATGAAGGGCATTATGCTAAATGAAATGTCAGAAAAAGACAAATGCTAAATGATATCACTTATATGTGAAATTTAAATAATACAAATCAACTAGTGTATAAACCAAAACAATGCAGACTCATAGATCTAGAGAACAAATTAGTGGCTACCAGTGTTGAAGGGGAAAGGGAAAGGTGCGATATATGGGAAGGGAAAAGGGGTCATTATGGAATTATATGAAATCATCTTTGTGACACTTTTGAAAATTGTAAAGCACAATAGAATTTAAAGAATTATTCATTCAATAAAAAATAAATTAATTTTAAAAAGACTTGTTAAAGGGGAGATTCTGTGTTATAATTCTTCCTTTATATTTCACTTACAGATAAAAAATATTGTATTTTAACCTGTGAACTAAGGTTTAGAAAGTAAAATTTATAAGCATGTTTTCAATTCAGGGTTTCTATGTAATTTCTTTCTTATAATCTTTCTAAAGAAACCAAATAGCATTAATCCAATCTAATATCCTCACTCTAAACCTCTAGATTAAATATGAGAGCATTTTTATATATAATGCTATAATTCATGTTATTATGATTTTATTGCATTCCTTAGATATTTATAGTTTTCATATTTGTCTGGAAAATTCACTGTAATGCTTTATTCAATAAATCAATGAGAATATTTCTCTATGTAGGCAATTAAGTGATAGTTAACCAAATTATTTTTAAATTAAGATTTACAAAATATTTAGTCAGCAAAATAGGAAAAATAGCTAAAGTGTTAAATGCATATTGATGAAGCTTCTTCAGTTTGACTAAGGTGACTGAGTTTCGTTTTTGATCTGTCAAGTGCTTTCTTCTGATAATTTTTTCTTAATTCTGAGCACATCCATATTTCTCTTTATTCATGCCAGTTCTTCAATTACCTTTGATTTTATGTCCTTAAGTAACAGGGCTAAGCATTTAACAAGAACAAAACCTATCATATTTGTTTAATAGTAACTGTCATTAAAGGTGCATAGATTACTTAGAGAGCCTGAATAACAGGAGATACAAGAACAACACACCTACAAGGAGTAATGATGGTGATTTCTCCACTGGAGAAGCGTAGGAGCTGAACCACTGAACAATGAGCATCTTCATAAAGTGTGAGAGAAGCACATTTTCTTCCTCCTTGAGGAAGGAGGGATGGGTCTGGCATGGTTCTGAAAGACATCCAAAAAATAAACATTTGCTAACAACAGTAAATTGAGATGATATTAGAATTTTAATTTCTTATTTCTCTACTGTCATCTATGACATTACCAGTACATACTGGCAAAATAATAATATAGGAAGACTCATAAAGAACAATCCTAAAATATTCACTAAAATTAGCAGTTTCTAGAAGAAAGTAATTGGTAAGATTCTACAATACTCATTCTAAAGCTAGTACAGGAGTTTAAATGCAACAATCTGGTTTTTGCATTATGGCATGTGGCTGATTTGCATGATGCTATAAATTGGGAAATTGAGACAGAGAAAGCTTGTGACATTAAAGGTAAAATCTCTAACCAAAATACTGATTTTCTTAAAGCTGATAACCTAATATTTGAAGGTAAGGTTGTCAGAGTAATGTACCTGGTATTCCATCACTGTTCATCCTGAGGCAGAAAAAATCACAATAAGCAAAGCAGCCAAATAAAAGCACTCAGAGTAGGAGAAGCAGCCAGAAGCATGAATTATCCTTGCACTGGACGGGGGAACCAGCCATTGCATAATTGAGAATTGACTTTGAATGTTGAATTTTCACTGTGTGGAAATGTGAGCTCTGGAGCCCATAGGTAAAGATTTAATTTACATAGATTAAATCAATAAATAAAAGATAAAAATAAGGAAGATATAAAAAATCCATCTTCAGATAAAAATCATGCTCTTAAGGTTTGTTTAGTTGAATTCTCTTTGGGAGACAAGCTGGCAAACTCTTCTGGTTTTCAAAATCAAATATCTAAGCTACCTTCCTCTATAAAACACAAGAAAATTAGCAAACAGTGCCAATAATTCATTTACATACTTAGAAACTATTTTTCAAGGTATTTCAAAATGCAGTTTTGAGAATAAGATAAACTATAACAGCAGAAAGGTCATAAATTATGAGGTATATAATTTATTAACTTAATGTGTGGCATTTATTTCTTTTATTCCAGTCAAAATGCTGTTTCACTTGGATTTTTTTTTTTTTGCATCACAAGTTGAAATTGTGTGATGATAATAATTGTTCCTTCTATAGCTATTTAACATTTTTATTGCTACACTCAATTTTTGAGAAAATTTAGTGAATATTTTAGGATTGCTCTTATGAGTCTTTTATGTATTATTATTTTGTTCTCTTGTATCATAAGTATCTCATTTTTAAAATATTGTTGACTTATGATGTTTATTTTGCAATTTCTTTCATCAAATTCATGACAGGGAAATATTGTTATCTCAACAGGCTCCCAGATGATGAAGTCCATTGCAGAACTGAAATTAAAGCTTTGAATATTAGGCTAATTCTTTTGGAACACATATACAGTTCCTTTCAGAATGTTTTTGCTTGCCTTCTATAACCAATTAACTACATATATTTAAAATCCACAGGGACTTCCCTGGTAGCTCAGACAGTAAAAATTGTGCCTGAAATGCAGGAGACCTGAGTTTGGAAAGATCTCCTGGAGAAGGGAATGACTACCCACTCCAGTATTTTTCCTTATAGAATTCTATGGACAGTGAAGCCTGTCAGGCTGTAAGTTTACAGGGCTGTAACCCATGGGGTCACAAAGAGTTAGACATAACTGAGCCTTTGACATTTTCATACTTTCTCTTAAAATCACAAACACTTCCCTGGGACAAAGGAAGATCACAATATGTGGGTAAAAAAACATTGGAATGTGTACAAAACCACTAAAGAGATTATTTTTAAGCTCTTGACTCTTTAAGGTACTGCTTATGATTTTCTTATTTTGTTTTTCTTGGTTTCATGGAAGACATTTGATTTGTTGTATTACATCTGTATAATATTCATGGATGTAATCATTATTACTTTATCATTATTAATACTTGACGTAGATTTTTTCTTCATTTCTTTCCTGGATAGTTTACCATTTCTCTAAAGTTAATACACAATGTTAATGCACATAATCTTATCATTATCATATAATAGTTTATAATACATCAATAAAACTGCAAGCCTTTCCATGCAATTGCAAAGAATATAATCATACATTTATAAAACTTTAACTGGTCTTAGCATCTCTAGTTCAACCATTTCGTCTTCCAGTGAAGACAATCAGGTTGGTGGATTTGTAAAATTTTCATGCACATCCAAGTTAATGAAAGTGTTGGGAACTGTGTAATTTCCTCTGTCTTGTCACAATAAAAATTTGAAGTGACGGACCAGTGTTACAACTCTCGGATGGAACAGTGTTACAACTCCGTGTTAAAGCTCAATTTTATTTAGAAAATAAAGGAAAATACATCCTCAAGATGTGAAGGCATGCCGAGAGAGAGAGACCCCCAGTCCTTTGGTTCCTCTTTGTATATGTTTTTTCTCCTCCTCCTGGGCCTGCTTTATGTAAATTGGGCTAGCTAGGAGTACTGTTTGTTCTACCTGAGGTCCTCACTCTGGTCCTCGGACCTTTCTTTGTTCTATTTTCATGGGATTGTCCCTTCCTTGTCTTTTAGCCACCACCATTCTGGACTCATTTTTCCTATTCTAACTACCTAACAAAAGAACAAAATTTAGAATCCAGTCCTCGCGGTTTTTAAGTTGAAGCTAATTAAAGTAATATCCAATTATTTGTGTGCTGTTTACAAAGTGAAAGACATAAAATTGAAGTGACCATAGTAGTAATCAGAGTAGTGGTATGGTTCTCAATCTCTTTTTCATCATGGCGCACGTGGGGAAAGAAGTGAGGTAGCTCATGGTAAGAAGAAAGAACCAAAGCCTCTGGCTATCTCGTACTCCACCCCATTATCCCAAGGACTGTAGTAATAAATACCTAAATATTCCACTCAGTACCAAGCATGCTATGGCACATTATTTGAAAAGCTCTACTGAACTTATTAAAGATTATAAGGTTTCAATTCAAGCTAAAGGATGCTTTATGATTTTCATTCTCTCTAAATTGGGACTATTAAACTAGAAATGAAAGCATAATGGCCTTAAAAGTTTAAATCATTATTGAAGAATATATAGAGAGGTCCATTAGACTAAGAATTACCTCTGACCACTACCATTTGAAAGGTTGTGATGTCAGAAAAAAAGTACAAATAAAAAATAATTAGGTAAAGAGGAAGATATATTGTGAATGTTGTTTATAATTAAAGCCAGACTTGGGTCAGAACACCTTAATAGATATTTCAAGGAATTTGAAAATACAAGAAAACATAGAATCAAACTTTTGTAAAGCAAAAAGTGTGTTTTAATAGGATGATTCTTCTATATTGCACAGAATGGATAAAATGGAGTTAAGCTCAGCAGTTGATTGAATTAAGGCAATACCACTGGGAGTGGTAGATAAGTAGAAATACAATGACTATTTTGGAGATAGGTGAGATACAGAAGAAAGAGGAGAGAAAAAAAATGCCTAAGGTGGATTTATAAGCAGGAGGATAAGTTAGGGGCAACTCATTAGAAAAGAAGAGGAGAATTAATTGAGGGAGAGAAATCGATGAAGTAATTGCATACAATTGTTTTGAATTGATTTGGAAACTACCAGTAAGTAAATGGGCTTCCCTGGTGGTGCTAGTGGTAAAAAAAATAAATCTGTCTGCCAATGCAGGAGACAGGTGTAAGAGACAATGGCTTGATCCCTGGGTCAGAAAAATTCACCAGAGGAAGAAATTGGACCCCATTCCAGTATTCCTACCAGGAGAATCCCATGGACAGAGGAGCCTGGCGGGCTACAGTCCATGGAGTCACAAAGAGTTGGATATGACTGAGCATCTGAGCACAGCACAGTAAATAATTAAATAAATAGCAAACTTCTGGATCCCACTTTAGAATCACCAAAGAAACCAGAGCTCTGAGGGATGACAATGTAATAAGCTCTACTCATGACTCTTAAAGTTTGAGAAACATTGAAATATGCTAATAACAATATTTCTCAGAGTCTTCTGCAAGTCATCGAAGTTCCTACTGATATATTAAATAGTCCTTTGAAAATCTGGCAAATGCAGAGAGAAATTATTAATAGAAGTTTGAATAATTTTCTTTGTACATTTGAAAAGAATGGCTAATTTTGACTTTTACAGAGTTCCATATTTTTATAATTATTATTATGTTTTTAAATTATGTACATAAATTTTAAGAACTGTGTTAGTACCTTTCAGCAAATTCATATTTAAGTCATTTGTGTTTGTTTACATTTGTAAAATTTTAAATGATCACTGCTTCTTTTATGAATTATGGTTCATATTATGAATTATGGTAGAATTATGGTTATTTGCAAAAGGTAGGAAGAATTAGGGAGAAGGCAATGGCACCCTACTCCAGCATTCTTGCCTGGAAAATCCCATGGATGGCGGAGCCTGGTAGGCTGCAGTCGATGGGGTCGCTAAGAGTCGGACATGACTGAGCGGACATTCACTTTCACTTTTCACTTTTATGCACTGGAGAAGGAAATGGCAACCCACTCCAGTATTCTTGCCTGGAGAATCCCAGAGACGGGGGACCCTGGTGGGCTTCCGTCTATGGGGTTGCACAGAGTCGGACACGACTGAAGCGACTTAGCAGCAGCAGGATGAATTAATCTCTGAATATCTTGATTTCACATAAGCAATGAAAAAAATAACAACTAGAAGTTGTGAAAATTACTATCTAAAAATGAGATTTATTGTTATTTATCTCAATCACTACTTCTTTGGTAATTTTCTATCATAAAACAAAATCATCTAAGCTTTCTAATAACCTTCTTTGATAAACTGAGATTTCCCATAAGTATTCCTTCCTGGTGGCTCAGGCGATAAAGCATCTGCCTACAAGGCAGGAGACCTGGGTTTGATCCCTGGGTGGGGAATATCCTCTGGAGAAGGAAATGGCAACCCATTCAAGTACTCTTGCCTGGAAAATCCCATGGGAGGAGCCTGGTAAGCCCCAGTCCATGGGGTCGCAAACAGTTGGACACGACTGAGGGACTTTACTTCACTTACTTCTTCCTATCAGGAACAGATAATTTTATCATTAAATGAAAGGAAATAGCAACTTGAAGAAAGATATTATAAGTTTGTATACATCACAGTCAAAAGATTGATAAGGCATAGCATTACCAATAGGAGAAAATCTTGCTACTACATGAATGAAAATGGTTATACCTGAACACTAGATTTATTTTGTTTTATTTTATTTCTCAAGAGCAGTTGGAATTTGTGGTGAGAATGCTTAGTCAAAGAATTTGTCTCTTGATGGTGACACTGATATATCAAAGATAAAAATTGGAGCTGATTTTGACAATTTAATAAAAGGAAAGAGAGATCAGGAATCCATTAACCACTATCTTCCAAGAGGACATATTCAGCCTGCTAGATTTTGTATTTAACAATCTCTGATTTACCACTGACAAGCTATTGACTGATCACTGAAAATAGTCTTTAAGAGAAAAAAAAAAGAAAATAGGCTTGAGTGAGAAAAATTTTAATACATTTCAGATGAAATTACACTTGGAATATCCAAGTGTATCTGACAAAGTGGCCCAACATTACTAACTTCCTCAAAAGCCTATAATTTTAGGCAAACAGTTAAATATAAAGTTAAAGAAACAAACATCATATAAGGACTCTATTTGGCTTATAACTGCTAAAATATTACCCACCTTCTAGCATAAAGTAAGTTCAAGTCTGATTTAGACTGTATTGAATGCATATTTATAGACATATCAGAGACTCTGCTAATCAAATACAATAAGGATGAGGATTGTTAAATACTTATATTAAAAAGAATATTTATTGCTGACCTATACAAAACAGAGCATATCCCCAAACTTTAAACACTTTATACACTGTGCTAAAGCAAAGTTCAAAATAATTCTTTCAAAATATAAAAATACAGAGATGACATCACAGCTCAAACAGTAGTAGTGCCTAAATATCTAGAGTTGTAATACAACTTTTATTTACCGATAGAAGGTAGTAATAGTCTAATTTCAATGGTTTGAATGGGAAGAAAAAAGCTGCAGCTTTGGAAATGATCAAAATAAGCAAAACTTCAAGATAGTAATATTGAAAACTATCTAAGGTAACATCATACTATGGTATATTCCACTACAAGATCGTAATTTTTACTTAGACTTTACAAAATTCATTACAGTTGGAAACAGTAGCATTAAAAACATGTTCTATTTCAAATTTTATACAATAGATATTTATTTAAATCTAGTAAAAGCAAAATATCTTTAATAAGACTACACACTAAAAAATTATCTTTTTAATTTATATTTTATTTATTTTGTCTTGGTGTGATTAAATCATGTATAATAATGCAGTATCTTGTTCATCTGATAGGGACTGAAGCTCTAGTATACATAAAAATAACCCTTATATATTTCCATACTATACTATTTGTTAACAATTTAATATGTGACATTACAAATATGACAAGACAAACTTTATTAGACTTTATACGTTATTTATATTGGTGATTAAAGTATGCACCAAATATAAATGCATATAAAATTTTGTATGCTGCTGCTGCTGCTAAGTTGCATCAGTCGTGTCCGACTCTGTGCGACCCCATAGACGGCAACCCACCAGGCTCCCCAGTCCCTGGGATTCTCCAGGCAAGAACACTGGAGTGGGTTGCCATTTCCTTCTCCATTGTGTGAAAGTGAAAAGTGAAAGTGAAGTCGCTCAGTCGAATCCGACTCGTAGGGACCCCATGGACTGCAGCCAACCAGCATCCTCCATCCATGGGATTTTCCAGGCAAGAGTACTGGAGTGGCTTGCCATTGCCTTCTCCAAAATTTTTGTATAAAATTATATTAATTAACATTGAATTGTTATTGAATAAATAACATTGAATTAATAAAATTTAGAAATAAAATTACATAGTAAATGAAGCCTTTTTAATATCAGGATCTTCTGAGGGAATTTTTGCCTCTTTAAATTGTTTCTTGGTGCATCAATGTTTTGAATTTGACTTACCTAAATAATTACATGTAGAACTCATCAGATCCCTTTTTATATGATGTTCTTTGGAGTTAAAAGTGCAACTATATGAGGAAGACCACTGGAACTGAAATTAAACATACAGCCAATGTGGGATTCTAGAACTAGGGATATATTCATCAGGACACCATATTTCAAGAAAAACAACTCTTTTCTGTCATCTAGGTCTTAAATCTCAGCTCTCTACACATCCCCACTTGTAGGTCAGTATTTCTTTAAAAAATGACACAACAGTGTTCACTTGTCTCACTTGAAATTCATAATCTTGACTCTTGTATGAGCCACTCAGCACTGTTCACATATACATTTGTCTAGTGTGCTTTCCTTCCAAGCCCCTGAGAAGGCTATTTCACACTACCTAGTCCCTACCAAATCATTTCCCAATCCTCTGTCAATTATCTCAGCTAAGATTTTGCCTTTTATTTCATTAAAAAATTAAAAAAGGAATTGAGGAAAGTTTTTATATTCTCACAATCAAATCGGTTAACAAGCTACATCTGTACCAAACAATTTTCCTTTGCTACTGTGCCTTTACTGTAAGTTTCCATTTATTTGATTGCTGAATTTAATTTTCTCTAGAACTAATATCTTGACTATGGTGATTTTATATATATATATATATATATATATATATATTTCTATATCATCGATTTTTCAGTCTTTGGATTCATGCTCCCCAGCATACGATATATTTTATTTTTAGGTCTTGTTAAATTTATAAGTTAATTAACTAAAAAGATCTCTGTTGACTATATTCTTACTTTGAAAATTGTTTTGGGACTTCCCTGATGGTCCAGTGGCTATGACTCCATATTCCCAGGGGGTCTGGATTCAATCCCTGGTCAGGGAGCCATATCCTACATGGCACAATTAAGAGTCCTCACACTTCTCAACCAAGATCCAAGATCCAGCACAGCCCTAAATAAGACCCAGCACAGTCAAATAAATAAATACATCTCAGTGGTAAAAAATCCACTTGTCAATGTAGGAGACATTAGACATGACGCAGTTTTGATCCCTGGGTCAGGAAGATCCCCTGGAGAAGGAAATGGCAATGAACTTCAGTATTCTTGACTGTGAAATAAGGACAAAGGAGCCTGTCAGGCTTCAGTCCATGGGGTCACAAAGAGTCAAATGTAACTGGGTGTGCACACCCAAGGAAATAAATAATATTTTTTAAAGAAAATTGTTTCTCCCCCTTACAATCAAGCTTTCAATATCTCAGCTTTCTGTTTATAGTTTTTAATCTCCCCACTTCACCATCCCCAATTCAACAAAACTTCTCTTTGTTACAGTCATCACAGACATTTATGTTGTAATATCCAATGCTCATTTTCAACATGTATTAACTCTACCTCTAAGCAGCATAAGACACAGTTGACCACTTTCTATTTTCTTGAGGTGTTTTTGGATCACGGTTACCATAACTGCATACTACTCTGATTTTCTTCCCATCCCAAAGCTCTCCTTTTCATTCTCCAATTCTTGTCCTTCCTGCATATGATCAAACTCTAAATACCAGTATGTCTGAAGACTCAGGCCTGGAATTTCTTTTTATCTCTATATTATGTTCAGAAAGGCCAGTGAGGTAAGTTGACAAATGCATGACAGTCAAGCTTGATGTGATGTATTTTATAATTTTTTATCTACATAGAAATGAGAATGATAACTTTCTTATTCAAAATCTCTAATAGTTTTATACTTACACCTAGGCTAAATATCGGAGAAGGCAATGGCACCCCACTCCAGTACTCTTGCCTGGAAAATCCCCTGGATGAAGGAGCCTAGTAGGCTCCAGTCCATGGGGTCGCTCAGAGTCAGACACGACTGAGCGACTTCCCTTTCACTTTTCACTTTCATGCACCGGAGAAGGAAATGGCAACCCACTCCAGTGTTCTTGCCTGGAGAATCCCAGGGACGCGGGAGCCTGGTGGGCTGTCGTCTATGGGGTCGCACAGAGTAGGACACGACGGAAGCGATTTAGCAGCAGCAGCAGGCTAAATATACCTATAAGTATAAATTATACCTTTATACTTATACCTAGGCTAAATTATACCTAGGCTAAATTATAAACACCTTACAAATTCCTCATAAGGCTTAAGGTCATACTCTGCCTTTGTCTCCAATTTCACATCATAGTCTCTGTGTTTATTGTTTTTGTCAGGTATGGACTTTCCTCAGATCATTACAAGGTTGTCTGTGGAGGAATTAGACTACTCTATTGAAGATTTCCACTTCTTTTTCCCCACTGTTATTGCCCTTTATTATAAGTATCTCGTTTACTCTCTCTTAGGACCTATTTCTATTGAAATGATCTTGGTTATTTGCTTACCTACTTTTGTCTTCTTCTACAACATAAGCCTTTCTATCTCCATAGCCAATGTTTAAAAAAAAAATGACTGGTAAAATACCTGCCACAAAACAGTGATCAATATATAGCTCTTAATAAATGATAATAGTTGAAAAGTCTAAAATATTACTATCAAAACATGCTGGAAAAATAATGTTAAGTTGGAATGAAGTAACATTTTTTCAGGTTAGGAAGATAAAAACTAATATTGCTTATATTCTAAAAATAATTGTGAAGGGCATGGCTATAGCAAATATTCCCCTTCATCCTTTCTCAATATAATAGTTTTCAGGGGTCAATTCCATGAACTTTCCTTCAAGTTCATTTGCCAAAAGGTAAATTTGGGGTGCTGCACATGTTAGATTGCAGAATAGGAAACTGACCTGGGACACATAACTCCATACCTAGTAGAGATGAAAAATTAGGATGGTTAACTCACACTTAAGAGTTAACTCACACTTAACTCACACACAGAATCTTGAAAGAAAATATTATATAAAATAATTAAGAATCATTAAAAAAGTACTAGGTGAGAATGCTACATCAAGCATGTTGAGAAATGAATTGGAGAAATATCTAGGGAAAGTTTCTGTATCATAATTGAACAGAAAAGTCCATACACATTACTTAGGAATTTAACTAAGATCAGCAGTTATTTAGAACATAGGAAAGGCAGGCAAGATTTTAAAATGTATATAGAATTTTGGGGGACTTGCTGATAACTTAGAGGACAAGGAGAATAAGAGGTTTCAATTTTGAGAGCTTGGGCAAACTAGAGAAGGATCATACAAATGGCTGTGAGATGAGAGAAGGGTGACATCCAGGAAAAATAATATCTTAAGGGGAATATAACAAATTCAGCTTTCAATGCCAATATTAAGACATAAAAGTTCATTAAAATTAAAGTAATATTATGTATGAGACAGAATAGTAGTGTTATCAATAAAGATGGATGAAGTCTTTCTTCCTTACCATAACCTCCAGGCAAATTCAAACTTTGGCTGTCCACTATCCTTATCTTCCTTTTAAACCACATTGTTATTTCATTATTGGACATCAGATATGTGCTAAGTACTCATAGGTACATTTAAAATAGACTTAACTCACTAAAAACACCACTCTCCCCATAATTATATCACAGCATAGCTGCTGCATCCTGTCACTGCTTCCTTTCTTATCATAAACACTGATATGTTCTGGGTCTATTACACTCCAAACAACTCTGTTTTACTTTAAAGCATGGTTTTATTTTTAATAAAATTCAGCAATCTCTCCCCTCTCTCACCTCTTGCCACCAAAACTGAAAGCATCCCCTAGGTCTGTGTGTTTCATAGTCAATGGCCAGTGAATCACTATTAGGAAAAAAGAAATAAAGAAAAACCACAGATAAGGAGATAATCTTGCTCTAGATATTTTTATTTTAGATGTTTGGTACTTTGACCCACAGTGATTTTGTTTCAAAAAGTAAAATAGTTATCTAATAATAGTAAAACCATCTCCATTCATCTGTGGTCACACACACACACACACACACACACACTACATATATATATATATATATTGTGTGTGTATCACTAAGGAGAAATATTTTATCATAGAGCTACAAAGTGACTGACTTTATAATAGGATTGAGGAATATAAAGTGTTACACTGAAGAGTACTTTTACTCTAGAGATTCTTTGGGAAATTCAGTACATAGAGCAAAAAATTGTGTTTAGTTTTAATCATATTTGAAAGTCCCTCAGGGAAACCATGCCTAATACCAACACAGACAGTTTTTTCCTCATTGTTGTATCTAATCACCATTTCTTTATTTGGCAATGCCATGTGATAGCTGTCTATATCTAAGTATTTTTTCTAAAATCCATTTTAAATTATTCAACATTGCATACATAATAAATACAAACTTTTAACAACCAATATAATAAATGCCCATCTGCTCTGTACCCTGTGATTCACTGGTTACATGCCCTGGAGGAAAGTGGTTTTCTAAACAATAGATTTATACCATCATTACACTTAATTTGGAGAAATGCTGATTTTAAGGAGGTGAAAGGCATCTATGACAACTGATAAAAAAGAGAACCAGAGATCCTATCTTATTTACTGGGGTATAAATTCATGGAATGAAAAATCACACAGAGTCTATGACACTATATGAGTTCTTTTGTTTCCTTTCTGTTTTTCAAGAGTATCAAGTTGAATGTATATTAGCTCCTTCTTCTAATTGTGAAATTAGAAATCCTTTTGTCCAAAATACTACTATGTGTGTTATAATAATATACTAAAAGACCAATCAAAAATTAGGGAATCAAATAAGGGAAGAGCAGGAGACTGCTTAGAATTCTAATGGAATATTAGAGCCAGAGAGAGAAATGGAACTGCTGACTCAAGAAAATCATAAAATTACTTAGATTCAAGAAATAGTGTGGGTATTTATGCAAATCACTTCCTATAATACAACATATGCAATATATATAAACAGAAAGACACATTCAGTTCACATTCTAAAGAGAGGATGGTTATGTGGCCATGGCATCACTTATGCCTTCCCTCCTCTTTCATGATATGCTTGGTGTACCCATTCACTGAGTTTGAGTTGTTGATCCTATGATGCTCTTTATGTTGATCTGTGAATATTACTGGATTCCTGCACTCAAGTAGTATTCAGTCTGGTCAGGGAATAAAACATGTAGATGAAGAATTGCACTTAAATGTGAAAAGTGAGAACTGCTTTGAGGACAAGGGAATTAGGGGTCACCTGACCAACTGAGTGCCTCTAGTTGTGAGATCTGACATTTGAAATCCAAAAGAAAGGATAATAATTTAACATCAAGGCCTGCCTGGCTAAAATTCCTGATAAAAATAATCTTTCTAGGAATTTGGTAGTTGATATTTCCCTTGCTATCTGATTCCTCTTACAAAGAATTATCTTTGTTTATAAAACAAAACTGTATAAGAAAAGATATTTCACATCAAACACAGAATCTCACAGGAGACTTCAAAACTACAAAAGGACTTAAGTTTCTCCCTGTTTAAACAGAAAACATTGGGAATTTATTTGAGTTCTCTTTTTGGTTTGTTTTGTATTTGATGACACAGGAAGAAGAGAAAAAAAAAAAGTAGTGGGGTAGATGATGGTTCTCATACTTCTGTATAAAAAGACAGGAGATAAAATTTTGCCTCTTTAAAAGTTGGGATACTAATTCTGGGAAAGATTGAAGGCAAAAGGAGAAAGGGGCAGCAGAAGGTGAGATGGTTAGATAGCATCACCAATTTAACGGACATGGATTTGAGCAAACTCCGGGAGATAGTGAAGGACAGGGAAGCCTGGAGTGCTGAAGTCTATGGGGTCTTAGAGTCAGACATGACTTAGTAACTGAACAATAACAACAACACAGATATTTGCATTGACATGAGTCATAGGTTTCAAAATGGACTGAGTGTTCCAAGTGCAAACAGGCCATGAGCAAGCACTTTGTCTTTTGTAAGAAAGAAAAGGTCAAGGGGTAGAAGCAGCAATTCCAAGATAATGAGAACTCCATACATTTAGCTCAACTGACAGAAGCAGGAACTCTGCCAGAGGTGATATGAGAATGCGCATCTGAGAATTTACTTCATATTTTACACAGGAAATGGTACTGGGTTTGAGTTTCTCTTCCTTAGATGTTAAATGATAGAGTGACCCAATCTGCATTTGACAATGTTAGTTTCCTTTTGATCATTAAAAGGATAGTTAGGGTCATACCTCTAATTCTATTGGAATCAAAAAGTTAACGTAAGTAGTCACAACTTTCACCTTGCTATCATTGTGGATGTAACTATCTTTTCTTGCATTTCATTTCTAAACTAAGCAGTAGAACACAATGATTTTATTTACCTAATCACTGCCTATGTGTCTACATGTCCTATAGGTCCCAGCCTTTTGAAAATGATGATGGTTGTGGTATAATTGCTAAGTTCTGTCCAACCATATAATGATAGTACATGACAAATTCCTGAGGTACTTCCCTGGCCTGGTCCTTGTTACTCCTGAGAAACAGCTGCAGATGTTTTCCTCAGACCTGGAGCTCTGCTTTTATCAGGTGAAGGACGAGGCATCTATAGTTTCAGGTTCACTCTTATTGGTTAATTCAAAGCATAATAATGAGAATTAGAGTACTAGGAGAGTTGGCAGGTTACTTAAGCAGTCAGTTATTTAGGTTTATCTAGGGTTTCAGAAAGAGAAAACCTCATGGATAGGGGATGTCCTGATTTCTCCTCTGGTTGTTTTTTTAGTAGCTGTGTCAAACTGTTCAATTCAGTTCAGTTCAGTCGCTCAGTCATGTCCAACTCTTTGCGACCCCATTAACTGCAGCACGCCAGGCCTCCCTGTCCATCACCAACTCCCGGAGTTGATCCAAACTCATGTGCATCGAGTCGGTGATGCCATCCAGCCATCTCATCCTCTGTTGTCCCCTTCTCCTCCAGCCCCCAATCCCTCCCAACATCAGGGTCTTTTCCAATGAGTCAACTCTTCACATGAAGTGGCCAAAGTATTGGAGTTTCAGCCTCAGCATCAGTCCTTCCAATGAACACCCAGGACTGGTCTCCTTTAGGATGGACTGGTTGGATCTCTTTGCAGTTCAAGGGACTCTCAAGAGTCTTCTTCTCCAGCAACACAGTTCAAAAGCATCAATTGATGCTGGAAGGGATTGGGGGCAGGAGGAGAAGGGGACGACAGAGGATGAGATGGCTGGATGGCATCACCGACTCGATGCACATGAGTTTGGGTGAACTCCGGGAGATGGTGATGGATAGGGGAACCGGGCATACTGCGATTCTTGGGGTCGCAAAGAGTCAGACACGACTGAATGACTGGACTGAACTGAACTGAACTGAACATTTATAAATAACAAAACATTTTTTAAGAATGATAGATTCTGCATATGGCACTTAAGAAATACAGTGTTTGACCTTTCACTTTGCAAGCATTTTCTCACTAAAGATTGTTATAAACATATATCCCTATTATTTTTTGACCATTTAAATATTTCCATTATTTTGATGCTACTATAGCATTTTGTTATCTTAGAATATCTCTGACTTGCCATATACATTCAAAACAATTGGTAAACATTAAATGAAATAAAATTCAGAGTGTATGACAGATGAGAATATAAAAACTCTCCCAGCATGCCTTACCCTTATGGTATTTGAAAAATTGACTAATTGGGCTATAAATCAAATCATCAGGAAAACCACTTGAAATGAAATTTTTAAAAAACAAGCTTCATGTAACCATCCTGTCACATGTGACTTCTGATCAAATGTGTCACATCTCACATCTGATCATATGGAAATCATTGCTAATAAAAATATGATCTTCCACAAACCTTCACTTACTGATTTTTTTCATTTGTACAATATCGTTTAATCACCATTTGCTATAAACATGTTTTTTTCTGACTAAACATCAAATCTATAGCAGATATAAACATCTTAAAATGTGTTTTTTTAAGAAATGGTTATTTTCTTATTTGATTCATTGTGCTTTTGTTCTTTACGTATTGAGTCCAAAGAAAGTGCAGTGTTAAAGGTAAAGTTTCTATGAAATAAAAAAATAACAATTATATATATTGCCTCTAATTATACTTTTATTCAAATAGCATTTTGGAAAATATTTTCCTCCTCAAGTCACTATGACAGGTTTTGTAATCCTTCCAATCCGTTATTGGTTATGCTTGATTCAAAGAAAAGTACTGAAAGAGTAAATGTATATGTTTTATTTTAGGATGATATTAGAAAGAGTAATTATAATAAAAAGTAACCACAATGTAAACTACCATATATACCTAGTTATTTTCACTATGTATTATAATCTAAATCCATCAGGTTTTTCAGTAATAGTATTCTAGTTATATCTTCCAGTTTAGCATTCACATGAATAAATTATGAAATATTGATTATCAATGTATTCACACATTTTAGGAGACCTCTTGTTACTTTCTTTTAAATTGGTGACATGTTATAAATTAGTGCTATTTATGTTAAAGTTCTGTCTGCAATTTCACTGCATTCTTTTACTTTTGTACTTCATAATTTGAATTAGAAAAAATACTCCAGCAAAATCTAGGCAAAATAATTCTAGCCTTAGGAAGACATATATTTTAAAAAAGCAAATTTAGAAGGCTTTTTTTTTTTTTTTTTTTGGTGCTGCTGATCATTTGAATTATGCAATTACAATAGGTTTGCTTTTTATTCTTGTATTACTATTAATAAATATATCTGCATTTGAAGTACAAATGTAAGTTTCATTTATTGGAGAGCACTTTGAATTTCTTTTCAAAGGTTTGTGACCTTGGGCAAACCACAGCAAGATTCAGATTGCTGAATAAAGAAAGGAAACTAGCCTGACTATTTGTAGCTCCATATGGTTACTCTTCTCAGGAGCATGTCACCCTTCTAATTTATATATCCCCTTTAGTGTGACTCTTGGCAGAGAGTATTCCTGGGATATAGGGAAAAAAGTGAGGTATTCTGTATATTATTGTTCTGAATATTATTGTCCCCTTACTACCTTGTCAGCCTCTCTAGAAGTTGCATAGATTCTCTCGTGTCTATAGAAAACACTTTAAAGTCCTCAAGCAACAATTTTCTAAACAATTAGCAAAGTACCTTGCAATCTTTCATAAATATTTGAATGTACTCCCAAGTTATAAAAAAATTATTATGAGATTAAGCAGTTCATCTTGGGAGAGATCTCCTTCCTCTGTATTTATTTTTATTTCTAAGCAATCAGCCCAATGCTTCTTTTTCATCAGCAATATTTACTAGGACTTAGTAGATGTTCAGATCTATAAAGTCATTAAAGGGGAAACAAAGATAGTTAAGAAAATCCCTTTTGTTTTAAATCTTAGTTGATAAAATGAGATTCAAATACATAAAGCCATTACATCACAATGTAAATCAGTTCTGAGCTATCATAGACATGATAGGACCTGAGTTTAGCTCACAAACAAATAAAATTTGCATAAAGAGTAAGGAAGAAGAGAGCATTCTAAAAATTTAGACTAGCAAAGTGTGCTCAGGATACAATGTGAACCACAAAAGAGAGAGAACCTCCCTGACTAAAGCCAGTACTGGGAGAATAGGTAGAATTTGATAAAGAAGACCTGAGTTCCAGTTTCATATATGTTTTAACTTTCTCCTGAATTTTAAATAATACATTGTCTAGAGTAATGAGACTTTCTGATGCTAATACTACTCTTTATTTTAACTTATTTGTTCTATGTTAGAAATTTTATAACATAACCCTTCATTTCAAAAAACTCCTTCGGTTTCCTATTATATCTTTGCTTACAGGGAGCTACAGGGAAGATCATATATTTGCTTAAGCTTCCCCAAATACAGTCTCTTCCTCATGAATTAAATGACCTAGCTGTCAAATGTAAATGCAGCAAACTGAACTCATGATCTATATCCTCTTTGTGCCTTCCCTTCAGAGAGAATTGCATCACCATTCCCCATGGCACTGAAGCTAGAAGTCAAGAGGCTTGCTAATTTAGGCTACAATCTTTGAAATTTTCAAATTTCAAACATTTTTCAGGTCTTCCTCATTCTATTTGCTAAATATTTTCTAAGATAGTGCTATGTTTTTGTTTGTACGTTTAACCTAACTGTTGTTACCTTTTCTCTGGTTCTCATCAGTTATTATCAGGATTATGGTTAAAACTATTCAATTACTACTTTTTTTGTTGTTTTTACATTGAAATAAATCTCCAGCATAATATATAGGTCATGCAGAATCCCTTCACTGTCCTCTTTTCAGCTTCTTCTCCCACAGCTCTCTTCCTCCTTAATTACTTTAAACCAGCTATTTAGAGTTAATTCCATGTTTCATAATGAGCCATGCTCTTTAAAGATCTGTGGGTTTGCCCATGCTACTGTTGTATCTTACAAATTAATTCCTCTTCCTTCAATCTGCAACCAACTCTAGTCCTTCAAGACTCCACTTAAGTATCTACCCTCTCAAAGCCTTTTGTGAACCTGTGTTGGATTTATTTATCTAGTTTATTTATTAGATTATATGGCTAACTTTACCATGGCACTTTCAACCTTGGGACAAACTAAACAAATGTAAATCCATTACAGTTATTTGTTTCACTTAACGTTTTGCAAGCTTGAGTTCAAGAACTTTATCCTATTTTCCTGGTAGGCGCATGATGCTTCCCTGTTATATAGTAAATACTCAGTGTGCTTAGTCGCTCAGTCATGTCCGACTCTTTGTGACCCTTTGACTGTACTCTGCCAAGCTTTTCCATCCATGGGGATTCTCCAGGAAAGAATATAGAAGTGGATTGCCATGCTCTCCTGCAGGGCATCTTCCCAACCTAGGGATGGAACCCAGGTCTCCCACATTGCAGGTGGATTCTTTACCATCTATCTGAGCCACCAGGGAAGCAAAAGAATACTGGAATGGTTAGACTATCCCTTAGCCAGGGTATCTTTGTGAGCCATGAATCGAAGCGAAGTCTCCTGCATTGCAGACAAATTCTTTACCAACTGAGCTACCACAGAAGCCCAAATATTAAATACTTGTTCCTTAAATAGGAAAACTTTATTCTACTTCCCTGAAATTTTTCCCAAGAGAAAAAAAAAAAAAAAAGAATGTGAGGAGTGGGGACTCAACCAAGGTGAGAAGAAAGCCTCTGTTTAATGGGCCATGACTCCATGCTCCTGGAC
>NW_011494670.1:248056-248156 GCF_000754665.1 Bison bison bison
AGCTGGTGAATATCAAGCAGATGAGCTGGCAGGTGTCGCGAGGCTCAGCTGGCGATTATCAAGCAGATGAGTGGGCAGGTGACGCATGGCTTAGCTGGCG
>NW_011494670.1:250062-254354 GCF_000754665.1 Bison bison bison
TCAGAATGGGAGAAAATAATAGCAAATGAAGCAACCGACAAACAACTAATCTCAAAAATATACAAGCAACTCCTACAGCTCAACTCCAGAAAAATAAACGACCCAATCAAAAAATGGGCCAAAGAACTAAATAGACATTTCTCCAAAGAAGACATACAGATGGCTAACAAACACATGAAAAGATGCTCAACATCACTCATTATCAGAGAAATGCAAATCAAAACCACTATGAGGTACCATTTCACACCAGTCAGAATGGCTGTGATCCAAAAGTCTACAAATAATAAATGCTGGAGAGGGTGTGGAGAAAAGGGAACCCTCTTCCACTGTTGGTGGGAATGCAAACTAGTACAGCCACTATGGAGAACAGTGTGGAGATTCCTTAAAAAACTGGAAATAGAACTGCCTTATGATCCAGCAACCCCACTGCTGGGCATACACACTGAGGAAACCAGAAGGGAAAGAGACACATGTACCCCAATATTCATCGCAGCACTGTTTATAATAGCCAAGACATGGAAGCAACCTAGATGTCCATCAGCAGATGAATGGATAAGAAAGTAGTGGTACATATACACAATGGAGTATTACTCAGCCATTAAAAAGAATACATTTGAATCAGTTCTAATGAGGTGGATGAAACTGGAGCCTATTATACAGAGTGAAGTAAGCCAGAAGGAAAAACATAAATACAGTATACTAATGCATATATATGGAATTTAGAAAGATGGTAACAATAACCCGGTGTACGAGACAGCAAAAGAGACACTGATGTATAGAACAGTCTTATGGACTCTGTGGGAGAGGGAGAGGGTGGGAAGATTTGGGAGAATGGCAAAGAAACATGTAAAATATCACGTAGGAAACGAGTTGCCAGTCCAGGTTCGATGCACGATGCTGGATGCTTGGGGCTGGTGCACTGGGACGGCCCAGAGGGATGGTGTGGGGAGGGAGGAGGAAGGAGGGTTCGGGATGGGGAACACATGTATACCTGTGGCGGATTCATTTTGATATTTGGCAAAACTAATACAATTATGTAAAGTTTAAAAATAAAATAAAATTAGAAAAAAAATAAAAACACTTCATATAGTTTTGTGTGCATACTATATGAAATGCAAGCTAAGAAGTGAAAGAATAGTGTTGGAACAAGCAGATAGCCATGATTATTTTTTGAAAGGGAATTTGAGTACAAGGAACCAGTCAAACAAAACCTAACCATACTCACAATGGAAAAAAAAAATGTTTTGCAATTTAAAGAACTGCTTTGCATTTTCATCATTTGCATGAGGACCCCTATCTATCTGTTAGATTGGAACACAGGTTGAAAGGAAGCTATCTTTCCCCCTGTTCTAAAGGAGCAATTACTTTGAAGATATTTTTATTTTTTTATTATATAAAATATTACAGTTCACACTAAAACTGCATATCCTGCCTTATCACAATTAGAAAGCCCCTTGAAATAGATATATCATCATAATTTATATTAGTAAATCTGGAGATTGCTGATTTTCATACTAATAGAGATGAATGAATACTGTCCTTCAATATAGTCAAAATTAGGTAATTAATAGTTTCTCAGAACTGACTGGCATTGGTTTGAGAGTCTAACATGCATAAATACTGAAAAAAACTATTAACTTATAAACCCATTTCAGAATCAAATAATTTTCCCTTGAATTATGTGTAAGAAAAAAACAATTTAAACAAATAAAATTTATTAATAGATGAAAAAAAAAAAACAGTATATTGAATACACATAGGTAGATATTCCATTTTAATACTGACATCTCAGTATCCCAAACTGATTTCTCCTTATACATGACAGCAGCAAAAACATATTTATTTTTTTATAAAATTTTTATTTTACATTGGGTTATAGATGATTAACAATGTTATGATAGTTTCAGGTGAACAGCAAAGGGGCTCAGCCATACGTATACATGGATCCATTTACCTCCAAACTCCCCTCTTATGCAAGCTGCCATATAACATTGAGTGGAGCTCCATGTGCTTTACAGTAGGTCCCTGTTCAGTTCAGTTCAGTTGCTCAGGCGTGTCCGACTCTTTGCAACACCATGAACCGCAGCACACCAGGCCTCCCTGTCCATCACCAACTCTCAGAGTTCACACAAACTCACATCCATTGAATTGGTAACCCTATCCAACCATCTCATCCTCTGTCATCCCCTTCTCCTCCTGCTCTTAATCTTTCCCAGCATCAGGGTCTTTTCAAATGAGTCAGCTACTCACATCAGGTGGCCAAAATACTGGAGTGTTAGCTTCAACATCAGTCCTTCCAGTGAACACCCAGGACTGATCTCTTTTAGGATGGACTGGTTGGATCTCCTTGTAGTCCAAGGGACTCTCAAGAATCTTCTCCAACACCACAGTTCAAAAGCATCAATTCTTTGGCACTCAGCTTTCTTTATAGTTCAACTCTCACATCCATACATGACTACTAGAAAAACTATAGCCTTGACTAGATGGCCCTTTGTTGACAAAGTAATGTCTCTGCTTTTTACTATGCTGTCTAGGTTGTTCATAACTTTCCTTCCAAGGAGTAAGTGTCTTTTAATTTCATGGGTGCAGTCACGATCTACAGTGATTTTGGAGCCCCCCCAAAATAAAGTCTGTCACTGTTTCCCCATCTATTTGCCATTAATTGATCGGACTGGATGCCATTATCTTAGTTTTCTGAATGTTGGACTTTAAGCCTTATTTTTCACTCTCCTCTTTCACTTTCATCAAGAGGCTCTTTAGTTCTTCTTCACTTTCTGCCATAAGGGTGGTGTCATCTGCATATCTCAGGTTATTAATATTTCTCCTGGCAATCTTGATTCCAGCTTGTGCTTCTTCTAGCCCAGGGTTTCTCATGATGTACTCTGCATAGAAGTTAAATAAGCAGGGTGACAATATACAGCCTTGACATATTCCTTTTCCTATTTGGAACCAGTCTGTTGTTCCATGACCAGTCCTAACTTTTTCTTCCTGACCTGCACCCAGGTTTCTCAAGAGGCCGGTGAGATGATGTGGTATTCCCATCTCTTTCAGAATTTTCCACTGTTTATTGTGATCCACACAGTCAAAGACTTTGGTGTAACATATAAAGGAGAAGCAGAGCTTTTTCTGGAACTCTCTTGCTTTTTCCATGATCCAGCAGATGTTGGCAATTTGATCTCTGGTTCCTCTGCCTTTTCTAAATCCATCTTGAACATCTGGAAGTTCACGGTTCACGTATCGCTGAAGCTTGGCTTGGAGAATTTTGAGCATTACTTTATTAGTGTGTGAGATGAGTGCAATTGTGTGGTAGTTTGAGCATTCTTTGCCATTGCCTTTCTTAGGGATTGGAATGAAAACTGACCTTTCCAGTCCTGTGGCCACTGCTGAGTTTTCCAAATTTACTGGCATATGGAGTGCAGCACTTTCGCTGCATCATCTTCTAGGATTTGAAATAGCTCAACTGGAATTACATCACCTCCACTAGCTTTGTTCATGGTGATGATTTCTAAGGCCCCCTTGACTTCACATTCCAGCATGTCCCTATTGGTTATCATTTTTTAAACACAGCAGTTTGTACACGTCCATCACATACTTTTTAATTCTGTCTTTCTCCATCCTTCCCCCTCAGTGACCATGAGTTTCTTCTCTAACTCTGTGACTCTGTTTCTCTTCTTCAAGCACTGATAAGTTCATTTGTATAATTTCTTTTTAAGTTACACAAATAAGGGATGTCATACAGTATTTCTCAAATCTCTTATGATTATACAGTGGAGGTGATGAATATATACAAGGGATTAGATCTAGTAGACAGAGTGCCTGAAGAACTATGGAAAGAAGTTCATAATATTTTACAGGACGCAGTAACTAAAACCATTCCAAAGAAAAAGAAATGCAAGAAGGCAAAGTGGCTGTCTGAGGAGGTCTTATAAATAGCTGAGAAAAAAAGAGAATTTAAAGGGAAAGGAGAAAAGGAAATATATACTCTACTGAAAGCAGAGTTCTAGAGATTAGCAAGGAGAAATAAGAAAGCCTTATTAAGTGAACAGTGCCAAAAAATAGAGGAAAACAACACCATAGGAAAGACTAGAGATCTCTTCAATAAAACTGGAGACAACAAGGGAAGATTTCATGCAAAGATGGGCAAAATAAAGAATGGAAACCACAAGGAACTAACAGAAGCAGAGAGGTTAAGAAGAAGTGGTAAGAATACATAGAAGAACTATACAAAAAAAATATATGCATATACATATACATATATATACATATATATATATATATATATATAAAGAGGT
>NW_011494670.1:254619-268346 GCF_000754665.1 Bison bison bison
GACTGGAAAAGGTCAGTTTTCATTCCAATCCCAAAGAAAGGCAAAGCCAAAGAATGTTCAAACTACCATACAATGGCACTCATTCCACACCCTAGCAAGGTAATGCTCAAAATCCTTCAACCTAGGCTTCAATAGTACATGAATCAATAAGTTCCAGATGTTTAAGCTGCATTTACAGAAGGCAGAGGAACCAGAGATCAAATTGCCAACCTCCATTGGATTATAGAAAAAGCAAAGGAATTCCATAAAAACATCTATTTCTGCTCCACTGACTGTGTTAAACCCTTTTACTGGGTAGATCACAACTGTGAAAAATTCTTAAAGAGATGAGAATAACAGACCACCTCACCTACCTCCCAAGAAACCTGTATGCAGGTCTAACAGCAAAAGTTAGAACCGGACGTGGAAAGGACTGGTTCAAAATTGCAAAAGAGGTATGTCAAGGCTGTATATTGCCATCCTGCTTATTTAACTTATATGCAGAGGACATCATGCAAAATGCTGAGCTGGATGAAACACAAGCTGGAATCAAAATCACTGGGAGAAATAACAACCTCAGATATACAGATGATATCACTCTAATGGCAAAAAGTGAAAATGCTGGCTTAAAACTCAACGTTCAAAAATCAAAGATCATGGCATCCAGTCCCATCACTTCATGGCAAACAGATGGGGAAAAAGTGGAAACAGTGGCAGATTTTATTTTCTTGTGCTCCAAAATCACTGCAGATGATGACTGCAGCCACAAATTAAAAGTCACTTGCTCCTTGGAAGAAAAGCCATGACCAAACTAGACAGCCTATTAAACAGCAGAGACATCATTTGGCTGACAAAGGTCCATATAGTGAAAGCTATGGTTGTCCCAGTATAGATAGGAAAGTGGGAGACCATAAAGAAGGCCGAGTGCCAAAGAATTGGCACTTTCAAATTGTGGTTTTGAAGAAGACTCTTGAGACAGCAAGGAGATCAAAGCAGTCAATACTAAAGGATATCAATCCTAAACATTCATTGGAAGGAATGATGCTGAAGCTGAAGCCCCAATAGTTTGGCCACCTGATAGGAAGAGCTGACTCACTTGGAAAGGACTCTGATGCTGAGAAAGATTGAGGGCAATAGAAGAAGAGGGTGACAGATGATGAGATGGTTGGTTGGCATCACTGACTCAATGGACAGGAGTTTGAGCACACTCCAGGAGATAGTGAAGGGCAGGGAAGCCTGGCATGCTGCTTTCTGTGGGTTTGCAAATAATTGGACACCAAACTAGCAACTGAACAACAACAGTATTTTTCCTTCCCTGTCTGAGTTACCTCACTCAGTAAAAGACTCCCGAGGTTTGCCTATGTTGCTACAAATGGCATTGTTTAATTCTTTTTAATGACTGAGTAATATTCCATTTTATATATGTACCACATCATCTTTATCTACTCTTCTGTCAATAGAGCAAAGAGAACTTTAAATACTACCACCCCTTTACAGGCTAGGATTTTTTTTTTCCTACATGACCATTGTAGATAGCTTCATGAGCAATTTAAAGAGATAAGCTTATGTTCTAATGGCTATATGTTTACTTACGTGTTAACTAGATAAACAGAAAATGTTTTGATTACCTGAAGGTTTTCCAGTCTAAGCTAGGTAATAAGACCTACATAGAAATATTAAATGATTTCTCCAAATTGGTAAATTTCATAGCAAACAGAATAATAGTCTATTTTTTAAATTTTTAAAATAATAATATCCATTGCATTTTTCCATATCCATAAAACTTAAAATTATCATAATAAAGCTATTTGTCTTTCATATTCCTTTACTAAAACTGACTTGAAAAACTCGGCAGTGATATATGTCTTAGATTATTCCAGTCATTCAATTTTCCAGACAATAAAGTATTTTGAACTATAAAAATGGAAGGGAATTATGCCTGCCAATAAATAAAATTGTCATTTCATGTGGTTCCTATAATCCCTTTATTCTTTTAATTGTGTTTTCTTTTATATGTTAAAAATTTGTAAAATTCCATAATACACAAATTGCTTCTTCAGTTATTACTAGAACTGCCAAATTTTCATGGATTTTAAAGCTGACCTTTCAGTCACAGCATCCTTCCAAATGAGTTTAAGATTTGAGCCTACTATCACATAAATGGCATAAAAATTGTACAGGAAACTAAATTGTACCCACGGGCAACTAAATGAATAATTAGTCACTGGAACTTCATGCCAAAATACAAATTAGCCAAAATGCAATCGCACCTGCAACTAGTCACCTGTAGGTTCAATTAGACGCATGCAGTTTTGCCTGGACAATACATATCTGGCACAAAATAACTGACATATTTCTAGAGTAGAAAAAGGTACTTAACCCTTTAGAGATTCCCAGAGGAAAAGAGCTCTGGAATATTTTCTTATACCTAAGTATTGCCTGTTCTGGCAATGTTCTTCAAGCATTTTATAATGTAATATTTTGTTTCTATGCTTTCTTTTCTCATATTACTTGTTTAGTTTGGCAGATAACAAAGAGTTGAAATAATCTGTGATAATGTCATAATCTGAGAATTGTTACATCTAACTATCTGTATTCTACCGAATTATGCATGGTATCCTTCTACAAAAACTGATTAGTTACTACTAATGCTTCCTCACGTAACACTGGGATTTTCTAAACAATGCATTTTCATGGAAATTTTATATTTCTTAAGGAATGATTTTATTTCAAGGTTAAGGCTAGAAGGAAGACAGTGATAATGAATTATGTTCTTGTTTATTTTAGTAACTAAACATCTAAATTCTTGTGCAGAACACACCTTTCTTGTTTCTGAAGTGATACTATTCTGCTACCCACCTCAGTATTCTAGCCTGGAGAATTCCATGGACTGTATACTCCATGGGGTCACAAAGAGTCAGACACAACTGAGCAACTTTCACTTCACTTCACTGCACTGCACTGCACCATTCTGTTTTAAAGACTTGAAAAGCAAACTGATGACTCATGCTCTGGGGGAAAAAATCTAATAAAATTGTGAAATAAAAACAGCCATTGGAAATGTGTGTCACCCCCAAAGTTTTAATACAATATTATAGTATACTAGATTATTGAACATTTAAAGTTTATTTCTTCTCAATTCTGATTATCATGAGAAGAGTATATCCTGTGCCCATGAATGCTGAGCTTGACCATTGCATTTGTTATTGTGGAATACATGCAGAAATGACAGATGCCAGTTCTGAGCCTAGGCATTAAAAGGCCTTGTGTGATTCTGCTCATCCTCTAGAAACATAGGACCTCATCAATGAGACAAACCTATGTTACATAATTTCCTGATCCAAGAATAAGAAACACATGTAACTGACTTGAATTTGATCCATTACTGGCAACAAGCCCACTCAAGCCTAGCTTAAATAAGCTAAAATACAATCTACAGATTCATTAGCAAGAAATACATGCTTATTGTTTTATGCCATTAAAAACATAAAAAGAAAAGTAAAATTGTGAAATAGTTTCTTTGTGCCTTTCAAAATCTACACTGTAAACCAAAACCACTGCAGATGGTGATTGCAGCCATAAAATTAAAAGATGCTTACTTCTTGAAAGGAAAGTTATGACCAACCTAGATAGCATATTCAGAGAAGGCAATGGCAACTCACTCCAGTACTCTTGCCTGGAAAATCCTATGGATGGAGGAGCCTGGTAGGCTGCCATCCATGGGGTCGCTAAGAGTCGGATACAACTGAGCGACTTCAATTTCTTTTTTTTTTTTTTTTGCGACTTCACTTTCACTTTTCACTTTCATACATTGGAGAAGGAAATGGCAACCCACTCCAGTATTCTTGCCTTGAGAATCCCAGGGATGGGGAAGCCTGGTGAGCTGCCATCTATGGGGTCGCACAGGGTTGGACACGACTGAAGCGACTTACCAGCAGCAGCAGCAGCAGATAGCATATTAAAAAGCAGAGACATTACTTTACCAACAAAGGTCCATCTAGTCAAGTCTATGGTTTTTCCAGTGGTCATGTATGGATGTGAGTGTTGGACTGTGAAGAAGGCTGAGTGCCGAAAAATTGATGCTTTTGAACTGTGATGTTGGAGAAGACTCTTGAGAGTCCCTTGGACTGCAAGGAGATCCAACCAGTCCATTCTAAAGGAGATCAGTACTGGGTGTTCATTGGAAGGTGTGATGCTAAAGCTGAAACTCCAATACTTTGGCCACCTCATGAGAAGAGTTGACTCATTGGAAAAGACCCTGATGCTGGGAGGGGTTAGGGGCAGGAGGAGAAGGATGAGATGGCTGGATGGCATCACCGACTCGATGGACATGAGTTTGAGTGTTCTCCGGAAGTTGGTGATGGACAGGGAGACCTGGTGTGCTGCAATTCATGGGGTCGCAAAGTCGGACACGACTGAGCAACTGAACTGAACTGAACACAAAATTAAATAGGCAAGATACTGGTGATACAACATTATATCTGTCTGTGCAACCAAATCAAACAAACCATAATGAAAATTAATCAAAACCTTAAAAATAGGCTGTGATCCCTTTATATTCTTTATGCAAGTTTCTAAATTTGTCCATGTATTTGACTGGTCATTTTCTATTGATTAGGGTATTTAATAACTCTAAAAAAGACCTTTAACTGATAGAAAGGCAGTTTCAGTACAAGAAATTCTTGTCCAAATTCATTCAGTAAATATGCAAATAATTGTGTGTGTTGTGTGTGTTTGATCATTTCCTTACTTTTGGGTGCAACAAGATGTTAAAGTTCATCATATATATTACCTGCCCTAGCCCAAGAATCAACCACTTCCTTCTACTGGAGAATATTGTTAGAAATTCATATCTGGGCACTGAACAGTTTCATAAAGTTAAATGGATTTTATTGAGCCCACAGATTATTCATAGGAATCTCTTTTCCAAGCCTATTCTTTGTGGGCAACCAAATATAAGGAAGTTATCATTTCCAACAGAAGAACAAATTGCCTAAAGGAACCATCAGAATGGAATGTGAGCACAGTCTGATGGATCCCTTATGTTATCTGTGGGTTTTACAATCAACTAAAATGTAGTAGTGGAATGCATCTGGCATAGATATGTGTGTGTGTATATATATATATATATGTGTGTGTGTGTGTATATATATATATAGAGAGAGAGAGAGAGAGATACATGCTCAACTTTCTTTGTTTCTCATTCTTTCATTCTTGTTTTGCTTTAAAATGGTACGCAATTTAAAAGAAACAGGACGTTGGCATCAGGTGGGCACTTTAAAGAAATTCTTAAACAAATATTTATGTAACTCAATATACTCATCCTGCTATACTCCACTCATTGAATGGTGCATTTAATGTAATGTTGGAAATTTTTTGTTTTGGTTGGCATTCTTCTGATTCTATCAATTCCAGTTTGTAACCATTGAAAATCCCTACTTTAGAAGATATTTTTGATTAAATTTGTCTATGTTTATCATTTGGGATAGGGTTTTATAGAATAAGAATTAGATTTTATATTTACTAGTGTAATGTGCTTTCACAAAATTTGTGCGTAAGTGTACAAGATATCTTGTCTTTGTCATGACAGATTCAAATTCAATACCTAATAGAATATAATTACATCCCAGGATGGGCATGCAATAAGAATATAAGAACAAGCTAAAGTTTAGATGTCACAGGTCAAATATTAATAGTAGTTTTATATATATATATATATAAAAAATAGGTATATTCAGTATACATATATACTGTATATATATGTATATATATGTGTGTGTATATACATATATGGCATACTTTCACATGGTGACTCCTTTCTATTTATTCCTTATTTTGATCTTTCCTACTCAGTTCTACTATGGAAATACAAGAAATTTCCTTCCCATTGACAATGGTATATAATGCATGCTACCTATAATTTACATATATATATGTAAATACATATATGTATATATAAATATATGTATTTACATATATATATACATACATATATATGTATTAACATATATATATATATATAATCACACTGTCTATTCACAATAACCAGAATGGTGCCACCTACACACTTTCTAAACATTAAATACAGAATACTGGGAACTATGTGGCCCTCAAGCAAATTCTTGGTTTTTGATTCACAAAGTAGGAACTTACTACCTCTAGACCACTTTTAAAAAATATCTCACTGCCTTTGTTTTCAGAGGTATTTAATGTCAGATAGCAGGTAAATAGTATAATAAATTGTGCCATCATTTGCTATTAGCAGCAGTAAATTGTTTAACAACCTAATTTTATTTTAAATCTCATATGGCTAGGAGTCCATTGAAGCCCACTTTAAAAAGAAATCTAGCTTTCAACCACTTACTAGTGCCTCTAAGTGCCCATAATGTACTCCTGGGACCCTTGCAAAGGCAAGAGCATTACGGTATCTTTTCATTTTCATAAGGGGAGAAACTTGATATGGAGTATACATATTTTCATCGGCAATCATATCACTCAATTCTTTTATTATGGGTGAGGTAAAGTTAACACTGCCATCTTACATATATCTCTTCACATTGTAGCTCTCCTATAACTGCCAGATGTGTTTTAGGAAAGCTACTGGTTATAGCAGCTCATTGCTGAACCTGGAATTTGCTCTTTTATAGAAATATGACCAATTGGGTTAAAATCCCTATAAAAGGGAAAAGAGAACTGATGTCTGCTTTTTAAAATTTTGACATTCTAAATTTTGTTCAAGTACATTTTGACATTAAAAAAAATACTTTTTTTTCTATACTGAAAAAACTTTGAGATTTTTGAAGCCTCATAGTCTAGTGTAAGATATAAAACATCCTGTGTATAGCCACTTAGACATGTAAAAGTTACTAGGGACTAGAATAAAGATTTCTTCTTGTAAGTATTTTGAAAATATAAGAACAATCATGTCTACAAGTTGAAGGTTGATTCTAGTGTATATTAGGAGGTAAACATACTTTTCAGTGCTTTACCTCTTACTGTTCCTCTTGTCTTATTCTTTCAATATTCCCAGATGCTTTTTCATGGTAAATAAACAAATCTTATGTTTATTAACATGAAAATGTTTTCTGATTTGCCTCTAACACACCTCTATTGGTTTTTTCAGTAAATTTTACTGAGCTTAACATTTACTACTATATCCAAATATATTACAACTGTCATATTTAAAGTTATTTAATATTATATTTCTACTATTCATACTTATTTATTATTCTCTCCCAAGAGAAAATAAAAAAGGAGAGACTACCTACAGTATTAGAACTATAATAAAGCATTATATAGTCAAAGCATTGCTGTTATTTTATCAAGACAGCAAAAAGTAGCACAAAGCTGCTGCTACTGCTAAGTTGCTTCAGTCGTGTCCGACTCTGTGTGACCCCATAGACGGCAGCCCACCAGGCTCCTCTGTCCCTGGGATTCCCCAGGCAAGAACACTGGAGTGGGTTGCCATTTCCTTCTCCAATGCATGAAGGTGAAAAGTGAAAGTGAAGTCATTCAGTTGTGTCTGACTCTTAGCGACCCCATGGATGGCAGCCTACCAGGCTTCTTTATCCATGGGATTTTCCAGGCAAGAGTACTGGAAGCACAAAGCTAGCACTATGCAAATAAATGTTATCACCTTTAGGTGCCTTAATGCAGCCAGGACACACAGAGAGTGACTAAGATCACATTTCTTTCCTACTTAACAACTCCCTTCCCATTCTCCCCACTTCCCTATTTTAAACGATAGTGGTTTAGGAGAGAATTAAAACAATACTTTAAGAAAAAAAATTCTCTCTTTCACTCAGAAATTGCCACCAGCCTGAAATAATATTTAATTCAAACACCTAATCAACAGAAACTCTTTTCGTACTAACAAAATCAGAGTTGAGCTGATCTTTTGGTTTGTTCATTTGTTTTAAAATATATTCATAGATGGTAATTTCAGTGCTCAGGTCAGTGAAATTTCTAATTAATCAGCTGGAATATGGCCTAATGAAACTGACCAGAACATCATGCTTGAGATTAGTCCCACACTATGTAGGATTTCCTTGATAAATAATTCAAAATAATTTATATTCTAAGTTCTGTTGTTCATACTGGAACTTTTAGTTTGAAGATATCTCTTCAGTGAAGTATGGCCTCATGAAAGTCAATAACCAAAATATCTTGAATAGCTACTTTATCAAGAGTTTAATTTCTTCTTTGAAGCACTAAATGCTGCTTATAAGGGTTAGAGATGAGACACTTCAGAATTCATTTAAATTCCTTATTCTCAACTACTTTAAAACATATAAGATGAAGAGATATTGTCATAAGACAGAAATACAGTTAGTGTGTTTGATTTAAAAGTCCTATCTATAACCCTGAAAACTTATAAGGGAGATGAGTTAGAGTTTCATTGATGCTACTCCTTTGGGTTATTCATTTGCTCTTTCTTCATTTTATTCTTTCTCATTTTTGGTCTGAATTTTCTATAGTAAGTAGTTAAAAACTTTCATTAAGCGGTAAAATACTACATCTGGCAATCCAAAGTTGTAAATAAACATAGCTAAGAATTAAGAAGGCATAGAGGAAAACAACATGTGATTTAGCTGTCCTAATAAAAATTAATTTGACTTTAAATTAGCCCATGTCTGTTTAGAATCAGTACTATTGACACCTGATATTACATAGGAATTCACCAGGTTAAGAACAAACCTGAGCAAACATGCTTCCAGTAAAGGACAGTGGTGGATTTGACAGATGCATGCAGGCCTCACTTTATTTGTATTTCAAATGCTACTTCTTCTGAAGACTCAACTACATGTATTTCTCCTTTCCATCAACATGGTGTAGTGGCAAGAGCATGGATTTTGACTACTGACAAAATCCTGAGTCTATTATTTCCTATTATGAAGTTCAGGATGGTTAATCACCCCATACTGACATATTTTATATATCTCTCTTGGTTTCTTTCCATTTTCCTTCTTTAAACCACGTAAATCAACACATAAATAATGTGGTCATTGATAAAAACTTAGAACAACCACTTTAAGTCAAAGCATTTGGCTAAAAAAATGTCAAGGAAATTAAGAGATGGAGTAAAATATATAACATTTTCCTCCACGGCAGGATTGCCTATAACTCAATGCCTACAGAAATTTTTCCTTAATCTAGGATTTGAAAGTTTATTTTAATATCTGTATATATTCCTCTTAATAGATTGACAAAAGTGGCTCTGATA
The DNA here is from genome assembly GCF_000754665.1 of Bison bison bison. Classification (NCBI taxonomy): domain Eukaryota; kingdom Metazoa; phylum Chordata; class Mammalia; order Artiodactyla; family Bovidae; genus Bison; species Bison bison. The sequence goes on from NW_011494670.1 coordinate 263,822, forward strand.
GACAGTCTGGCAATCCTGCAAGCAAATGCTTTTTGGATTAAGATTACTAGTGAGCTTAAATAAATTAGGATCCACTTTCGTCTACTTTCTCTCTATATATTTTATCAACTATACTATTGGCCTTCTAAGGAACCCTCAGAAAGAATTAGACAATAAGCCAGATTTCTTTTCATGAGTCAGACTCAGTCTTGCTTTACAATCTACTTCTCTACATCATCACCTAAAACAATTCACTTATTTTTGCTGTATATCTAATATGACATCTATTGTTGTTCAGTCACTCAGTCCTGTACAACTCTTTGCAAACCCATAGACCGTGGCACACCAGGCATCTCTGTTCTTCACCGTCTCCTGGAGCTTGCTCAAACTCATGTCCATTGAGTCGGTGATGTCATCCAATCATCCTCTGTCCTCCATTATCTCCCAGAGTATGTTCAAACGCATGTCCCTTGAGTCAGTGATGCTATCTAACTCTGTCATCCTCTGCTGCCCCCTTCTCCTCCTGCCTTCATTTTTTTTTTTTTTATTTTTAAAAAAAAAATCACATGCTCCCCATCCTGAACCCTCCTCCCTCCCAACCTCCCCATACCATCCCCCTGGGCCTTCCCAGCGCACCAGCCCCAAGCATCCAGCATCGTGCACTGAACCTGGACTGGCATCTCGTTTCATACATGACATTTCACATGTTTCAATGACATTCTCCCAAATCTTCCCACCCTCTCCCACAGAGTCCATAAGACTGTTCTATACATCAGTGTCTCTTTTGCTGTCTCGTACACAGGGTTATCGTTACCATCTTTCTAAATTCCGTATACATGCGTTAGTATACTGTATTTATGTTTTTCCTTCTGGCTTACTTCACTCTGTATAATAGTCTCCAGTTTCATCCACCTCATTAGAACTGATTCAAATGTATTCTTTTTAATGGCTGAGTAATACTCCATTGTGTATATGTACCACTACTTTCTTATCCATTCATCTGCTGATGGACATCTAGGTTGCTTCCATGTCCTGGCTATTATAAACAGTGCTGCGATGAACATTGGGGTACACGTGTCTCTTTCCCTTCTGGTTTCCTCAGTGTGTATGCCCAGCAGTGGGATTGCTGGATCATAAGGCAGTTCTATTTCCAATTTTTTAAGGAATCTCCACACTGTTCTCCATAGTGGCTGTACTAGTTTGCATTCCCACCAACAGTGGAAGAGGGTTCCCTTTTCTCCACACCCTCTCCAGCATTTATTATTTGTAGACTTTTGGATCGCAGCCATTCTGACTGGTGTGAAATGGTACCTCATAGTGGTTTTGATTTGCATTTCTCTGATAAAGAGTGATGTTGAACATCTTTTCAAGTGTTTGTTAGCCATCTGTATGTCTTCTTTGGAGAAATGTCTATTTAGATCTTTGGCCCATTTTTTGATTGGGTCATTTATTTTTCTGGAGTTGAGCTGTAGGAGTTGCTTGTATATTTTTGAGATTAGTTGTTTGTCGGTTGCTTCATTTGCTATTATTTTCTCCCATTCTGAAGGCTGTCTTTTCACCTTGCTAATAGTTTCCTTTGATGTGCAGAAGCTTTTAAGTTTAATTAGGTCCCATTTGTTTATTTTTGCTTTTATTTCCAATATTCTGGGAGGTGGGTCATAGAGGATCCTGCTGTGATGTATGTCAGAGAGTGTTTTGCCTATGTTCTCCTCTAGGAGTTTTATAGTTTCTGGTCTTATGTTGAGATCTTTAATCCATTTTGAGTTTATTTTTGTATATGGTGTTAGAAAGTGTTCTAGTTTCATTCTTTTACAAGTGGTTGACCAGATTTCCCAGCACCACTTGTTAAAGAGATTGTCTTTAATCCACTGTATATTCTTGCCTCCTTTGTCAAAGATAAGGTGTCCATATGTGCGTGGATTTATCTCTGGGCTTTCTATTTTGTTCCATTGATCTATATTTCTGTCTTTGTGCCAGTACCATACTGTCTTGATAACTGTGGCTTTGTAGTAGAGCCTGAAGTCAGGTAGGTTGATTCCTCCAGTTCCATTTTTCTTTCTCAAGATCGCTTTGGCTATTCGAGGTTTTTTGTATTTCCATACAAATTGTGAAATTATTTGTTCTAGCTCTGTGAAGAATACTGTTGGTAGCTTGATAGGGATTGCATTGAATCTATAAATTGCTTTGGGTAGTATACTCATTTTCACTATATTGATTCTTCCAATCCATGAACATGGTATATTTCTCCATCTATTAGTGTCCTCTTTGATTTCTTTCACCAGTGTTTTATAGTTTTCTATATATAGGTCTTTAGTTTCTTTAGGTAGATATATTCCTAAGTATTTTATTCTCTTCGTTGCAATGGTGAATGGAATTGTTTCCTTAATTTCTCTTTCTGTTTTCTCATTATTAGTGTATAGGAATGCAAGGGATTTCTGTGTGTTGATTTTATATCCTGCAACTTTACTATAATCATTGATTAGTTCTAGTAATTTTCTGGTGGAGTCTTTAGGGTTTTCTATGTAGAGGATCATGTCATCTGCAAATAGTGAGAGTTTTACTTCTTCTTTTCCAATTTGGATTCCTTTTATTTCTTTTTCTGCTCTGATTGCTGTAGCCAAAACTTCCAAAACTATGTTGAATAGTGATGGTGAAAGTGGGCACCCTTGTTTTGTTCCTGACTTTAGAGGAAATGCTTTCAATTTTTCACCATTGAGGATAATGTTTGCTGTGGGTTTGTCATATATAGCTTTTATTATGTTGAGGTATGTTCCTTCTATTCCTGCTTTCTGGAGAGTTTTCTATAAATTCGAGCCCAAAGCAATAAAGTAAATGGCAACGGGATCATACTTATCAATAATTACCTTAAACAAAAATGGGTTGATTGCCCCAACCAAAAGACAAAGACTGGCTGAATGGATACAAAAATAAGACCCCTACACATGCTGTCTACAAGAGACCCACCTCAAAACAGGCGACACATACTGACTGAAAGTGAAGGGCTGGAAAAAGATTTTCCATGCAAATAGGGACCAAAAGAAAGCAGGAGTAGCAATACTCATATCAGATAAAATACACTTTAAAACAAAGGCTGTGGAAAGAGACAAAGACGGTCACTACATAATGATCAGAGGCTCAATCCAAGAAGAAGATATAACAATTATAAATATATATGCACCCAATATGGGAGCACCACACTATGTAAGACAAATGCTAACAAGTATGAAAGGAGAAATTAACAATAACACAATAATAGTGGGAGACTTTAATACCCTACTCACACCTATGGATAGATCAACTAAACAGAAAATTAGCAAGGAAACACAAACTTTAAATGATACAATAGACCAGTTAGACCTAATTGATATCTACAGGACATTTCATCCCAAAACAATGAATTTCACCTTTTTCTGAAGCGCACATGGAACCTTCTCCAGGATAGATAACATCCTGGGCCATAAATCTAGCCTTGGTAAATTCAAAAAAAATGAAATCATTCCAAGCATCTTTTCTGACCACAATGCAGTAAGATTAGATCTCGATTACAGGAGAAAAACTATTAAAAATTCCAACATATTGAGGCTGAACAACACACTGCTGAATAACCAACAAATCACAGAAGAAATCAAAAAAGGAATCAAAATTTGCATAGAAATGAACGAAAATGAAAACACAACAACCCAAAACCTGTGGGACACTGTAATAGCAGTCCTAAGGGGAAAGTTCATAGCAACACAGGCATACCTCAAGAAACAAGAAAAAAGTCAAATAAACAACCTAACTCTACACCTAAAGCAACTAGAAAAGGAAGAAATGAAGAACCCCAGGGTTAGTAGAAGGAAAGAAATCTTAAAAATTAAGACAGAAATAAATGCAAAAGAAACAAAAGAGGCCATAGCAAAAATCAACAAAGCCGAAGGCTGGTTCTTTGAAAGGATAAATAAAATTGACAAACCATTAGCCAGACTCATCAAGAAACAAAGAGAGAAAAATCAAATCAATAAAATTAGAAATGAAAATGGAGAGATCACAACAGACATAGAAATACAAAGGATCATAAGAGACTATTATCAACAATTATATGCCAATAAAATGGACAACGAGGAAGAAATGGACAAATTCTTAGAAAAGTACAACTTTCCAAAACTCGACCAGGAAGAAATAGAAAACCTTAACAGACCCATCACAAGCATGGAAATTGAAACTGTAATCAAAAATCTTCCAGCAAACAAAAGCCCAGGTCCAGACGGCTTCACAGCTGAATTCTACCAAAAATTTAGAGAAGAGCTAACACCTATCCTGCTCAAACTCTTCCAGAAAATTGCAGAGGAAGGTAAACTTCCAAACTCATTCTATGAGGCCACCATCACCCTAATACCAAAACCTGACAAAGATGCCACAAAAAAAGAAAACTATAGGCCAATATCACTGATGAACATAGATGCAAAAATCCTAAACAAAATTCTAGCAATCAGAATCCAACAACACATTAAAAAGATCATACACCATGACCAAGTGGGCTTTATCCCAGGGATGCAAGGATTCT
>NW_011494670.1:268446-309478 GCF_000754665.1 Bison bison bison
ACAAAAGAATAGACCACAAAAAAAGAAAAACTAATAAGGCCAATATCACTGATGAACATAGATAGCAAAAATACCTAAACAAAAATTACTAGCAATCAGAATCCAACAACACATTAAAAGAATCATACACCATGACCAAGTGGGCTTATCCCAGGGATGCAAGGATTCTTCAATATCCGCAAATCAATCAATGTAATACACCACATTAACAAATTGAAAAACAAAAACCATATGATTATCTCAATAGATGCAGAGAAAGCCTTTGACAAAATTCAACACCCATTTATGATAAAAACTCTCCAGAAAGCAGGAATAGAAGGAACATACCTGCCTTCAATCTTTCCCAGCATTAGGGTCTTTTCCAATGAGTTGGCTCTTTGCATCAGGTGGCCAAAGTATTGGAACTCCAGCTACAACAACAGATCTTCCAATGACTATGTAGGGTTGATATCCTTTCAGATTAACTGGTTTGATCTCCTTGCAGTCCAAGGGACTCTCAAGAGTTCTCCAGTACCAAAATTTGAAAGCATCAATTCTTCAGTGCTCAGTCTTTTTTTACAGTGCAAGTCTCACATCCGTGCATGATGTGCACAAAGAAATCACAGCTTTGCCTATACAGACTTTTGTCAGAAATGTGATGTTTCTGCATTTTAATGCGCTATCTAGTTTTGTGATAAGTTTTCCTTCCAAGGAGCAAGCATCTAGAACAGCTCCATCAATCTAAAAGATTTCCTTAAGCCCTTTGCATCAATCCCATTCCCCCACATCTTGTCCTGAGTAACCACCCATCTACTTTCTCTCACAGTTCTGCACCTCCAGAATTTCTTACAAATGGAATCATACAGAGTATTCATTTGTATTTAATTTATTTCATATAGTTAATATAGTGTTTCTAAAATCTATCTATAATTGTGCACATTAACATTTAATTTCTATTTACTGCTAAATAATATCCCATAGTATGAAAATACTGGAATTTAATATTCCCAAATTGGGGTGGTTCCAGTTTAGGGCTATTGCAAGAGAAAATGATTCTGCCAACATTTGTGTATGTATATTTTTGCTGTATTGTTTTCTGCTGTATCTGTCCTCAATATTCAAATTTTGCTAGAACACAGTGGAGCTCATGAATTATTATGTTGTTCAAGTGGCATAGCATACAGAAGAAAAGAGTATTTCTCTAAAAGGCAAACAGAGCTGCTGCCTCCACCAAGGCCACTTTGCATTCCCTTAGGTGTGTCACTTAAAACTTCAATTTAACCTCTACTTGTCAAATGAGAAAAATAATGAGTCCTTGCCTTGGAGGAATGATGTGAGGATTTATAACATAATAATGCATATAAAAATTGCTCTGTACTTTTAGGGAAAGAAGTGCAATTTAAATACAACAAATTATTTTCATATTTTATATTGGCTTGTATCTGTTTCTGTTGTCATCTAATTAAATCAGTTTTAACAAAAGTTAAAAAATTATTAAGGTTCTAATGCCACAGAATAATTTTAATGATCCTGAAAAAATTACATCCTGAAGCTAGTCAATAATTACAAAGTAATATTATGTTTTACCACTGAAATATGACTACAAATCTTTCAAGAATATTTTAACAAGTCATAAACCTTAGCTGCTTACTATGACCTGGGAGTCTTGCTGTATATAGAATCAAATGACTCTTGCAGGTCATACGTTTTGTATATTGGTGTGTATACAAAATGATTCCTGAGAAGCACATTAGTCAGTTACATGATATAACTACATTTAATTGAATTCACATGCTTCTCTGCCATAAAGTTGAAATGTCAAAAAAAGAGTTATACACTAATTTACTCTTCTCTTAGTTACAGTGATAAATTGGAACTTCATTTTAGCACCAAATAATGCTCTACTTGCAGTCTAAAAGATGGCAAATTGGAAAGGAAATGGAATGAGAAAAGTATGGAAGTTAGAAGTGATTTGGATCATAGCAAGTAGCACACAAAAAACTGAAATCATGGCATCTGGACTCCATCTGCAGTTATTTTGGAGTCCAAAACATCTAATTCTGCTTCATTGACTATAGTAGATGAAGAGGGTGACCACAGCCATGAAATTAAAAGACGCTTTCTCCTTGGAAGGAAAGCTATGACCAATCTAGATAGCATATTAAGAAGCAGAGACATCACTTTGCCAACAAAAGTCTATATAGTCAAAGCTATGGTTTTTACAGTAGTCATGTATGGATGTGAGAGTTGGACCACAAAGAAAGCTGAGCACCAAATAATTGATGCTTTTTACCTGTGGTATTTCAGAAGACTCTTGAGAGTCCCTTGGACTGCAAGGAGATCAAACCAGTCAATCCTAAAGGAAATCAGTCCTGAATATTGGGCTGATGCTACAGCTGAAGCTCCAAAACTTTGGCCACCTGATGCGAAGAACTGACTCCTTAGAAAAGACCCTGATGCTGGGAAAGACTGAAGGCAGGAGGAGAAGGGGACGACAGAGGATGAGATGGTTGGATGGCATTACTGACTTGATGGACATGAGTTTGAGCAAGCTCCAGGAGTTGGTGATGGACAGGGAAGCCTGGTCTGCTACAGTTCATGGGGTCGCAAAGAGTCAGACATGACTGAACAACTGAACTGACTGACTGACTGAAGTAGTACAGTTGAAGAACATTAGAGTTTGAGCCTCTTAAAATTGCTGTGACTGAAATTTAATAGAATGTAGACACAACTTTGCATAAGGGAGAGAGGAGATAGATATAGCAAAATAGTCACATTAAAATACACAGAATTGATTCACAAAAATACCGAGATCATAGAAATTTCAACAGATTGCTTAAGTACAAAGCAAAATGAACACAGCCACTGCATTCATTAAAGTTTAATTAACCTGATAATTGCTTGAATCTAATCAGTATGTCTTCATTCATATTAGAAGATCTCAGAACATAAATTTCCCTCATGAGTTAAGTCTCAAAACTGGCTAAGTATTAGAATCACCTAGAAAATATTTTAAAAATACCAAGGCCCAGATATAATCTGGAATATTAGACTAATATGATTCAGAGAAAGGTTCAGATTTCAGTATTTTTTAATAAAGCCTCCAACTCCATGGTGATGCTAAAATATAGACAAAGGTAAGAACCACTGCCTTGGAGAGAATAAGTTATCTACTTCAGTTCTAAAATTATTCTCAATCTGGATATTAGATGTATATGCTAGCTGCTTTACTTTGCCAAATTCCTAACTAACCAAAAATGTAATATTTCTTCATTGACTTGGCTGCACTGTATTATGGTTGTCCACTTGTCTGTCTCACTATTTTTTGTGAAGGTAGTTGGAAAATAAGCCTATGTAACTCTTATGATGCATACAAAAATCACTGTGATCACTGACAAGGAGGGCCTTGCTGGACTAGTACTTCTGCACACAATCCTGACCAGCACAGTGTCTGGACCGATTGTCTCTTCCAAAGACGGAAAAGTTTGTGTATAAAAAGGAGATAAGAGAAAAGTAGTAGCTCTGGGTAAAGGATTAAGTAGTTGGGTTATATAATAAGGGAACTTTCATATTACATCGACACCTCAGAAGAGACTCAAATATAGGACGATACTGTCTCTTGGCTGGATTATACCATATGCCTGAAAAACTGAAGTCATATATTGCTGACCCCATTGCTGCTTTTGGAACCTGACAGCATCTCATGGGAGCCTAGTGGCCTGGCCCTGGGAGACATTTTAAGATGATATGATGAACTTTGAGCTAAGTTGTTTCAGTCGTGTACGACTCTTTGCAACCCTATGGACCATAACCCGCCAGACTTCTCTGTCCATGGGATTCTCCAGTCAAGAATACTGGGGTGAATTGCCATGCTCTCCTCCAGGGGATTTTTGGCAGGCAGATTCATTACTAATAGCGCCACAAGGGAAGCCTGATGATGGACTGGATAGTATATTAATATGAAAATGGGATTCGAGTTAATAAGTCAGTTTCTCTTGACTTAAGATTATTTTACTATAAGAAATCCTTATTATAAGATGAGGGAATGGACTGTGATACTGTGCTTTGTCATAATAAATATATAAATCTCTGTCCTTGTTATAGGTACAGAGTTCTTAAAATCCTTATAAATCCCTAAGGGACCAGAGCCTTAGGAATGAATGATTTTCGTTCTAACGAGATAATCCTGGGAAGACTTTTGGAGGGCTCCTGGATGGAGCTGGTCACCAGAGAGATCAAGCCATAATTAGAAGCTTGAAATTTTCAGCCCCACCACTAATTCTCCTTAGAAGGGAGAGAGGTTGAAAATGGCGTTAATAATTGAGCATGTCTATGTGATAAAGGCTCCATAAAACCCAGTAATATGAGATTATGAGAGTTTCTGGGTTAGTGAAAAGATCCATGTACTGGGTAGAGTGACACACCTCCAACTCCAGAAGGACAGAAGCTCTTGTGCTCAGGACCCTCCCAGACATCGCCTATGTATCTCTTTATCTGGCTGTTCATCTGTATCATTCATCATGTTTTTTAATAATCTGCTAAATGTGTTTTCCTGAGTTCTGTGAGCATTGCTAGCAAATTAATCGAATTCTAGAATGGGACACTGAAATCTTAGATTTATAGGTGACGACCAAGACTTGTACTAGCCTCTGAAGCAGGGCAGGAGAAGTCTTGTGGGACAGAGCCCTTAACCGTGAAATCTGATATTATCTCCAGTTAGACAGTGTTGGAGGAGAAGGCAATGGAAACCCACTCCAGTACTCTTGTCTGAGAAATCCCATGGACTGAGGAGCCTGGTGGGCTACCGTCTACGGGATCGCAGAGTCAGACACGACTGACATGACTTAGTAGCAGCAGCAGCAGCAGATAACATTAGAATTGTATGAAATAGTAGGAAACCCAACAGATACTACAGAGAACTTCTTGGCTCAGGGAAAACCCCTAAACCTCTGGTGTAAGAAGTGCTGTGAGTGTGGTAGTAGTAAAAGAGTAATGAGGAATGTTTTCCTTTCCAGTGAGCAGCAGAACAGTAATAATGAAATTCTAGTTTATTATAAATAATGTTCTTGTTTTTCTCTGCACACGTTTCCCATACTCATGATCCAAAGTACCTTTAGAGTTTAATATATCTTTGGTTTATTCTATTATTGATGCTTTTATCTGCAGTACACCCAACTCTATACTATACCACCAAGTGAAAGCTATGGTAAGTGAAAAATCACTCAGTCCTGTCTCACTTTTTGTGACCCCATGGACTACACAGCCCATGGATTTCTCTAGGCCAGAATACTAGAGTGGGTAGCCTTTCCCTTCTCCAGGCAATCTTCCCAACCAAGGGATCGGTCCCAGGTCTCCCACATTGCAGGCAGATTCTTTACGAGCTGAGCCACAAGGGAAGCCCGAAAGCTATGGGAAAATAGACTCTAAGTCAGTATTGCCTCTATGTAGGTTCCTGTTTCTCATTTATTCAAACTCTGGATTCAAATTTCAACTTTTGCTCTACCATTTTGATGATTCAATCAGATATATTGTCTAGTTTGCTAGATTTGACCAACCATTCAAACTGAACTACTGTCCATGAACCTACGAATTTTGGGTTAAAAAAAATTAAATTGTTTTGAAGAAATATAGCAGGAAAATACATAGAAGATTTGTTTTCAAACTTCATCAGAATTGATTTTTTCTTTTTGGTCAAACAAATGCTTTCAAGAACACTCACATAAAGAGAGTGCACACCTATATTCTTAACAGTTAAAACTGAGTAATAATGTAAGAAATAGGGATTCAGCAACAAGAAGAAATGATTATCATTCAACATGTTTCCTACTGTTGAATGATTAGAAAGCAAATATATTGAAACAAAGAATCAGAGAATATTATATAGAGATTGATTGGACTCTAGGAAAATCAAGGCTTGACATTCTCATGTGATTTATATTTAATAATTAAGTCTCATGAAACTCGAAGCGGTATTTAACATTATGTAGTCCAATGGTGACTCCGTATTTTGAAAAACAGATCTACAAGATGGCAATTAAATTGTCTGAAATCAAACAAGTATGAAATGGTAAAACTGGATTAACATTTCCATTTTTGACCCTAAAATCTGTACAGTTAATCTTTGGTGCTACCTAGTTTTTTCTGTCTAATTTTTGACTTGTGGTTGGCTAACTTAAAACAGAGATATGCTAAGAATTCCTTTTATCTAAAAATGAATTACATTAAAAGTAAAATTCAAAACTACAGTAAATGGCAAGAGATAAGAAAGAAGGAGCTTAGATTGTTACATTTGGAGTTAGAGCAAGTCACAATGAAGAGGCAAATAATAATGATCAAATAGAAAAAGATCTATTCTGACAAATGTATGGGGTCAATATTTTTACCATGTTATCATAAATCACCACATTGCTTTCTATCGTCTTGCAGAGTTAGAGGCTGAAAGTGGGTTATAAAAGGGAAAAAAAAAATGTTTTTTACCCTACTGCTCACCTGAAAAATATGGAAATTTTCATTTTTATACCATCTGGATATAAATGGTACCATGCAGTAGTTAGATTTAGATCCCAGTTAATAACCCTGGTGACAGAGCATTCCCTAAGGGAATGAGGTTTAAACAGGAAAATGTCAATTGCTCCATTCAGACAGCTCTAATTTCCTGGGCAATCTGATAGCATTTTAAGTGCTTCTCATTGGGAGGATCTTCTGTGCATGCTGCCCCCCTCCCCGCCCCCACAAAGGGTCAAATCAATATGAAGTGAAAAGGGACAAAGACTATGAAATGAATACTTGAACAATATATATTGAGTTTATTTTTTAAAGAATACAAATGCAAGCTATTAAAGGTGTTAAGAATTCCCAATGCTATCTCCACATAACCTGTGTTTGCTGGCTACTCAGGCTGCATTATAACTCCAGGTCTCTACTGCTGCACCTATTGCCTCAGGATCAAAAGAAAATATGCTGGGAGGTAGTGGTAGTTCACTGCTCCCTTTATTCTCTGGCCACACATCTACCTGCTGAGATTTCTCCCACTTCCCCTAGCCAGTAACAGAAGGCTCTAAAAAGAAGGTGGAAGTTCATGTCAACGTTTCTGTGGGTTATTTTAATGCATAATATCCAAAATAACAGAATTAACAGCTGCTGATACTTGAGAGAAAGGAACTCACAAGGTGGAGTTGCTTCACTAATTCCTGCCATGTATGAGTGCTAAGTGCTCCAGTTGTGCCCAGTTTTTTGTGACCCTATGGTCCATAGCCCACCAGGCTGTTCTGTCCATGGAATTCACCAGGAAAGAATACTGGAGTGGGTAGCCATGTCCTCCTCTAGGGGATCCTCCCAACCCAGGGACTGAACCCGAATCTCTTATATCTAACTGCATTGGCAGGTGGGTTCTTTACCACTAGTGCCACCTGGGAAGCCCTATTCCTGCCACAGTGATGTTGAAACACAAGCACTTAGATTTTACCTCAACCATCCCTTCCTATCCTGGAATGCAGCACAGTATCTAAATAGAGTTAGTTGTGGCATCGAAGTCTGAGTGTATAGTTAGTAATGCACTATATGAAGGTATTGTGTCCTTGCTACCTATGCCACCTGTGCCAGACTGGTTAAGAGAAATATGATGGAACTAAATTCAACATTCAAAAAATGAAGATCATGGCATCCAGTCCCATCACTTCAAGGCAAATGGATGGGGAAACAATGGAAACAGTGACAGACTATTTTCTTGGGCTCCAAAATCACTGCAGATGGGACTCCAGCCATGAAATTAAAACACACTTTCTCCTTGGAAGGAAAGCTATGACAAACCAAGACAACATACTAAAAAGCAGAGACATTATTTTGCCAACAAAAGTCCATCTAGTCAAAGGTATGGTTTTTCCTGTAATCATGTATGGATGTGAGAGTTGGACCATAAAGAAGGCTAAGCACTGAAGAACTGATGCTTTTGAACTGTGGTGTTGGAGAAGACTCTTGAGAGTCCCTTGGACTGAAAGGGGATCAAACCTAAAGGACATCAATCCTGGATATACGTTAGAAGGACTGATGCTGAAACTCCAATACTTTGGCCACCTGATGCAAAGAGTCGAATCATTAGAAAAGACCCTGATGCTGGGAAAGACTGAAGGCAGAAGGAGAAGGGGACGACAGAGGATGAGATGGTTGGATGGCATCGCTGATTCGATGGACATGAGTTTGAGCAAGCTCTGGAAACTGGTGAAAGACAGGGAAGCCTGGTGTGCTGCATTCCATAGGGTCATAAAGAGTCAGATATGCCTGAACGACTGAACAACAACAAAATGGGGTGTGGGTTAAGGCCCTTATAATAATGCAGAAAAGGAAAGATAAAAAGACAGGGGATGTAGTCTTCTTCCCTGAGAGCATGCTCTCTTTAAGAAATCCATTGGAATGACTAAAAATTCTAAGGGCAATGAGTCCACATAAATCAGCGGTTTTCAACAGGAGGAAATCTCCTGTTACCGCCCCAGGATGTTTGGCAATGTTTGGAGACATTTTGCTTTCACAGCTTAAAGAGTGTGAGTGACTATGTTAGGGAACTAGAGACCAAAACTGCCTGCCTTGGCCAGGCATGATAATAACTGCTGGCATGAGTTGTGTCACAACAGGAGAGGCTTGATAAGAAATATGGGGCTGTCAACAAAACTAGCCGGGAGAATTCAGGAGGGCCAAAAAGAAGGAGGAAACGCTGGTCCATAATTTGCCTTGTCAATCTCCTAGAAACCTTCAAGAATCTATCTCGTCTGTGAGATGCATGCACCACCAGGAAGGACTCTGAGTGGGGACCAAATATGGGCATGAGCAAGATGACTGGCCAAGGACAACCAAGAAAGCTCATCCTATTACCATAAAACCTGAAGCTGCAAGCTTGGCATGGCAGAGTAGATCTCCTGGCTTCCCTTATCCTGCTGCTCTCTTCTTGAGGGCCCCATCCCAGTAATGTCTTCTGCTTTGCTAGTACATGTATCTCCTCAGACAATGCATTTCCAAGTGTTAGACAAGTGTCCACTTTTGGGCCCCCAGGGGTCTCTCTTCTGGTAACAACTGGAGATCTGGGATGGTACCAAACATCATACAATTCCCATGTAACAGAGTTAACCTGTGCAAAATGCCAGCAGTGCTGATATTGAGGGAGAAAAAAGAAGGTGAAGTCGCTTAGTTTTGTCCAACTCTTTGCGACCCCATGGACTATAACCCACCAGGCTCCTCCATGGAATTTTCCAGGCAAGAGTACTGGAGTGGATTGCCATTTCCTTCTCGAGGGTATCTTCCTGACCCAGAGATTGAACCTGGGTCTCTTGCACTGCAGGCAGAGTCTGCAGGTAAAGCCTGGCTTTACCTTCTGAGCCACCAGGGAAGACCCACTGATATTGAGGAACCCCATATGAAGAAAGTCAGTATATAACCCTGGTATAAAGTAAGAAAGCTATACCAGGATAAAATTTTTCTGAAGAATAATTACATTCAAAAGAGATATTTCAGAAGGGTTAACACAGAAAATACCAGGCAAAAATGCATTTTTTTTTCTACCAAATGAATCTTTACTATATTGTAAAAGCTACCTGGATATTTAAGTTTCAGTTTTAGTACCAAAATTTAACCTTTCAAGTCTTAGGGAAAGATAAAGAGATTACATTGACCTTGATTTGTATTTTTAATTTCCCATTTCCATAATGTAAATTTCAGTTCATATTTGAAACTCTCAACTGGCCTCAACTGACATGAAGGCTATGAAATCTGTGAACAATTCCTTTTAATACTAAGTATAGTTTGTGATTAAAATATAAATAATTTTTAATTTAATAGAGAATTTAGCTTTATCAAATAAAGACTATTACATGGGAAAATAACCTCTCCCAATTTCTTTCAACCATACTCCTTGTGACTAAATAAAATGCACAATAAGGTCAATTTTCTTACATACAGCTTTTTACTTTTACTCTCTAAGTTTTCCTTAAAAGGAAAACACATTTGATTTCACGTCACTTTACTAACTGTAGCCACTTCTAGATAATTGCTACCATCTACTGTGAGATGCCTGGATGGCATCATCGACTTGATGGACATGAGTTTGAGTGAACTCTGGGAGTTGGTAATGGACAGGGAGGCCTGGCATGCTGCGATTCATGGGGTTGCAAAGAGTCAGACATGACTGAGCAACTGAACCGAACTGTGACTGTAAATATCAAAATAGAAATATTTAAGTAAAAATAAAGAGCCACTTTCAAGAAAAATGGGTCAAGAGAACACTGACATTCTCAAGCGGATAATTAAGTTTATTTTCTGGATCATTCAAGCTCAAATTATAATCTGAATAAAACATTCAATTTAAACAACACTTATTTAGCACCTGCACTGTACAAATAATACATAATATGCTCTAGAGGATCAAGAAATAATCAAGGCAGTCTTGCCTGTTACAACTCTAGAGAAAGAATGCCATGTTTGAAACTCAGCTTTATGTTTAAGTTCATATTACTTAACCTCTCCCTACTTCAATTTCATCATTTGTAAAATGTTAAGAGTTATAGTACCTATGTTTTTCAGGAGTCTGAAATGCTTAAAGCAGTTCTTGGGTCAGTAAGCCATTACAAAAATATTAGCTATTTTTAAGTACACTTCTGAGAGGAAAGGACTTCTAGATTGACACATCAGCATGAGTAAAAATGCAGAAACAGGAAAATACAAGATATGCTGAGAAATGATAAATGGTTTAGTAAACTTGTATTAATGGGAGTGATTGGAAGATACAGTCAATTTTAATGAGAAAAGCCAACTATGCCCAAAATCCTGAGGGGTTTGAATGTCATGCTGATAAATGTAGATTTGTGAGGGGTGGGGGAGGATAATCAGAGTTGAATAGGACCTTCATTTATCTGAATTTTAAAAGCAACTCTAATGGCTATGTGAAGTTTGAATTGGAGGGGAAAAAATTAAAGGATGGGGGAGAATTTAGAAACTTTATATAGCAATCCCACTCCTGGGCTTCTCTCCAGAAAAGATGAAAACTCCAATTTGAAAAGTTACATGTGCCCCAATGTTCATAGCAGTACTATTTAAAATAGCCAAGACATCAGTTCAGTTTCTCAGTCATGTCCAGCTCTTTGTGATACCATGGACTGCAGCATGCCAGACTTCCCTGTCCATCACCAACTCCCCAAAAGTACTCAAACTCATGTCCATTGAGTTGGTGATGCCATTAAACCATCTCATCCACTGTTGTCCACGTGTCCTCCTTCATTCAATCTCTTCCAGCATCAGGGTCTTTTCTAATGAGTCAGTTCTTCACATCAGGTGGCCAAAGTATTGGAGCTTCAGCATCAGTCCTTCCAATGAATATTCAGGACTGATTTCCATTACATGGGCTGACTGGATCGCCTTCCTGTCCAAGGGATTCTCAAGAGTCTTCTCCAACACCACAGGTCAAAAACATAAATTCTTCAGTGCTCAGCTTTCTTTATGGTCCAACTCTCACATCCATACATGACTACTGGAAAAACCATAACTTTGACTATACAAACCTTTGTTAGCAAAGTAATGTCTCTGCTTTTTAATACACTGTCTAGGTTCATCATAGCTTTTCTTCCAAGGAAAAAAGCATCTTATAATTTCATGACTACAGTCACTATCTGCAGTGATTTTGGAGCCAAAGAAAATAAACTCTGTCACTATTTCCTTTCCTCCATCTATTTGCCATGAAGTGATGGGACTGGTTGCTATGACCTTCATTTTTTGAACATTAAGTTTTAAGTCAGATTTTTTTTACTCTCCTCTTTCACTTTCATCAAGAGACTCTTTAGTTTCGCTTCACTTTCTGGAATAAGGTTGTTTTTATCTACATATCTGAGGTTATTGATATTTCTCCCAGCAATCTTGAGTCCAACTTGTGCTTCATCCAGCCTGGCATTTTGCGTGATGGATTTTGCATATAATTTAAATAAGTTGGGTGACAATATACAGCCTTGAAGTACTCCTTTTCCAAATTGGAACCAGTCCATTATTCCATGTCTGGTTCTAACTGATGCTTCTTGACCTGCATACAGATTTCTCAGGAGGCAGGTCAGGTGGTCTGGTATTCCCATCTCTTTCAGAATTTTCCACAGTTTGTTGTTATCCACTCAGTCAAAGGCTTTGGCATAGTCAATAAAGCAGAAGTCGATATTTTTCTGGAACTCTCTTGCTCTTTTGATGATCCAACCGATGTTGGCAATTTGATCTCTGGTTCCTCTGAGTTTTCTAAATCCAGCTTGAACAAATGGAAGTTCACAGTTCATGTACTGTTGAAGCCTGGCTTGAAGAATTTTGAGCATTACTTTGCTAGCATGTGAGATGAGTGCAATTGTGCGGTAGTTTGAGCATTCTTTGCCATTGCCTTTCTTAGGGATTGGAATGAAAACTGACCTTTCCAGTCCTGTGGCCACTGCTGAGTTTTCCAAATTTGCTGACATATTGACTGCAGCACTTTCACAGCATCATCATTTAGGATTTGAAATAGCTCAACTGGAATTGATCACCTCCACTAGCTTTGTTCATAGTGATGCTTCCTAAGGCCCACTTGGCTTTGCCTTCCAGAATGTCCGGCTCTAGCTGAGTGATCACACCATCATGATTATCTGGGTTGTGAAGATACTTTTGTATAGTTTTTCTGTGTATTCTTGCCTCCTCTTCTTAATATCTTCTACTTCTGTTAGGTCCATACAATTTCTGTCCTTTATTGGGCTCATCTTTGCATGAAAATTTCCCTTGGTATCTCTAATTTTCTTGACGAGATCTCTAGTCTTTCCCATTCTATTGTTTTCTCTGTTTCTTTGCACTGATCACTGAGGAAGGTTTTCTTATCTCTCCTTGCTATTCTTTGGAACTTTCATTCAAATGAGTATAACATTCCATTTTTCCTTTGCCTTTTGCTTCTCTACTTTTCATATCTATTTGTAAGGTCTCCTCAGACAACCATTTTGTCTTTTTGCATTTTTTTTCTTGGGGATGGTCTGGATTACTGCTTCCTGTATAATGTCACAAACCTCTGATCATAGTTCTTCAGATCTTGGTTTACATGGAACCAAGACATAGAAGCATCCTAAATGTCCATCAAAAGTGAATGGATAAAGAAGATGCGATATGTGTGTGTGTGTGTATATATATATATATATGATGGAATATTAATGTGTGTGTGTGTGTATATATATATATATATGATGGAATATTAATCAAGTCATAAAAAGAAGGAAATATTGCCATTTTCAGCAACATAGATAAAAGTAGAGACTATCAAACTAACTTAAATAAGGCACACAGAGAAAGATAAACACATATGATATCATTTGTATGTATAGTCTAAAATATGATATAAATGAACTTACTTACAAAACAGAAATAGATCTATGGACAGAAAATAAACTTACGATTACCAAAGGGGAATAGGAGGAGGGACAAATTAGGTGGTTGGGTTTAACAGTTACACACTACTATATATAAAATAAATAAGGAACTACTATATATAACAGGGAAATACATTGATTATCTTGTAATAAGCTATAGTAGAAAAAAATCTGAAAAAGTATATATATATATATATGTATAATGGAATCACTGTGCTATATATTTGAAACATTGTAAATCAAATATACTTCAATTTTATGACCTTTAAAAAAAATAGAAATTGTTTCCACAAATCACATTGGAGATACTAATGTGTGATTTCAAATAATGGAATGAAGAATAGAAAGAGTAGATAATGGAGTTATTATAGCAGAAAAAATGAACAAAATCTTTTTTTGTGTGTGAAAGTAGGGTGGGAGGGAGAGTGAGCCACCTGTACTGTTTAGTTTCTTTTCACCTGTATTATACCAACCAATTTGCAATTCTGCTTTATCCAGAAATATTTGATGGTAACTCTCCAAAGTTATATTGATTTGTTCTTGTTCTCAAAAAGTTTATGCAAAATTCTGTCTTGATTGTTTGGATAAATACTACGTGTTTGCTTTTTTTTTTTCCATGTTTCACTTGTAAGAAAATATTTTTAAAAACTGCTAATTGGTCTCTCTGTTCTATCTTATGGCACAAGTGAGCCTTGCCCTGTTGGCTCCTGGCTGGTTAGTGGCTATAAGAAAATATAGGGAGGAGGGTTCAGGATGCGGAACATGTGTATACCTGTGGCGGATTCAGGTTGATATATGGCAAAACCAATACAATATTGTAAAGTTAAAAAATAAAATAAAATAAATTAAAAAAAAAGAAAATATAAGCAATGCTTCACTAAGTTATAGATGCAGTGATTTTAAAATGGAACATTAAAGAGGATACCCAGAAACTTATGAAATATAACTAATAATATATATTTGTATGCCAAATCCAATATTTTATGCATTAAAGTTTACTTTATGACAGCTGTCTTCCTAACTAACTGGAGATTTGGGACTCTCAAGCCAATATTTTACCTGAGAAACAAGTTTGCTTCAGGCATAGTAATTTTACTGCATACCATTATAAATTTCTATTATCCTAAGTAAGAAGAAATATGATCAAAACAATTCTATGATCAATGAAGCCTAAAATACAAGCAGGCAAGAATGTTCCACTGCTCACTTGACAAAAATCAAGTCCACTAGGAAGTTTCATGTTATAAAGAACCAGCCATGGCTCATGAATATTATTGGGTTTTTCTATGGCTACTATACTTACTAATAAAATCTTTGAAAAAACTACAATTTAAAGTCTGCATCACTAAAGTGGAATGCTGTAGTCTCAATGGTGGTCTAAAAGTTCCCACAAGTCAGTAAGGAAAAGGTCAACACCTCAACATGAAAAAGAAATGTGATTTTATAAAAATCATGAAAATTCTAATGACAAAAATCAACAAGTTTCTATCCTATCAGATTGACAAAGAAAAAAAAACATAATAAAATATTTGGGGAAGAGATATTCTCTTGCACTGTGTATGGAATGAAAGTTGGTAACAATTTTTGAGGCCAATTTGGCAATATCCATCAAATTTAAAAGGTACATAACTCTCTAGGGTATTTGTCCTAGCAGTACTCTCCAAATAGGTTACCAGGATGTTTAGTGCATAATTATAACACCAAGTGCCTGGAAACAATTTATATGTCCATCAGCTGAGGGACTATTATGTCTACCATGGCACCTCATTCAATAGCATAATAAGCAAGCATTAAAAAGGATGAGGTTATTCTGTATACACTGATATGAAATAACTTCTAAAATACATTGTGTACTGACAGAAAAACAAGGTACATATTTCTCTGTACAGAAAGCAAATATTGGTATAAAAAATGAATGAATAATTTCATATATGTTTGTATTTAAATAAAATATTTCTTAATGGAGTTACAAAACAATCAGTAAGAGTAAGTATGTTTCACATGGTAAGTTGCATACTAGCTGACAGAGAGAGGAGGCCTTGATACTCATGCTATAAACTTATGTCCATTCGAATTATGTATCATTTGCCTGGCTTTCTCTTTCAAAACACATGCTAAAACACAATGTTTATGAAAACACAAAGGAATAATAAATATTTCCTTTCTGACTTCATTGTAAATGTAGATTGCTACAAATAAAAGTTTTTAATTGTCCTCAGATCTCAAAGGAGTGTCTCTGTCTCTCACTCTCCTTCTCTTCCAAAAGTGCAAAAAAAAAAAAAAAAATTACTGTTTTCTTCTCACACTGTGAATTTATATGCCTATAACTCTTTTCATAACTGGACATACTGTTAAGCTCTAAAAAAAAAAATTCTCAACCATATAGCACAGTACCCATAAGAAGATCCTCAATAAATGTTTTAGACACAGAGAGAGATTATACAAAGGAAAAGATACTTGATTATTACTGAGTTCACTTCAAGGTGAAAAGGACAATACTAAGGCTTAATCAAATCACATGTATGAGAAATTCAAGATTTATGGAAGGAGATAATTCTGAAACTTCAAATAACAATTATAATATGTGCATATGTGATAAGTCGCTTCAGTTGTGTCCAACTCTTTGTAACCCCATGGACTGTGGTCCACCAGGCTCTTCTGTCCATGAAATTCTCCAGGCAAGAATACTGGAGTGGGTTGCCAGGCCCTCCTTCAGGGGATCTTCCCAACCCAGGGATCAAACCTGGGTCCCCTCCATCTCCTGCATTGGCATGAGGGTTCTTTAACACTAGCACCACCTGGAAAGCCCCATATTATATGTTGGCATGCATTAATATTATATATATATATATATGTATAAATATACAAAACAGATAAATAGATGGATGCTAAGACAGTATTTTGTGAGGTGCTTTAGTGCTTTAAGAATATTATCTCCAATCTTTTACATTTTAAATAACTAGTTTAACTAGAATTTGAAAATGTACATGCACCCAATATTCATAACAGCCAATGTCTATAAATGCCATGACATGGAAGCTCCTACACGTACATGTACATGTATTTCATTAGAATCTTTATAGTTGCATAGAGAAATGGGGATCATAATGGGTAAACAGCAATTCAGTAAAACCTAACTGGTAGTATTATACAGATTTTGTAGCACCAATAATTTTGTAAATAAATTTGCTATAATGTGAAATTCAAAATATGCTTTTACAGGTGTGAATGGAACAAGGCTGAGAATAGCAATAAGTGTCAATTTTCTGGATTTGTTCAAATTCATGGTCCTGAAAAAAAATCAAGTAATTTATTTAAAATGCACAACATATTAAAAAAAATAGAAAGTCAGCAAATGGATTGATAACTTTCAGTTTGCTAGGGTAAAATTGTCTGAATTTAATGACAGATTTTTCCTGGAGTATCTAAAGAATTTAGCAGCAGCCTATAGAGTGTTATATTGATGCATCTGGAAAACATAAGCTTTCATTCTAGATTCTCCTTTCATTCTTAATAAAACTTTCCTGCACATGATTGAGAGTTCTAAT
Source organism: Bison bison bison (assembly GCF_000754665.1). Taxonomy (NCBI): domain Eukaryota; kingdom Metazoa; phylum Chordata; class Mammalia; order Artiodactyla; family Bovidae; genus Bison; species Bison bison. The sequence goes on from NW_011494670.1 coordinate 285,371, forward strand.
TTAACTTTTCAATGACATGATTACCACTGGGATTTGGATAATGATGTCTCTTTTCAGGCTAACCTAAACTGGAGGAGCCCAAATGCTGCTTGGGTTGCCTGTTTGGGGTTTTGCTTATTTGTTTAATATGTCTTTAAAAACAATACCCACAGACATATTTTAATTTTTCTAATATGTGTTTCCTCCTTTAAGTCTCCATCCTAAAGTAAACATAATTTTGTACCAAAATACTTGAGAATGTTAGTTCTCTGAAGCTAGAAATTATTCCCAAAATATTTATGAGAACCACTGGGATTTAAGCTCAGTGTGAAAAACACTCTTAAAGCCCTCTCCTAAAATAAATGACAGATTTTTATATTTTGTTTTTGAACAACATTCCAAAATAGTATAGTTTGTTTAACTGATTTATCATAATGTAATATTTCTGCAATTTGGCAAAAAGGTAAATTAAAAGTTATATTTGAATAAAGAGTGAGTATCCAAGTTTAGAATATTTTTGAAGTCAGATTTCAAAAAATAAAACAACTTTTATGAGTGTACATATATGATAGTGGAGAGAATAGCACAAGCTGGAATCAAGATTGCAGGGAGAAATATCAACATCAGATATGCAGATTATACCACTCTAATGGAAGAAAGCAAAGAGGAACTGAAGAGCCTCTTGATGAAAGTGAAAGAGGAGAGTGAAAATGTTGGCTTAAAACTCAACATTCAGAAAACTAAGATCATGGCATCTGGTCCCATCACTTCATGGCAAATAGATGGGGAAACAATGGAAACAGTGACTCACTTTTTTGTCTTGGTTTCCAAAATCACTGCAGATGGTGACTACAGCCATGAAATAAAAAGATGCTTGTTCCTTGGAAGAAAAGATGACAAACCAAGAGAGCATACTAAAAAGCAGTGACATTACTTTGCCGACAAAGGTCCATCTAATCAAAGCTCTGGTTTTTCCAGTAGGCATGTATGGCTGTGAGAGTTGGACTATAAAGAAGGCTGAGCACTGCAGAATTGATGCTTTTGAACTGTGGTGTTGGAGAAGACTCTTGAGAGTCCCTTGGACTACAAGGAGATCCAACCAGTCAATCTAAAGGAAATCCGTCCTGAATAGTCATTGGAAGGACTGATGCTGAAGCTGAAGCTCCAATACTTTGGCACCTGATGCAAAGAACTGATTCATTGGAAAGGACCCTGATGCTGGGAAAGACCAAAGGTGGTAGGAGAAGGGGATGACAGAAGATGAGATGGTTGGATAACATCACCAACTCAATGGAAATGATTTTGAGCAAGCTCTGGGAATTGGTGATGGACAGGGAAGCTTGGTGTGCTGTAATCCATGGGGTCACAATGAGTTGGACACGACTGAGAAACTGAACTGAACTGAGCTGAAGGCATGAGGGCAGGCTGACGCCAAAGCAGAGGCCTCAGTCTGTCTTTGCTCCTTCTTTTTATGTTTTGTCTCCTCCCCTAGGAGCCTGCCCTATACAAATTAGGGCTAACCAGGAAGGGGGAGTGAACTAAACTGATCTGAGAGAGATCTTAGGTGAAACTGAACCTGCTGTCATCTTGATACTGGACTCTCAGACTTCAGAATGGTTAGAAAATGGATTTCTGTTGTTTAAGCCACCTAATCTATGGGATTTTGTTGTGACAGCTCCAACTAATTTGTCTTTTTCATGTTTTTTTTTTTTTTTTTTTACTATTTCAGAATTTAGCCTAGTGCCATACTAAAACATATATACCTGGAATGCAATGCATAGTAACAAAAAAGATTGTATCTTTAAGAAAATTTTAAATGATTCCAAATCAGTTTCAAATTCATTCAATTCAAAATGAATTCCAAATTAATTCAATAAATTAATCCCATTTAATCTAATGCTTAATTTCTTACCCTCCTGTATCCTTTTCAAGATACTGGTTCAGGAGAAGATGCCTTACTATTATGTCAATATCAGAACTGTGTGCATTCGGTTTGGGTTCTTGCTGTACATGTTCCTGAAAACAGTAAGTGATTACATGAGGTCTGGACCATACAAATGAGTTATTTCTCTGTGAAACATTCTGACTATATTGATTTTTGTCTGCTGTAGTGTTATCTGAATAAATTGTGTACACTGAGGCCATATTTAAATTTATCTAGACTGCTGGCCTGGTGCAATCTGAAAGGGCCAAATAGTCTCCCTTTGCTGCTTCCAGAGCAGAATGACTTGTCCTCCAGGATAGCAGCATATGGCCTCATAGCTGAGATTAGGATTTCCTTGCTTATAATCAGGGTACTGGGTTCAACCTCATATCTACCTGAGAGTCATGGAGAACTGAGAGGAAAGAATGTGTCTGCCCTTTCCCATCTAGATTTCCTCAACCTGTTTCCACTTAGTATTCAGGGCACCTTCATTGATCAGAAATAAAAAGATTAAAAACATTTTCAGCCCTAAGTTTTCAAAATTGTTTTAATAAACCATGAAATATCAGCTTTCTCCTTTATATTTTCCCCTAAAAATCAACCTAGCATGTAGAATGCATACTTCCTATGTATACATCACTCTTCTGTCCTTTGAAAATTAGTTTTCTTCATGTCCACTTTCTGACTTGCTACACTCCTCTATAGCATACATTATGCAGTATAGCTGGTGTGGAGGGATGGAAGGGACATAAGATTTTTGTTTTGCATATTCTCCTACCTGAATATATATTTGCTAAAACTAGTATTTACATGTTTGTGGGAGCTTGGAGAATAAGGATAATATGAAAGATGTTTATGAGAATGTGAGGAGAAAGATAGATCTCATCACTCTGTTTCATTTGTTTTGAAACAAGTAAATATTTCATAATAAGTGTTTATGAAATAAATTAATGATTAATAAGGAATAAATTAACTTCTAATTACCACAAAATAATTTTATTGGGAAACTTAAAAATGCCCACCAACATATATGTAGAAATTACCTGCAGAATACAACTTTTGTAAAAATTCTGGACAAACTTGATTGAGTGATATGTTTCTGTAATCTTTATTTTCATTAATGTTTTGTCTTAGATCTTGCTTCTCCTATTGTAATATATTTTATTTCTATGCCCTGATTCCTCCAACCTGAATCTAATAAATATGGAATAGCTATGGTTCAGAACACACTAAGATATCAAAATATCCTTTCAGGAAAAAAAAAAAATGTAATGCCCCTTTCCATTCTCAAAGTAAAAACACCCACTTCAGGTCTTTAAGGTTAAATTTATCTCTGCATTTTTCACATTCAGTGTGCTTAACATATCTGTGATTTATCAGTTAAGAAAATATTCTGATTTACTTTTGATTTTTAACTGAATCTGAAATCATAATTGATTCAATCTTCATTTTACTTATTAAGGATTTATAAATGTACACCTAGAGTTTTATGATTCTACTTTAATTTTTGACAATTTGATTCCTTCCCTATTAATTTTTACATTGCATAAATGTAACTGACATATGCAACTTAGGTATTATTTACTCTACTGTGAAGTTATTTGTATGAAATATTTTATGTAAAAACCAAAGCAAGAATAAAAATGTGAAGAGTCACCTCTACTTATATAACAACTTGAAAATTAGCATGATCTATTTTATTTCTTGCTTCTAAGAAGTGATAAGGGAAAAAAAGGTCAACAAGTACATTTCCATGAGGTATAACATAAGTTGGAGGATCACTCAAAAAAATAATAATATAATCCTTGTTCATCTGTTAAATAGTAGGCAACACTTCAACTTAAATCATAGAGGATCACAATAACCTTCCAGCTAAGGTAGCATCCCTAAATCATTTTTGCTAACACGTTACTTCAATTCAAAATATTAAAAATAAATATACTTCTGCTTTACAAGATGACTTTTTTTACTTACAGCTTAGAAGGATGTATTAAGCTATGATTTTAGAAAATTTCAATGTGGTTCCACATTTTAAACATTGCATATATGACATAAATTCTGATTAAAAAATGTAAATATAGATGAGATATCATTAGAGATTCTATTCAGCTTTTTCCCCTATAACACTAAAAATTAATCAGTCCTAAATAATGAGGACCAAACAAATTGAGCATAATATTGAAGTAGATAAATTAACAACTAAATATGAAGAGACTTCAAACATCTATAAATACCCAGAATTAATCTGAGTTTTATCACTGGAAACAAAGTGGAGACTAACATATTATGAAATAGAACTTGACTTTAAATATGCCAATCTTACCTTGAAATTAATACACACATATATTCCATCTTGCTTTTTATCCACCCTACTTTTTTTTTACCTAAAGTGCACACTCATTTTTCAGTATAACATTCAACTAGGAAACTTTTTTAAAAATTGTTCTAAGACCCAAAAGACAGATCAAATATCTAGACAATATAAAACTTTTAGGATGAACTGAAAGATCACAGTTCTTTACCCTTATACAGAAAACAACCAAGAGTAAAAGTTAACAGGACACCAAGATGTAAAAGATTTACTGAAATAATGCCTGTCTTAATGGACAGTTGACTAGCTGTACACTAGCCTCAAGGAATAGATAATTTGGACGTTAGTGCAGATTTATGTGTGCATACGTGCATTCATACTCAGTCTTTGTGACCCCACAGGCTGTGGCCCACCAGACTCATCAGTCCATGGGATTTTCCTGGTAAGAATACTGGAATGAGCTGCCATTTTCTCCTCCAGGAGATCTTCCCCACACAAAGACTGAACTCACGTCTTTTGCATCTTCTGCAAGGCAGGTGGATGCTTTACCACTGAGCCACCAGGGAAGCCCACAGTTTCATAGCCCAAGGCCTAAAACTACTTATGCCATTAGATATTAATAATTTAGAGTAAGTCCAAAAGGCCTTATTTGGAATAGTAAATAATTACTTACATAAATCACTTCTTTTTTTTTTTTTGATGTTCAAGCTGGTTTTATTTTATTTTTTCACCATACAAATAGTTTTATTTACATAGATTAGGGGAACAATATCTGAGTATAACATACTGGTTTGTCAAGTAGGTTCTTTTTTTTTTTCTGTTTTTTTTTAAATTTTATTTTTAAACTTTACATAATTGTATTAGTTTTGCCAAATATCAAAATGAATCCGCCACAGGTATATATGTGTTCCCCATCCTGAACCCTCCTCCCTCCTCCCTCCCCATACCATCCCTCTGGGTCGTCCCAGTGCACTAGCCCCAAGCATCCAGTATCGTGCATCGAACCTGGACTGGCAACTCGTTTCTTACATGATATTTTACATGTTTCAATGTCATTCTCCCAAATCTTCCCACCCTCTCCCTCTCCCACAGAGTCCATAAAACTGTTCTATACATCAGTGTCTCTTTTGCTGTCTCATACTTGAAAGTGAAAGTGAGAGTCACTCAGTCATGCCCCACTCTTCGCAACCCCATGGACTACACAGTCCATAGAATATTCAGGCCAGAATACTGGAGTGGGTAGCCTTTCCCTTTTCAAGGGGATCTTCCCAACCCAGGGATCAAACCCAGGTATCCTGAATTGCAGATGGATTCTTTACCACCTGAGCTATGAGGGAAGCCCCCACAATCACCTCTTAATATAGAATCCAAAGATTCTCCTTGGAAGAAAAGTTATGACCAACCTAGACAGCTTATTAAAAAGCAGACATTACTTTGCCAACAAAGGTCTGTCTAGTCAAAGCTATTGTTTTTCCATTAGTCATGTATGGATGTGACAGCTGGACTATAAAGAAAGCTGAGCACTGAAGAACTGATGCTTTTGAACTGTGGTGTTGGAGAAGACTCTTGAGAATCCGTTGGACTGCAAGGAAAGCCAACCAGACAATTGATCTTAAAGGAAATCAGTCCTGAATATTCATTGGAAGAAGTGATGCTGAAGCTAAAACTTTAATACTGTGGCCACCTGATGTGAAGAACTGACTCATTTGAAAAGACCCTGATGCTGGGAAAGATTGAAGGCAGGAGGAGAAGGGGACAACCAAGGATGAGATGGTTGGATGCCATCACTGACTCAATGGTCATGAGTTTGATTAAACTCCAGGAGTTGGTGATGGACAGGGAGGCCTGGCATGCTGCAGTCCATGGGGTTGCCAAGAGTTAGACACGACTGAGAAACTGAACTGAAAGTTTCAAAAAGATATTTATTTTCCTCAAGTTCTGGTATTAGAAAACAGACTAAACCCCTAAAATAGATAACAAATATTTACACCCAATTAACTCATACACACACACACATACACCTTTAGCTCTGTTCTAATATATTCATAGGTTCACATGTGATATGACTCACTTGAACTTTAACATCCGGTTATGGCAGAAAAGTTATACTGGACTAGTTTCCTCATAGTAAACAGCCATTAAACTAGAAAAATATTTAATACAGCTTGGGTTAAAATTAGAAAACAAAAGTCTAGAAGGCAATGGCACCCCACTCTAGTATTCTTGCCTGGAAAATCCCATGGATGGAGGAGCCTGGTGGGCTGCAGTCCATGGGGTCGCTAAGGGTCGGACACAACTGAGCGACTTCACTTTCACTTTTCACTTTCATGCATTGGAGAAGGAAATGGCAACCCACTTCAGTGTTCTTGCCTGGAGAATCCCAGGGATGGGGGAGCCTGGTGGGCTGCCGGCTATGGTGTTGCACAGAGTCTGACACGAGTGAAGCGACTTAGCAGCATCAGCAGCTACTAACTATAAGCAATGAGCAGAAACTATCCTGATGCCACATCATTGCTGACCCTATACATACGGAGGAAGGGCAGAGTCACTGGCCCTCAAATCTGAGACCCAGTGAGATAAACACAACGTGTGTTTGAAGTTGATAGAGGATAACAGAGCATTTCAATGCTGTATCCATCCCCAGACTAGCAAATAACAGTAACAAGTAACAGAAGTTTATCTCTGAAGCCAGGAATGAGTACCTGGAAAGATATTCTCTTTGAACCAGGAAGTCACAAGAATAACCTAAATCTGAGAGAAGAATAGAAATACTGAGAAAAACATTTCCATTAACCCTGCCCCACAATAAGGATGGATAACACCTGAGGAATTTGAAGCCAGTAGGGTAATAATTGTAATAATAACAACAGCAAAACACAAACACAGCTTGATTCATGACTATATTGACAAAATGTTCCACACTGCAGTTCTAGCAAAGGAAGCATATCCATAAGTTCTGTGATCTAATGTAAAGCATGGTGCCAGTAATTAATAATAAAGCTTTATATACATAAAACTTGCTGACATAGTAGACCTTAAGTGTCCTTACTACATATACAGACAAAAGGTAAATACATGAGGTGATGGATAGTTTAATTAGGTTAATAGGGAAAATCATCTCACAGTGTACACATATATCAAAACATAATGCTGCATACCTTAAATGCATATAATGTATATTAATATATTTGTCAGTTATATAACGACAATAAAGTTAGGAGGAAATTCCCATTTTGAGGGATACGCATTAATTCTGTCTCTTAATCTACAGGTGATTTAGATCTTTTATCCAAAAAATGTGCAACAAAGTAAGTAAGAAAGAACATAAGGGACAAAATAGACAAAGGAGTCAACAGATATAACTCCAATATGACCTAGGCATTGGAACTTTCAGACTGAGAATTTAAAATAACATGATTAATATGTCAAAGGCTATAATGGAAAGGGTAGACAACATGCAAAAGCAGATGGGTGATATCTTAAAAAAAATGGGAACTGTAAGTAACAATCAAAATGACATGGTATAAAGTAATGATAACAGAGACGAAGACTGTCTTCAATGAGATTATCACTGTCTTCAATGAAACTGACACCGAACCTTGAGAGAACTTGAAGATAAGGAAATAGAAACTTGAACTGAACACAAAGTAAAAGAAATGTGAAAGTAAAAATCAAAGAAGATAACATCAAGATCTTTGGGAAAATATCAAAAAGTAACACACATATAATTGAAATCTCTGACAGAAATGAAAGAGGTAACAGGGAGGAATACATATGTGAAAAGATATCAGTCAAGAATTTTCTGAAAAATAATGAAAGGCATCAAGTCACAGGTCCAAGATGCACAGAAAGCAAATGGAATGTAAATATAAGCAAAGAAACACCTACTCGCAGAACATCCTGTATTAAACCTGCTAGAAACCAATAGTAAAGAAAAAAATCTTAAATGATAGTGAAGGAAGAAAAACAGACATAATGCATATTGAGAAATACAGGTAAAAATTAAAGCAGATTTCTTATTGGAAATCATGGAAACAAGAAGACAATGAAAGGAAGCCTGAGGGGATTCTTCTCAGATATTTGTTAATACTAGGGGAAACTGGCAGAGCTACTGCTGGTAAACCTCATGATATGTGGGGCCTCCCTATCCCTGCAGAGCTCCTGCTGGTGAATCTCATGGTATTTGAGGGTCCCTCTACCCCTGTGGTCTTAGGTTTTTAAGCTCAGAGTTCCAGACTGAGCCTCCAGCAATCTTTCAATTACAGTTCAGCTTTTTCTGCCTGACTTTGGTTCCCAGGGTCTTGATCTGTGAGTCTCACTCTGGTTCAACCAGGATGGACTCAAAGCTAATCTTGTTTTGCCTCTGCCTGATACCAGTGATGTCCTGGAGCTGACTTGCTCTGCCTGCCAAGACTCAGTTCCATGTTCCGTTCCAAGAACCAAGATTCTCTTCCCAATTCTGTGTTCAATGACACACTGCTGGGAGTTTGCAGCCAACCATGGTGGGAGTATTTACATCATGGAAATTGGCAAATGCTACAAATCAAGCCTTCTCCCCTACATCCACTTCTGTGCTGGAAGAGCCTGTTGTTAAGGAATTACCAGACACCTGCTGCTACAACTCCCACCTTCCACCCCATAAGATTCTTTTGGAACATCATATTATTTTGTTTCAGTGTGTACACCTAAAATACTACAATTCTTTTAAAAATAAAATCATAATTCCTCACATATTAAAAAGTTAACACTAATTTTAAAAATATTGTCAAATAGCCATTTGTTCAAATTTCCCTGATTAAACAACAACAACAACAACAAAAGGTATTCAAGTATTGGAAAGAAAAAAAAGTCATTCAAGTATTGGAAAAGGGGCAACCTACAATTCTGTATAAAAGTGAAAAGGTAAAAGAAATAAAAAATAATGTGTATGAAAATCAGAAACCCCAATACAATCAAAAACAAAATGAGTAGTTTTATCTTCTTAAAATAAAAGTATAATTCCAAAGCAGTGTGCTCATACTGAATATTTTTTAAATATGCAATTTACAAATATTCAAGAAACTTATTATAAATGTGAAATGTGAAATAAGGCAAATGCTATGAGAAAATATATATGAAATATTTATTTTTATTTATAACAGACATGGTTTCAAGGAGGCTTAGAAAAGCTTCATAGGCATAAATGATTCTTTACTTTCATTTTCACTAAAATCAACAAGCTCAGCTAATATGTTTGCAGTATTTCACTCTTGCTCTGTATCCACAAGTTTATTTCATCTATCAGCTTCTTTTTGGTGGATGCAAGCATGTGCTGACTTATCTATTTTGAAGCAATTGTTTTAGGAGAAGCCCTCACAGGAACCATGAGTAATTATGGATATTATTATTAGTGAATCAAATAGACAGCAAATATATGGCTATCTGGCACTGATCAAGAATTAAACATAGGAATGTCATGATATAATTTCAGATAGTATATTAAATATTTGGAAAAAAAAGTAGAGCTTTAATATCTGAGGCTGCTGCTGCTGCTACTAAGTCGCTTCAGTCGTGCCCGACTCTGTGCGACCCCATAGACGGCAGCCCACCAGGCTCCACCTTCCCTGGGATTCTCCAGGCAAGAACACTGGAGTGGGTTGCCATTTCCTTCTCCAATGCATGAAAGTGAAAAGTGAAAGTGAAGTCGCTCAGTCGTGTCCGACTCTTCACCACCTCGTGGACCGCAGTCTACCAGACTTCTCCGTCCATGGGATTTTCCAGGCAAGAGTACTGAAGTGGGGTGCCGTTGCCTTCTCCGGCATATCTGAAGAGAAAATCACAAACTGTGCATGCATGTGAAATGCCTTAGACTCTGATGCTGGGAGGGATTGGGGGCAGGAGGAGAAGGGGACGACAGAGGATGAGATGGCTGGATGGCATCACTGACTTGATGGACGTGAGTCTGAGTGAACTCCGGGAGTTGGTGGTGGACAGGGAAGCCTGGTGTGCTGCAATTCGTGGGGTCTCAAAGAGTCGGACACGACTGAGCGCCTGAACTGAACTGAACTGAACTGGCAGATTGCTGTTAAATAAGAGCCCAAATTGTTACTCACATCAGTATACATACCAACAATTTCAATTGTCTGTTAATAAACAATACTCATTTAGTAGAGTTAATTGATATTTGGTTGTAGAGTTATTATTTGCTTCATGTTAAAGCCTTTCAAATTCAGATGAAATTGATGAAAGCAGTTTATAATACTAGCCTTGTTCACATATAATTATTTTTCCTTCCATGAGTAACAAACTTAAATCAACCTCTCCTCAAGAAAAACAAAGAGATAAAATTTTACTAACAGTGAGATAATTTTCCATTGTCTGTACCGGTTTCAAAGTCTTCTAAATTAAGAACTCAAAGTTTTATTTTTAATACTTGCGAGTGAAGTTGCTCAGTCATGTCCGACTGTTTGCGACCCCATGGACTGTAGCCTAAGAGGCTCCTCTGTCCATGGGATTTTTCCAGGCAAGAGTACTGGAGTGGGTTGCCATTGTCTTCTCCAGGGGATCTTCCCAACCTAGGGATCAAACCCAGGTCTCCCTCACTACAGGTAGACACTTTACCATCTGAGCTACCAAGGAATCACTTTAATACAATATATGTACATAAAAGACATTCAAATAAAAGGGTTTTCATTTTAAGTAGGAAGAAAAATTAATTGACCTGGAAAGGAAACAAACTAGGTAACATATGCTTTTAATTAAGCAAAATAAAATAGTTCTCTAACGCTATGTTTGATGCCCCTTCCTTGCATTGGCATTGATTGAAAGGATTATTTATTTTGAACATACTAGGGAAAACACTTCTATTTGTTATTGATAACTATGAAAATTGCCTTACATACAATTGAAAGGGTAAAGAAACAGTTTCATTTTCAATTTATTATTTAAAGAGTTCCACTGAAGAATAGTTATAGCAATCACAGTTGCTTAACTGTTTCACACTTAAGCAATTTAAGGTTTTAGCCTACTGTTTAATTCAGAGATTAAAAAAAAAATGATAAATCTTTTCAAGCTTTCTCTGACCTCTAAGTTTGACTTTTTGGCTGTACATTTTCCACTGCACATCAAGAATAGCTAATTTCTTGAAGTACTAGGAATAAGTAAATGCTGTTGAAAGAATTACTCTAGTTTAGAAAATTCCTCCTTAGCAGCAATTTATTCCATCATAATTTGTGCAAACCTGTGAAATAAGTAGTGACAGTAAGGCTGAACTTTAGACAAACTTCTCTCTTTGCCTTAATAGAAATTACTGATAGATTTTGAAAATGGAGTATTTTTAACAGTCTTAAATAATTTGCCACTCCTCTGTAGGCATGCAAATATCATAGTAAGCATACATATAATCTCTCTTTTCATTAGTTTTTTTTTTTAATGGAAAATTATATTGAGAAGGGAAATTATGGGCTGGTTCTCTACAGGCAGATATTAGAGGCAAGAAGTAAGGAAATTAGTAATCAAAGTTTAAAAAACTTGTCAAATGCTCTCAATTTTAAAATAGAGCTTGGACAAGGCCATCTGGTGACAGACTATCATTTTGCCCACTGAGTATTTCATAGAAAGGTGATTACTTTGCAAACCTGTATGTTTTTTGTTTACTATTGGAAAACTGTATTTTAGCTCCTGAATTTTCATTTCTGTCAAAATTTTAGCTTTTCTACTAGGTCTTCCTGAACATGTTTTTGTCACTAACTCTTCACTAACTGAATTCACTTATGACCAGCAAGATTCTAGTCAATAAAGTAGGAATTCTTAATTTACGTGTTTCATTTTACAAATAAACTTACATTTATTCATTTACATCTCTAAGAAAGTTTTTATCCTTTACTACTGTTATCTTTTAAAGCATCTAATAGTTTAATATTTATATTTCCTCACAAAAGCTAAAATACTAGATAAATACATACATACATACATACATATATGTTGTTGTTTAGTCACTAAGTTGCATCCAACTTTTTGTGACCCCATGGACTATAGCCTGGCAGGCTCTTCTGTCCATGGGATTTCGCAGGCAAGAATACTGGAATAGGTTGCCATTGTGTTCTCCAGGGGACCTTCTCCACCCAGGCATGAAACTCATGTCTCCTACATTGGTAGGCAGACTTATTACTGCTGAGCCATCAGGGAAGTACACACAATATACATAAAAATTTTGAATTACAGAAAAATTACTCTAAAAATCTTATGTTCTTAGAAATATATTAGATATGTGTTTAAGGTTCAGAACTCTAAATGGCATAAGAAAAATGTCTAACATACGTGAAAATAGAGTACAAATAGTACCCTTTAAAGATCTGTCAGTCTACAAATAGGTGATCAGATGAAAGGAAGGAAAGCTGTTACCATTTTGAATTTTATTATTAAATGCAACAATGGGGTAGGTTTAAAACAGTGTTTTCATTCATGGCAACAGTGGCCTAGGTATAGCCTGCTCTTATAAATTAAATTCATTTGATCCCTCTCACATTCTATCAAGAAAAAACTGTCTATTACACCTACTAAAAGAAATGATATGGACCTAACAGAAGCAGAAGATATTAAGAAGAGGTAGCAAGAATACACAGAAGAATTATACAAAAAAAGATCTTCACGACCCAGACAGTTACAATGGTATGATCACTCACCTAGAGCCAGACATCCTGGAATGCAAAGTCAAATGGGCCTTAAGAAGCATCACTATGAACAAAGCTAGTGGAGGTGATGGAATTCCAGTTGACTTATTTCAAACCCTAAAAGATGATGCTGTCAAAGTGCTGCACTCAAAATGCCAGCAAATTTGGAAAACTCAGCAGTGGCCACAGGACTGGAAAGGTTGGTTTTCATTCCAATCCCAAAGAAAGGCAATACCAAAGAATGTTCAAATTACCACACAATTGAACTCATCTCATATGCTGCAAAGTGATGCTCAAAATTCTCCAAGCTAGGCTTCAACAGTATGTTAACCGTGAACTTCCAGATGTTCAAGCTGGATTTCAAAAAGACAGTGGAACCAGAGATCAAATTGCCAACATCCATTGGATCATCAAAAAAGCAAACGAGTTCCAGAGAAAAATCTACTTCTTCCTTATTGACTATGCCAAAGCCTTTCATTGTGTGGATCACAACAAACTGTGGAAAATTCTTAAAGATATGGGAATACCAGACCACCTGACCTGCCTCCTGAGAAATCTGTATGCAGGTCAAGAAGTAACAGTTAGAACTGGACATGGAACAATAGACTAGTTCCAAATTGGGAAAGGAGTACATCAAGGCTGTATATTGTCACTCTGTTTATTTTATTTATGTGCAAAGTACATCATGAGAAATGCTGGGCTGGATGAAGCACAAGCTGGAATCAAGGTTTCCAGGAGAAATATGAATAATATCAGATATGCAAATGACACTACCCTTATGACAGAAAGTGAAGAACTAAAGAACCTCTTGATGAAAGTGAAAGAGGAGAGTGAAAAAGCTGGCTTAAAACTCAACATTCAGAAAACAAAAATCATGGCATCTGATCCTATCACTTCATGGCAAATAGACAGGGAAACAGTGGAAACAGTGGCATAGTTTATTTTTTTAGGCGCCAAAGTTATTGCAGATGGTGACTGCAGCCATGAAATTAAAAGACACTTACTCCTTGGAAGAAAAGTTATGACAAAGCTAGACAGCATATTAAAAAGCAGAGACATTACCTTGCCAACAAAGTTCTATCTAGTCAAAGTATGGTTTTTCCAGTGGTCATGTATGGATGTAAGAGATGGACTATAAAGAAAACTGAGTGCTGAAGAATTGATGCTTTTGAACTGTGGTGTTGGAGAAGACTCTTGAGAGTCCCTTGGACTGCAAGGAGATCCAAACAATCCATTCTAAAGGAAATCAGTACTGAATATTTACTGGACGGGCTGATGCTGAAGCTGAAACTCCAATACTTTGGCCAGTTGATGGGAAGAACTGACTCATTTGAAAAGACCCTGAGAAATACTTAAGCCAGGAGGAAAAGGGGTTGACAGAGGATGAGATAGATGGTTGGATGTCATCACCAACTCAATGGACATGACTTTGAGTAAACCATGGGAGTTAGTGATGGACAGGGAGGCCTGGTGTGCTGCAGTCCTTGGGGTCACAAAGAGTCAGACATGACTGAGAGACTGAACTGAATTGAATTAGATTAATGAGATATTCACTCTCAACTAGCTCTGAACATTTTGTTAAATATGATATCTGAGTCTAACTTTTGTGCTATATTGTTTATTTTCTAAGACACTTAAATTCACTTTACCTTTCGTAATTTTAACTTATGTCTTTTTATTATCAGGTAATTAAAACGCATTCTGTTGGGAAGCCCACATGCAAAAATTAAAGTCTAATTATACTGTAATAAGAACTTAATGGTCCTTTCCATTACTCTACTTTACCTTGGATAGCGTTTTCAGGTTGGCATTATCTCCCTACGATAGTTGTTTATAGCACTGGTGGCTTAGTCAGTAAACAATGAGCCTGCAGTGCAGATGACCCAGGTTCGATCCCTGGGTAGGGAAGATCCCCTGGAGAAAGAAACATCAACCCACTCCAGTATTCTTTCCTGGGAAATTCCATGGAAAGAGGAGCCTAGCAGGCTACAGTGCATGGTACTATAAGAGTCGTATATGACTTAGTGACTAAATAACAAAGACATAGAGAACACAGACTCCATGAACTGTTTCTGGTAGATGACTTTACACAGTAAGATACCTCTTTATCCATAGAAACCAGACATCATTTGTGAAATATTTTCAAAGTCTTCTGATTATAGTTTTAAAAAATTGAAGGAAAGGAATTGTTTAATGTTACAGCAGTGCAAATTACATTATTAGATGGGCTTAAAATTTTAAATTTCATTTAGTTTTAGCAGAGTCTTGGCTTTCCAATTAAGGGTCTTCCAAACATTTTATTTAGTCATGTTCTACTTCACAGCAATCTATTATTGTTTCAAAGGGAGTATGCTCTGATGTTACTTTCTTGAAAGTGGTAAAACTCACTTTCACTTGGATAAAGAAGGGAAAAAGAATCATCAGAAAGACTTATTTTTTTATTACTGAGTATAATCCTTCATTTCCAATTAAAACATCTTTCCTACCCTCATTTTTACTAATTTCCACACTTTTAACATTAATTTTCCTCATATAGTCAAATATAAATCAAATCAAATTTGTTTTCGTATTTTATTTAACCTCTTCTTTAAAATCAACTTACCATTCAACTTTATAATTTATGCAATATTTCTTATTGCTTCCTTTAAATATTCAGCACAGGTGTATATTCACCAGTGTCCTGGAGAGAGAATTTTAAATTATTTCAATAGTGTTGTTTGAGCTCATTTTAAATTAAAAAAAAAAAAAAAACACAGAAAAAGGAAATTATTTACATCTACCCAGATAGCAAGATAAAATAATCAAACAATTTTTATACCTTATAAAATATTAAACATTCACTACAAAATCTATGCATAGTCTAAGAACAGAGCATCAAGATCACTTATATATAAATCTGAATTGTTTTATACAGTTCCACTTATAATCTATGCCTTTATATATTAAAATACCAATATTCATAAGAGATTGAATCTGCATACTTCAGAATTTTTCATAAGAATGAAAGAAATGGAAACTTCTGAGTCTACTCTAATGGGTAAAAATGTACTGTGACATTGAAAACTAGTTTGTACAACTATTTTATCTTTGGCTCAAACTAAGAGCTGACTACTATTTTATATGAAACTTTACAATTTGTAAAATAGTATTTTAACAAAGATACAAAAAGTATAGTTCCAAAACACCCAAATCTGAGCATTAATTGGCTGATTCCAGCTGCATTATGCTTAAGTATGTCCTAACTCTAGTGTTCTTGCCTGGAGAATCCCAGGGGTGGGAGCCTGGTGGCCTGCTGTCTATGAGGTCGCACAGAGTCGGACATGACTGAAGCAACTTAGCAGCAGCAGCAGCAGAAATAAAATACTGACAATAGTACGTTTATGACATGACCTCAAAATCTGACCCTAAAACATATCTAGCACAAGTCATGATTCCACAATGACTGCATACATTGGGTGCACACAATTATCCTCACTTGCCATATTCCTTTTCTAAGTTATGATCCCCCAACGCATATTTCTTCAATGTAAGAAGTTGTTATACAGTATACTAATGCATATATATGGAATTAAGAAAGATGGTAACGATAACCCTGTATGTGAGACAGCAAAAGAGACACAGATGTATAGAAGTCTTTTGGACTCTGTGGGAGAGGGAGAGGGTGGGATGATTTGGGAGAATGGCATTGAAACTTGTATAATATCATACATGAAACGAATCGCCAGTCCAGGTTCGATGTATGATACTGGATTCTTGGGGCTGGTGCACGGGGATGACCCAGAGGGATGGTACGGGGAGGGAATAGGGAGGGGGGTTCAGGATGGGGAACACGTGTATACCTGTGGCGGATTCATGTTGATGTATGGCAAAACCAATACAATATTGTAAAGTAATTAACATCCAATTAAAATAAATGTATATTAAAAAAAAGAAGTTGTTAAAGGAAAAAATACAGATAGTAGTAAGCCAAAAATAGAAGGCCATTTGAGCAAATTTCATATTCAAATAAATACTTTTGATCAGAAATTTCAGTTTTGATGACTAGTTAACTGACATAACTGATCTGGTTTAATATTTCATCAGATAGATCTAGGTTTAATTTTCAAAGTCACCACTATCATCTGTGTGCCTTTATCCTTTTATTTTATTTCTTTTTTTGCCATTAACTTAAAGTCAACATACAATTTTAGATCTCATATTAATAGTATAAAATCTAGTAAAATGATTTATACTAGAGAACTTTTAATTTCAGTTAGTCTTTTTTAAAAAGAAGAGAAAAGATCTTGAAGAATTTGGAATATGTATTTCTGTTTTTATGGGAAAGGAGAGGGTCATATAGTTATCTGTGATGATTTTCAGTAAACCCTCTATTCTCTAAAATATGACCCAAAATGATGTCATTGATATCTAAGGGTACAAATTGGATCCTTATTTTCTTGGTGCAGTGTTTGACTTTTATTTTCATTAAAATGCAAATATCCTAGAGAGGGGGACTCAGTTTTTTATTCACTCATTTATATTTTCCTGTAAACAGTGGATATACAATCAATATTTCTTCATTTACACTGTCAGATGATTTATTAAGAGAAAGTGTGGTTGATTTCAGGGGGGTGGAAGAGAAAAATTCAGAAGCTACTCTCAGTAAGACACATAATGTGGGAAGAAAAAAGTAAAACTGAGAAAAGAATTCATAAACATGTACTTATCATACGATTTTGGTAAGGGTTGATGAATATAATTCAGAGAAAACAGAGTTATTACATGAAACAGTTCCGTATTGTTAGTGATAAAAAAGAGTATCAGAAATAGCTAATATTAGAAAGCATGTTTTATAATATTGGTTAACAAAGAATTTGGGGAAAAAAATGAAAAATGAGTAGCTATTGTAAAATTCCATAAAATCTCAATACTAAGCAAGAGATATCTCTCCCCTTGTGTGAATAAATATGAGAAGGGCAGAAGAAATGGAAGAAATAAGCTTTTCCTCTTTAATAGTCCTTGAAGATAATCGTTTTCATTAGTCCTTTAGTACCCAAATGGGGGTGCTAAAGACAAGGTTTATGTAACCCCATTCCAGTACTCTTTCCTGGAAAATCCCATGGAGGGAGGAGCCTGGTGGGCTACAGTTCATGGGGTCGTTAAGAGTCGGACACGAATGAATGACTTCACTTTCACTTTCACTTTCATGCATTGGAGAAGGAAATGGCAACCCACTCCAGTGTTCTTGCCTGGAGAGTCCCAGGGATGGTGGAGCCTGGTGGGCTGCCGTCCATGGGATTGCACAGAGTCGGACATGACTGACGCAATTTAGCAGCAGCAGCAGCAAAGACAAGATTTGTATGTCACTGAGTCCCTTCTGCCTCTGAGAACTCACGAACTGCAGCACTCCAGGCTCCTCTGTCTTGCACTGTCTCCTGGTGTTTGTTCAGATTCATGCCCATTGAGTGAGTGAGGATTGACTGGTTTGATCTTGCAGTTCAAGGGACTCTCCAAAGTCTTCTCCAGCACAATTTGAAAGCATCATTTCTTCTGCGCTCAGCCTTCTTTATGGGCCAACTCTCACTTTCATATATGACTACTGGAAAAATCAGTTTTCACTGTACAGAAGTTTGTCAGCAAAGTGATGTCTATGCTTTCTAATACGCTGTCTAGATTTGTTTTAGCTTTACTTCCAAGGAGCAAGTGTCTTTCAATTTTATGGCTGCAGTTACTGTCTACAGTGATTTTGGAGCCCAAGAAAAGAAAATCTGTCTCTGTTTCCACTTTTCCACCTTCTATTTGACACAAAGTGATGAGACTGGGTAGATGATCTTAGCTTTTTGAATGCTAGTTTCAAGTCAATTTGTTCACTCTAATCTTTTACCCTTATCAAAAGGTTCTTTAGCTCCTCTTCAAATTTCTGCCATTAGAATGGTGTTATCTCCATATCTGAGGTTGTTGATATTTCTCCTACAATCTTGATTCCAGCTTGACCTTCATCCAAAGAGGCATTTTGCATGATGTACTCTGCATATAACTTAAATAAGCAGGATGATGATATAAATCCTTGTTGTACTCATTTCCCAATTTTGAACCAGTTTTTCTATGTAAGGTTCCAACTGGTGCTTCTTGACCCGCATATAGATGTGGTGTCCATTTGTATTGAGCTTCAGTAGGAAACAAGTTGAGTTATTTGAGGAGAGTTTAATAAAAAGAGGGGTTTGGGGCTTGTTTTTTTTTTAACATTGTTTTTGAATTCTGTAAAATTTACACACAGTAAAATTCACCTCTTTTTTGTAAAGAGGAATGAGATCATACACTTAGACAAACAGCCACCATCACAGAATTCAGAACAATTCCAACACTCAAAAAAACACCTTTGTGTTCAGACCCCCTCCACTCACCTATGCCCTGAAACCACTTTTCTATTTTCTCTGTTGCTACAGTTTTGCCCTTTTTAAGAATGCTTTAAAAAGGAATCACATATGTATAACATTTTGAGGCTGGCCTCCTTTACTTAGCATTCTGCTATTAAGATTCATTCATGTTGTTGCATAACTGATAGTTTGCTTTTGTGTTTTTTTAATTGCTGAATAGTATTTCACTGTGGGGATATATCAAAGTCTACTTTCCAGTTACACATTCACTTGTTGAGGTAGGCCTGGGTTTATTATTTGTGGCAAAACTGAATACTGCTGCTATAAATATTCATTTGAAGGTTTTTGACCATATGCAAGTTTTTATTTCTCTAGTGTAAACAGTTAAAAGTGATATTACAGAGTCAATTGATTTGTAAATCAATCCATGTTATTTACAATAATAATAAAGAAGAAAAACCATATTGTCATAATAATGCATGTATGGGAATTATTTGACTAAATTCAACATCTGTTCATGATGCAAACTTTCAGTGGACTAGGTGTCTAAAATCATTTCAGTTTGTACAAACTGTACCTCTGCCTAGTGAAAAGAGATTGCCGTCTAGTATATGGGAAAAGTCAGTTTTCATTCCAATCCCAAAGAAAGGCAATGCCAAAGAATGCTCAAAGTACTACACAATTGCACTCATCTCACTAGCAAAGTAATGCTCAAAATTCTCAAAGTCTGGCTTCAACAGTGCATGAACCATGAATTTAAAAATGTTCCAGCTGGATTTAGAAAAGACAGAGGAACCAGAGATCAAATAGCCAACATCTGTTGGATCATCAAAAAAGCAAGAGAGTTCCAGAAATACATCTACTTCAGCTTTATTGACTATGCCAAAGCCTTTCACTGTTTGGATCACAACAAACTATAGAAAATTCTTTAAGAGATGGGAATACCAGCCCATCTGACCTGCCTCCCGAAAAATCTGTATGCAGGTCAAGAAGCAATGTTTAGAACTGGACATGGAACAACAGATTTGTTCCAAATCGGGAAAGGCATATGTCAAGGCTGTATATTGTCACCCTGCTTATTTAACTTATATGAGGAGTACATCATGAGAAATGCTGGGCTGGATAAAGCACAAGCTGGAATCAAGATTGCCAGGAGAAATATGAATAACCCCAAATATGTAAATGGCACCACCCTTACAGCAGAAAGCGAAGAAGAACTATAGAGCCTCTTGATGAAAGAAAAGAGGAGAGTGAAAAACTTGGCTTAAAACTCAACATTCAGAAAACTAAGGTCATGGCATTTGGTCCCATCACTTCATGGTAAATAGATGGGGAAACAATGGAAACAGTGATAGACTTTATTTTGGGGGCTCCAAAATCACTGCAGATGGTGACTGCAGCCATGAAATTAAAAGATGCTTATTCCTTGGAATAAAAGTTATGATCAACATAGAGAGCAAATTAAAAAGCAGAGACATTACTTTGCCAACAAAGGTCCGTCTAGTCAAGGCTATGGTTTTCCCAGTAATCATGTATGGATGTGAGAGATGGATGTATGGCAAAACCAATACAATATTGTAAAGTAAAAAAAAATAATAATAATAATAAAGAAAGCTGAGTGCTGAAGAATTGATGCTTTTGAGCTGTGGTGTTGGAGAAGACTCTTGAGAGTCCCTTTGACAGCAAGGCGATCCAAACAGTCCATCCTAGAGGAAATCAGTCCTGAATATTTACGGGACAGACTGAACTGAATTACTCTAGGCTCTTACTCCTTGAAATACTCTATGATAGTACCCAGCTATTTAGTACTGCAAATACAAAATTATTCAAAAATTTTATAGTATTAAGCAGAAAAATACCATGATAAAATATTTCATAGGTTTTGTTCATTCATTTCTGCCACTTGATAAATATTATTTATCTTGTATTTGTGGTAGGAATATGATAAGAATTGAATATTGTTTTCTTGAGTATAATAAAAGCTTTCCCCAAGCATTGCTATTTCCAATTATTTCTTTACAGCCTTAAACATCATTGGTATTGATACTGGTTAGTATAGTATGAAGAATTTTAATATGTATAGTTCTACAAATATTTCTTAATGTACAGTTTAATTTTCTAACCAGTGGGTACACGTTTAAGATGCTTTGAACTTTGTCATTTCTGTCTTCATCTGTAAGTTATCAACATCACTCCTATCATTCATTTTTCTGCTCTATATTGAAGGCGTATGAACCCCTAAAAATTAAATTTCTCAGTCTCCTCTCCCAGAAAGAACAGAAGTGGAATACACGCTTTATTCAGTTTTCCCCAACTGTTACACCTTACATAATTCTAGTACAATATCAAAATCAGGAACTGACATTTGTAAAATATATGTACAGTTCTATTTCGTTTTATCAGTTATATGGATTTATGTAAGCTATACCACAAGCAAGATACAAAAACATTTCAGCACCACAAAGATTTCATTCATTTTATCTGTTATAGTCACTCACATCACTTCCCTACCCCTTCACTTTCCATAACACCTGACAAGCACTATTATGTTTTCCATATCTATTGTTTTATCATTTTAAGAATATTGTCTAAATAGAATCACACATATGTAAACTTTCGGTATTTGTTTACCAAGCATAATGCCCTAGAGATTACTGGTAGGATTTTAGGAGGAAGACGGGCAGCGGGTCAGTGACTAGTGACTGACTTCAGTGCCTTTGTAATCCAGCAGCAGTGGCAGTGGGAGGCTGCCAGCAGTTGTTGGAGGTACAGGCTATAGAGGCTTCCAGGAGCTCTAACGGCTAAGGCAGTGAGTAGCTGCAGGCCTCAGCAGCCTTTGGAGGATTTGGCATTGACAGTTTCCAGCTGAGTCAAGGGAAAATATGAACCTTCCTTTGTTTTATACAGCTCTCAGCTGTAGGAGAGGCTTCCTGAAAATATCAATCTCTAGTTGCTCCAATGTCTCCTTTTCACTATTTCTACCCTTTGAACATCTTTGTAATCATTAGACAATACATAGATATATATCACAGTGTATATTTGTTAATCACAAACTCCTAATTTATCTCTCACCTTAATCCCCTTTGATGACCACAAGTGTGTTTTCTGGGTCTGCCAGTCAATTTCTGTTCTGTAAATAAATTCATTTGAATATTTTTTTGTTTTTTAGATTCCACATATAAGTAACATTATATGATATTTGTCTTTCTCTGTCTGATTTACTTCACTTAATATGATAATCTCTATCTATACATTTCAGCAAATGGCATTATTTCATTCATATCTATGGATGAATAATATTCCATTGTATATATGTACCGTATCTTCTCCATCCATTCATTTATCAATGGACATTTAAATTACTTGCATATCTTGCCTATTATAAATACTGGTGCTATGAATATTGAAGTATATGTATCTTCTGAATTAGAGTTTTTATCTTTTTTTGGATATATGTCTAGGAATGGGATTGCAGGATCAATGGCAACTCTATCTTTAGTTTTTTAAGGAATCTCCATACTGTTCTCCATAGTGGCTGTACTAACTTACATTTCCACTAACAGTGCAGGAGGGGTCCTTTATCTCTATACCCTCTTAGCATTTATTGCTTGTAGATTTTTTAATGATATCCATTCTGATTGGTGTGCGGTGGTATCACACTGTAGATGTGATTTGCATTTATCCAATAATTAGCAGTATTGAGCATCTTTCCTTGTTGTTGTTGGTCATATGTATGTCTTCTTTGGAGACTGTCCAATTAGGTCTTCTGACCATTTTTTTTACTTTGTTTTTTTAATGTTTTTGATAATGAGTTGTATGAGCTGTTTTGAAAATTAATCCTTTCTTAGTAGCATCATTTGCAAATATTTTCTCCCAGTCCATATGTGGTCTTTTAGTTTTGTTTATGGTTTCCTTTGCTGTATAAAAGCTTTTAAGATCAATTAATCTACAACAAAGGAGGCAAGAATATATAATGGGAAAAAAAAAGTCTCTTCAATAAGTGATGGAGGGAAAACTGGACAGCTGCCTGCAACAGGAAGAAATTAGAGCATTCTCTAACATCATATACAAAAATAAAGTGAAAATGGATTCAGTTCAGTTCAGTTGCTCAGTAGTGTCCAACTCTTCACGACCTCATGAACCACAGCATGCCAGGCCTCCCTGTCCATCAACAACACCCGGGATTTGACTCAAACTCATCTCCATTGAGCCAGTGATGCCATTCAACAATCTCATCTCCTTCTCCTCCTGCCCTCAATCTTTTCCAGGATCAAGGTGTTTTCCAATGAGTCCCATCAGATGGCCAAAATGTTGGAGTTTCAGCTTCAACATCAGTCCTTCTAATAAACACTCAGGACACATCTCCTTTAGGATGGACAGGTTGGAGCTCCTTGTAGGCCAAGGGACTTTCAAGAGTCTTCTCCAACACCACAGTTCAAAAGCACTGATTCTTCGGCACTCAGCACTCTTTATAATTCAACTCTCACATCCATATATGACTACTAGAAAAACCATAACCTTGGTTACACAGACCTATATTGGCAAAGTAATGTCTCTGCTATTGAATATGCTGTATAGTTTGGTCATAACTTTTCTTCCAAGGAGCAAGCGTCTTTTTTTTTTTTTTTAATTTTTTTATTCCTTTATTTCTCATGTGTTCCCCATCCTGAACCCTCCTCCCTCCTCCCTCCCCATACCATCCCTCTGGGTCGTCCCAGTGCACCAGTCCCAAGCATCCAGCATCGTGCATTGAACCTGGACTGGCATCTCGTTTCATACATGACATTTCACATGTTTCAATGCCATTCTCCCAAATCTTCCCACCCTCTCCCTCTCCCACAGAGTCCATAAGCCTGTTCTATACATCAGTGTCTCTTTTGCTGTCTC
>NW_011494670.1:309618-310814 GCF_000754665.1 Bison bison bison
CTTCTGGCTTACTTCACTCTGTATAATAGGCTCCAGTTTCATCCACCTCATTAGAACTGATTCAAATGTATTCTTTTTAATGGCTGAGTAATACTCCATTGTGTATATGTACCACAGCTTTCTTATCCATTCATCTGCTGATGGACATCTAGGTTGCTTCCATGTCCTGGCTATTATAAACAGTGCTGCAATGAACATTGGGGTACACGTGTCTCTTTCCCTTCTGGTTTCCTCAGTGTGTATGCCCAGCAGTGGAATTGCTGGATCATAAGGCAGTTCTATCTTTTAATTTCATGGCTGCAGTCACCATCTTCAGTGATTTTGGAGCCCCCCAAAATAAAGTCAGCCACTGTTTCCACTGTTTCTCCATCTATTTGCCATGAAGTGATGGGACTGGATGCGATGATCTTACTTTTCTGAATGTTGAACTAAAGCTAGCTTTTTCACTCTCCTCTTTCACTTCCATCAAGAGGCTCTTTAGTTCTTCACTTTATGCCATAACGGTGGTATCATCTGCATATGTGAGGCTATTGATATTTCTCCTGGCAATCTTGATTTCAGCTTGTGCTTCATCCAACCCAGAGTTTCTCCTGATGTACTCTACTTATAAGTTAAATAAGCAGGGTGACAATATACAGCCTTGACATACTCCTTTTCTTATTTGGAACCAGTTTGTTGTTCCACGTCGAGTTCTAACAATTGCTTCTTGACCCACATACAGATTTCTCAGGATGCAGGTCAGGTGGTCTGAAAGGAACATCTCTTTAGAATGTTCCTCAGTTTATTGTGATCCACATAGTCAAAGGCTTTGGCATAATCAATAAAGCAGAAAGAGATGTTTCTCTGGAACTCTTGATTTTTCAATGATCCAAATGATGTTGGCAATTTGATCTCTGGTCCTTCTGACTTTTCTAGATCCAGCTTGAGCATATGGAAGTTCATGGTTCAAATATTACTGAAGCCTGGCTTGGAGAATTTTGAGCATTACTTTACTAACATGTGAGATGCCTGCAATTGTGTGGTAGTTTGAGCATTCTTTGGCATTGTCTTTTTAGGGACTGTAATGAAAACTGACCTTTTCCAGTCCTGTGGCCACTGCTGAGTTTTCCAAATTTGCTGACATATTGAGTGCAGCACTTTCACAGCATCATCTTTCAGGATTTGAAATAGCTCAACTGGGATTCCATCATCTCCAC
>NW_011494670.1:311010-313536 GCF_000754665.1 Bison bison bison
TTCCTCTATTTCTTTGCACTGATCATTTAGGAAGGCTTTCTTATCTCTCCTTGCTATTCTTTGGAACTCTGCATTCAAATGGTTATATCTTTCCTTTTCTCCTTTGCTTTCTTTTTTTTTTTTAATTTTATTTTATTTTTAAACTTTACATAATTGTATTAGTTTTGCCAAATATCAAAATGAATCCATCACAGGTTTTCACAGCTATTTGTAAGGCCTCCTTATATAACCATTTTGCTTTTTTGCATTTCTTTTTCTTGGACATGGTCTTGATTACTGCTTCCTGTACAATGTCATGAACCTCCGTCCATAGTTCATCATGCACTCTACCATATATAGTCTCTTAAATCTCTTTCTTACCTCCACTGTATAAACATAAGGGATTTGATTTAGGTCATACCTGAATGCTCTAGTGGTTTTCCCTACTTTCTTCAATTTGAGTCTGAATTTAGCAATGAAGTGTTCATGATCTGAGCTATAGTCAGCTCCGAGTCTTGTTTTTGCTGACTGTAGAGAGCTTCTCCATCTTTGGCTGCAAAGAATATCATCAATATGATTTTGGTGTTGGCCATCTGGTGATGTCCATGTGTAGTGTCTTCTCTTGTGTCGTTGAAATAGGGTGTTTGCCATGACCAGTGCATTCTCTTAGCAAAACTCTATTAGCCTTTGTGCTGCTTCATTCTGTACACCAAGGCCAAATTTGCCTGTTACTCCAGGTGTTTCTTGACTTCCTACATTTGCATTCCAGTCCCCTATAATGAAAAGGAAAATTTGGAGGGGTGTTATTTCTAAAAGGTCTTATAGGTCTTCATAGAACCGTTCAACTTCAGCTTCTTCAGCATTACTGGTTGGGGCATAGACTTGGACTACTCTGATATTGAATGGTTTGCCTTGGAAACGAACAGAGATCATTTTGTCATTTTTGAGATTGCATCCAAGTACTGCATTTTGGACTGTTTTGTTGACTCTGATGGCTACTTCATTTATTCTAAGGGATTCTTGCCCACAGTAGTAGATATAATGGTCATCTGAGTTAAATTTTCCCATTCCAGTCCATCTTAGTTAGCTTATTCCTGAAATATTGATGTTCACTCTGCCATCTCCTGTTTGACCACTTCCGATTTGCCTTATTCTTGTACCTAACATTCTATGTTCCTATGCAATACTGCTCTTTACAGCATTGGACCTTGCTTCCATCACAAGTCACATCCACAACTGGGTGTTGTTTTTGCTGCGGCTCCATCCCTTCATTCTTTCCAGAGTTATTTCTCCAGTGATCTCCAGTAGCACATTGGGCACCTACTGACCTGGGGAGTTCGTCTTTCAGTGTCCTATCTTTCTGCCTTTTCATATTGTTCATGGGGTTCTCAAGGCAAGAATACTGAAGTGGTTTGCCATTCCCTTCTCCAGTGGACCATGTTTTGTCAGAACTCTCCACAAAGACCCATCCGTCTTGGGTGGCCCTACATGGCATGGCTTAGTTTCATTGAGTTAGCAAGGCTGTGGTGTGTGTGATTAGATTGGTTAATGTTCTGTGATTGTGGTTTCAGTCTGTCTGCCCTCTGATGCCCTCTCCCTGCACCTACCATCTTACTGGGTTTTCTCTTACCTTGGACGTAGGTATCTCTTCACAGCTGCTTCAACAATGTGCAGCCACTGATCCTTACTTTGGACGTGGGGTACCTCCACACAGCCACTGGTACTGACCTCTGATGTAGGGTATCTCCTCTTGCTCGCCACTCCAGTGCCACACACCCGCCAAAGATCTAAATATTAATTAAGACTAGGTACTGAATTTTGTCAAAGGCTTTCTCTGCATCTATTGAGATAATCATATGGTTTTTATTTTTCAATTTGTTAATGTGGTGTATTACATTGATTGATTTGACGATATTGAAGAATCCTTGCATCCCTGGGATAAAGCCCACTTGGTCATGGTGGATGATCTTTTTAATGTGTTGTTGGATTCTGATCGCTAGAATTTTGTTAAGGATTTTTGCATCTATGTTCATCAGTGATATTGGCCTGTAGTTTTCTTTTTTTGTGGCGTCTTTGTCAGGTTTTGGTATTAGGGTGATGGTGGCTTCATAGAATGAGTTTGGAAGTTTACCTTCCTCTGCAATTTTCTGGAAGAGTTTGAGTAGGATAGGTGTTAGCTCTTTTCTAAATTTTTGGTAGAATTCAGCTGGGAAGCTGTCTGGACCCGGGCTTTTGTTTGCTGGAATATTTTTGACTACAGTTTCAATTTCCATGCTTGTGATGGGTCTGTTAAGATTTTTTATTTCTTCCTGGTCCAGTTTTGGGAAGTTGTACTTTTCTAAGAATTTGTCCATTTCTTCCACGTTGTCCATTTTATTGGCATATAATTGTTGATAGTAGTTTCTTATGATCCTTTGTATTTCTGTGTTGTCTGTTGTGATCTCTCCATTTTCATTTCTAATTTTATTGATTTGATTTTTCTCTCTTTGTTTCTTGATGAGTCTGGCTAATGGTTTGTCAATTTTATTTATCCTTTCAAAGAACCAG
>NW_011494670.1:313636-319349 GCF_000754665.1 Bison bison bison
CTTTTGTTTCTTTTGCATTTATTTCTGTCTTAATTTTTAAGATTTCTTTCCTTCTACAACCCTGGGGTTCTTCATTTCTTCCTTTTCTAGTTGCTTTAGGTGTAGAGTTAGGTTGTTTATTTGACTTTTTTCTTGTTTCTTGAGGTATGCCTGTGTTGCTATGAACTTTCCCCTTAGGACTGCTATTACAGTGTCCCACAGGTTTTGGGTTGTTGTGTTTTCATTTTCATTCATTTCTATGCAAATTTTGATTCTTTTTTTATTTCTTCTGTGATTTGTTGGTTATTCAGCAGTGTGTTGTTCAGCCTCAATATGTTGGAATTTTTAATAGTTTTTCTCCTGTAATTGAGATCTAATCTTACTGCATTGTGGTCAGAAAAGATGCTTGGAATGATTTCATTTTTTTTGAATTTACCAAGGCTAGATTTATGGCCCAGGATGTTATCTATCCTGGAGAAGGTTCCATGTGCGCTTCAGAAAAGGTGAAATTCATTGTTTTGGGATGAAATGTCCTATAGATATCAATTAGGTCTAACTGGTCTATTGTATCATTTAAAGTTTGTGTTTCCTTGTTAATTTTCTGTTTAGTTGATCTATCCATAGGTGTGAGTAGGGTATTAAAGTCTCCCACTATTATTGTGTTATTGTTAATTTCTCCTTTCATACTTGTTAGCATTTGTCTTACATAGTGTGGTGCTCCCATATTGGGTGCATATATATTTATAATTGTTATATCTTCTTCTTGGATTGAGCCTCTGATCATTATGTAGTGACCGTCTTTGTCTCTTTCCACAGCCTTTGTTTTAAAGTGTATTTTATCTGATATGAGTATTGCTACTCCTGCTTTCTTTTGGTCCCTATTTGCATGGAAAATCTTTTTCCAGCCCTTCACTTTCAGTCAGTATGTGTCGCCTGTTTTGAGGTGGGTCTCTTGTAGACAGCATATGTAGGGGTCTTATTTTTGTATCCATTCAGCCAGTCTTTGTCTTTTGGTTGGGGCAATCAACCCATTTTTGTTTAAGGTAATTATTGATAAGTATGATCCCGTTGCCATTTACTTTATTGCTTTGGGCTCGAATTTATAGAAAACTCTCCAGAAAGCAGGAATAGAAGGAACATACTTCAACATAATAAAATATGACAAACCCACAGCAAACATTATCCTCAATGGTGAAAAATTGAAAGTATTTCCTCTAAAGTCAGGAATAAGACAAGGGTTCCCACTCTCACCATTACTATTCAACATAGTTTTGGCCACAGCAATCAGAGCAGAAAAAGAAGTAAAAGGAATCAAAATTGGAAAAGAAGAAGTAAAACTCTCACTGTTTGCAGATGGCATGATCCTCTACACAGAAAACCCTAAAGACTCCACCAGAAAATTACTAGAACTAATCAATGAATATAGTGAAGTTGCAGGATATAAAATCAACACACAGAAATCCCTTGCATTCTTATACACTAATAATGAGAAAACAGAAAGAGAAATTAAGGAAACAATTCCATTCACCATTGCAACGGAAAGAATAAAATACTTAGGAATATATCTACCTAAAGAAACTAAATGGAGAAGGCAATGGCACCCCCCTCCAGTACTCTTGCCTGTAAAATCCCATGGACAGAGGAGCCTGGTAGGCTGCAGTCCATGGGGTCGCTAAGAGTCAGACACGACTGAGCGACTTCACTTTCACTTTTCACTTTCCTGCATTGGAGAAGGAAATGGCAACCCACTCCAGTGTTCTTGCCTGGAGAATCCCAGGGATGGGGGAGCCTGGTGGGCTGTCATCTCTGGGGTCGCACAGAGTTGGACATGACTGAAGCGACTTAGCAGCAGCAAAGAAACTAAAGACCTATATATAGAAAACTATGAAACACTGGTGAAAGAAATCAAAGAGGACACTAATAGATGGAGAAATATACCATGATCATGGATTGGAAGAATCAATATAGTGAGAATGAGTATACTACCCAAAGCAATTTATAGATTCAATGCAATCCCTATCAAGCTACTAACGGTATTCTTCACAGAGCTAGAACAAATAATTTCACAACTTGTATGGAAATACAGAAAACCTCAAATAGCCAAAGCGATCTTGAGAAAGAAGAATGGAACTGGAGGAATCAACCTACCTGACTTCAGGCTCTACTACAAAGCCACAGTCATCAAGACAGTATGGTACTGGCACAAAGACAGAAATATAGATCAATGGAACAAAATAGAAAGCCCAGAGATAAATCCACACACACATGGACATCTTATCTTTGACAAAGGAGGCAAGAATATACAATGGATTAAAAACAACCTCTTTAACAAGTGGTGCTGGGAAAACTGGTCAACCACTTGTAAAAGAATGAAACTAGAGCACTTTCTAACACCATACACAAAAATAAACTCAAAATGGATTAAAGATCTCAACGTAAGACCAGAAACTATAAAACTCCTAGAGGAGAACATAGGCAAAACACTCTCCGACATACATCACAGCAGGATCCTCTATGACCCACCTCCCAGAATATTGGAAATAAAAGCAAAAATAAACAAATTGGACCTAATTAAACTTAAAAGCTTCTGTACAACAAAGGAAACTATAAGCAAGGTGAAAAGACAGCCTTCAGAATGGGAGAAAATAATAGCAAATGAAGCAACTGACAAACAACTAATCTCAAAAATATACAAGGAACTCCTACAGCTCAATTCCAGAAAAATAAATGACCCAATCAAAAAATGGGCCAAAGAACTAAATAGACATTTCTCCAAAGAAGACATACAGATGGCTAACAAACACATGAAAAGATGCTCAACATCACTCATTATCAGAGAAATGCAAATCAAAACCACTATGAGGTACCATTTCACGCCAGTCAGAATGGCTGCGATCCAAAAGTCTACAAATAATAAATGCTGGAGAGGGTGTGGAGAAAAGGGAACCCTCTTACACTGTTGGTGGGAATGCAAACTAGTACAGCCACTATGGAGAACAGTGTGGAGATTCCTTAAAAAACTGGAAATAGAACTGCCTTATGATCCAGCAATCCCACTGCTGGGCATACACACTGAGGAAACCAGAAGGGAAAGAGACACATGTATCCCAAAGTTCATCGCAGCACTGTTTATAATAGCCAAGACATGGAAGCAACCTAGATGTCCATCAGCAGATGAATGGATAAGAAAGTAGTGGTACATATACACAATGGAGTATTACTCAGCCATTAAAAAGAATACATTTGAATCAGTTCTAATGAGGTGGATGAAACTAGAGCCTATTATACAGAGTGAAGTAAGCCAGAAAGAAAAACACCAATACAGTATACTAACGCATATATATGCAATTTAGAAAGATCGTAACTATAACCCTGTATGTGAGACACCAAAAGAGACACTGATGTATAGAACAGTCTTTTGGACTCTGTGGGAGAGGGAGAGGGTGGGATGATTTGGGAGAATGGCATTGAAATACGTATAATATCATATATGAAATGAGTTGCCAGTCCAGGTTCGATGCACGATACTGGATGCTTGGGACTGGTACACTGGGACGACCCAGAGGGATGGTATGGGGAGGGAGGAGGAAGGAGGGTTCAGGATGGGGAACACATGCATACCTGTGGTGGATTCATTTCGATATTTGGGAAAACCAATACAATATTGTAAAGTCTAAAAATAAAATAAAATAAAAAAAAAAAAAGAATGTATACATATACGTAAAAAAGAAAAAAAAAAAGACTGGGTACTATAAAACTCCTAAGGGAAAATGTAGGCAGAACACTCTCAAATCCCGGCAATACTGTTTTGGATCCATCTCTTAGAGTGATAGAAATAAAAACAAAAATAAACAATTGGAACCTAACCAAAATAAAAGGACACAGTATTTTTGACTGAATAAAAGCACTGTCCATGTATATTTGATAAATAAAAAATTAAAGTCAATGCTCAGAATCAATTGTTTTGAAGTTAATCTGTCTCCCATGATACATCACTTAGGAACCATTCAACTATCAATTTGGTTGAGTTCTATATGTTTAATATTGAAATCAGAATATGCCTCCAATGAAATGTTCCGGGACTATAACACATTGTGAAATGCTGCCCTATCATGCATTTCAGATGCCAAGTTCAATTCAGTACACTTTAACTTGTAAAAATACTTTTCGCATTATATTTTGTTTGCTAAAAAGTCATCTCACTCAACATGAATAGCTTGGTATTGACAGTGGAGGCCTTGTGCAGCTGGCAACTTTTATATGTTTCCTGTACAGCTTAGAGTGACAATGATGCCAGTGGCCTAGTTTAATAATTGATTACTTCTTTGAAAAAAGCTTTCTGTTTGCTTTGACTGGTTATATTTTTTCTAAAAAGCTTTCTCTAAAGTAAAATTACATAAAAATGCCTATTAAACAGCAAGCTTTTAATTCCTTAAGTTCTTTTAAAAAAAATTTAACCTGTATCTTAAACATTTAGTTATCTAAATATTCTTAATCAATGGTGGTGGTTGCCGTTTATTAATTTCTCCATGAAATTTTAAGTGATAGTTTTAGTCTAAACCAAATTCCTCCTAATAACACTATGTACTATGTATTAACTGTATATTTTGTGTTACATTGTACTATTTTTAACAACAACACAAGAAACTTGTTTTGAAACGGTGATCTACAATAGTGCTTTCTGCTAAATTCCTAATAATATGTATTTTGTATGTCTACCATGTGTACAAGCTCCTTAAGAAAAAAGTATTATGAAGATATCAATATTTATATATACAACATCTTGACTAATAAAATATTTAACTAACTTGTTTCTACAGCTGTGTTTATTTTTTGTTTACAATTACTAATTTAATAGAGAAGTACTAAAGCATTTGCTCTTAAAATTGAGAACTATGTCACACCAGAACATACAAACCCCTTTCATCATTAATTCCATCTGATTTATGTGCCTTCTGCCATAATGGCTAGTGATTAAACTGGATATTCGTTCAACATCCATTGTCTCAGTTCTAATCCACAAGTGAAAACAAAGCATTCAATGTGACAAACAAGGTCCCTACTCTCATAAAACTTTCACTTGAGAAACATAAATAAGAAAAATAAATAAATAAAAAGATAATTCCTCATGATAATAATGTCATAAAGAGAGCCATTCACAGGAATGAATGAGGACGAATGACTGAACATAAATCAAGAAAGAAATTTTCGTAAAGGACATGAAAATTCAACTGAAAACTGAATCTAGTCAACAGTGTATTCAGATAATCAGAAGAAAGATTTTCGTGCATGGCTACAATGAAGTTCAGAGGCAGGAATATGCTTAACTTTCTTGAAAAATATTTCTTTTCTTTTCTTTTTTTTTTTAAAGGAGAGTAGGTGATCTAGGTTTTATGGCAAGAACAACAGGAAACAAAATTTTGGCTTGGTTTATGATATGAATGTTATGATGCTGGATCTGGGTGCTGTTGTGAAAACTAAAATAAGAGTGGCAAAATATTAACATTCCTTAGTTCTAGGTAAGAAGTAAGGGTTGTTTAGAATGGTACCAATGAATATAAAGGAAAATAGTCATATTTGCAATACAATGTTGCCCAAATTAAAAATATTTGATAATAAATTAGATATGAGAAAAATAGGATAGAAAAGGTTGGGTGTACCAATGAAAAATTTAGGGAAGGCTCTTAAACAATGTTAAGAAAATGTATATTTCTGTGAAGTTTCACCACTTATA
>NW_011494670.1:319449-329614 GCF_000754665.1 Bison bison bison
ATAATCATCTACATCTTAAATAACTTAATTCTCTCAATAATTATATGAAGTAATTATTCTTACTGTACTCTGAAAATGAGTTCACTCAATGCCAGGAAGATTAAGTCAGTGTCTCAAGATAACAGAATTTTCTTTAAGGCAAAATTATTAATACAAAATAAAACTGCAGAATCTATGCTTAAAACTTATGATGGAAATACCACAGAAACATAATTTGGACCTAGTGTCTTTCTAACTGGAGGCCACTGGAGTGGAAAGTTGAGACATGTATCCAGTTGTTTTTAGTATACAAGCTCCTCTAACCATGTTCCTCTCAAATATTGGCATGCTAATGTATGTTAGCAAAAATCTCACAAAATATTTTTACCAAATCATTTGATATGGATTTCTCATATTAAACTTCAAATTTCATGAAAAATGATGATGAAAATAGTTTTTCACTGCCACATATATAATTATATGACAATTTTTACTTAAATCAAGAGTTCATTAGGGATTAATTTAGCAAATTAAGCTTGGAGTAGTGATATCATGATATTACTATTATATGTATTATTAATAAATACCTACTTAGTACCAATTACTTTCTGTAGGTTAATTAATAAAGTTTATGAGATAGAATACATACACATTTTTCCAATAAGTATACTGAAGAGACAGTTCAAGAAACAAGATCAAGATCACAAGGTTATAAATAGCCTAACTGAAATGTGACTCTCAACTACATTTAATTCCAATCCATAGAAAAATCTTCTTAAGTACCTAGTACTTTTCCAACATTATGTTCTCAAAAAAAAATTATAGTGGTTAGAGTGATATTGTTGTTTTGAGATACATATAAAAAGGCATTTTGGCTTCTGTATATTTAGTTCATTTTCTTCACATAAATATACTCATAATCTTATTCAATAACTTACAGACCTATTTCTAGTGCCTCATGTTCATGTAACACAGAAAACTTGAGATTTTGACATGTATAGCTATGAAACAACACAAGTTAATAGTTGCTTAGGAATATAAATGCTAATTAAATTATTTACTGAAAGTATTGGAAAATGTACAAAATTTAAGTGTGCTACTTAAAACTTTTTATAAACTGAGTATACCCATGTGGACCACCATCCAGTTCATTAAACAGAGTAATTCTAGCAAACTAGAAGTCACACTGCCACCACCACTCCTTTCAATATTTATCCCCTTGGCTCTTAAAAAAATCAAGCCAGTTTCTTCATTTGTAAACATTGGGGATCAGTTTTGCCTGTACTGGGCCCTTAGGTATTTATAGTCTTTAGCATGCATCCCTTTGTGGTGGCTTTCTTCTTTCAACATTATGTTTATGAGATGATGTATGTTCATTTATTACATACTCGTTTAGCATTGCATTTTTTTATATGCAGCAACTCATATACACAGTCCACTTCTGTTAAACATTTGGGCTATATTCAGTTTGGGACTACCACAAATAATTTTCCACATGGAAACTAAATTGACAAAAAAAATATTTATAGAAAGTTCATTTCTCATTGTTATTCTGTGTCATCTTTGCATGGATGAATTGTTAATATAAAGTGTTCTAGACTCACTTGTTCTATTAGTCTACTTTTTTTTTTTACATGTCATGAGTATTACACTATCATAACCTTTCTGTTATTTTAATTCTTAATATTGATTAGAATAACTTCTATATTTTTTCTTCAAGAATTAGGATATTTTGGACTTTGAATTTCTAATAATTTACTTATGCCAAATTTAGTAAAAGTTATGCATAGATTTGCTTGAGATTGTTTTGATTCTATAAGTCAATCTGTAAAGAACTGAAGACATTCAATATTACCTTTCAATTCATGAATGTGGCATATTCCCTTATGTGTTTAGATTTTTTTAAATTACCCTAATTATATTTTCTATTTTTCAGTATAAGTCTTTTATATCTTACCTTGATTTACTTATTCCTAGAATCCCAGGGACGGGGAAGCCCGGTGGGTCACTGTCTATGGGGTCGCACAGAGTTGGACACGATTGAAGTGACTTAGCAGCAGCAGCAGGCATTTTATACTGTTACTGTTGTACCAAATGGTGTGTGTGCGGATGTGTATGCACATGAGTATTCATTTCTGCTTTGAAATGCAATCAAACTTTTATGTTGAACTTGTATCCAACATTATTGCTAAAATCATTTTTTAGATCTAGCAACTTACTTACAGGTTGTTTAGATTATTTGCATGCAGAATCATGTGAATGACTCATTTTGTCATTATTAATCCCTGTACTTTTTATTTTAAAATTGTCTTTATTATTAGGCAGTAAAGAATTTTCCTGAAGTGGAGGAGATGCCAGTTTTATCCCTGAGTCAGAAGGATCCCCTGGAGAAGGAAATGGCAACCCACTCTGGTATTCTTGCCTGGAGAATTCCATGGGCAGAGAAGCCTCATGGGCTACTACAATTCATGGGGTCACAAAGAGTCAGACAGGACTGAGTGACTAACACTTTATTATCAAACCGGCTAGGTCCTCTAATAGAGTATCAAACAGAAATAATGATAATGGACTCCCATGTCTGATTCCTAATCTTGATGGGATGGTTTTCAAAATGGGGAGAGGGGAGGAGAGGGTGAGATGTATGGAGAGAGTAACATGGAAAATTATATTACCATATGTAAAATAGATAACCAATGGGGATTTGCTGTATTTCTCAGGGAACTCAAACAGGGGCTCTGTATCAACCTAGAGTGGTGGGATGGGGAAGGAGTTGGGAGTGAGGTTCAAGAGGGAGGGGACATATGTACACCTATGGCTGATTCATGTTGATGTTTGACAGAAAACAACAAAATTCTGTAAAGCAATTATCCTTCAATTAAAAGAATAAATTAAAATTAAATAAAAAGTAAATGTTTAGCTCTTAAAAATTTTTTTCTTCAACATTCAAAGTAATTGTTTTTGTAAGATTTTGTGGATACGCTTTATCAAATACAACTTAACAGTCCTTGAATAAGACAATTTTTGTGGTGTATTATTCATTTTATTTATTGATGGATTTAATTTACTAATGTTTCATTGACTTTTGCATCTATGTACATACTAGTAAAATACTTACATTTTTTTCCAATGTTTCCCTCCAATCGCAGTGGTGGAAAAGACTCTTAAGAAGTCCTTGGACTTCAAGGAGATCAAGCCAGTCAATTCTAAAGGAAGTCAACCCTGAATGTTCATTGGAAAGGATTTAGAACATTGTCCCCTTTTGTTCATATTCTCTGGAAAACTTTACCATAAGATGGAAATTATTTCTTCCATTTGGCAGCATTCCTCAGTGTAGCACCTTAGCCTGAAGTCATCACTGGTAGTAAGTTTTACAGTGCAGATTCTATTTCTTTAACATATAATATAGCTAATTAGAATATATCTTTATCTATGTGTCATTGTTAGTAAACTATATTTTAATTCTCATAAGAATTTTTTCCTGTTTAATTTTTATTTATTTTTTTCCCATGGGGGTTTTCTGGTGAGGATCAGAAAACCTCCTAGACAAATTCTAAAAGAGCTGTAACACTTTCTATTTACTTTTAAAACAGTTATTGGCATTAATTGTTCACAATGCTTTTTTCAATTTCTTAAAATACTGGAGTACATGTGTCAGTCACTCAGTCGTGACCGACTCTTTGCAATCCCATGGACCATAGCCTGCCAGGCTCCTATGCTAATGGAATTCTCCAGGCAAGAATACTGGAGTGGGTTGCCACTCTCTTCTCCAGGGGATCTTATCAACACAGGGACTGAACCTAGGTCTCCTGCATTGCAGGTAGACTCCTTACTCCTGACTCCTTACCCATTCCCTAGAGTATCTGTGGTGGTTTAATAACTGTGTGAAGCTTAGTTGTGTCTGACTCTGTGCAACCCCATGGACTATACAGTCCATGGAATTCTCCAGCCCAGAATACTGGTGTGGGTAGCCGTTTCCTTCTCTAGGAGGATCTTCCCAACCCAGGGGTTGAACCTGTGTTAACAGCTGAACCACAAGGGAAGCCCTTAGTATCTGTAGTTATATCCTTCATTCCTTACTGATGTTAACTATTTCTTTTCCAAGCTCTCTCTCTTCTCTCCATTCTCAGAAAGAGTTCACCCTTTTTTCACGTATTCAAAGCAATAATTGCTGTTTTTCTCTTTAGTATTTTGGTTATATCGTAGATTCCTTAAAATTTAGTATAAAATATTTCCTAGCTACCATTATGATTTGTTTCTTTGAACTATGGATTATTTATTTAAAAGCTTTACCTTTCTTAACATATGATTTTCAAATTATATTTTGTTAGGACTATCAAGCTTATTTCCACTATTTTGTGATCAGAATGAATCTAAATTATTTTGTGATCAGAATGAATCTAAATCCTATAACTCTGTCAACATTTGCTTAGTGGTGAAGTTTTATTAATGTGCCATGTGTACTTTAAAAAATGTTCCTTCTACAATTGGGAGTAGTCTTCTACAGATAAATATATCAAGTTCGGTTATCAAAGAGTTCAAATCTTCTCACTCATTTTTGGTCAGATAGTGCTATTAAGTACTGCTATGCTATGCTAAGTCACTTCAGTCGTGTCCGACTCTGTGTGACCCCATAGACGGCAGCCTACCAGGTTGCCCCGTCCCTGGGATTCTCCAGGCAAGAACACTGGAGTGGGTTGCCATTTCCTTCTCCAATGCATGAAAGTGAAAAGTGAAAGTGAAGTCACCTAGTCGTGTCCAACCCTCAGAGACCCCATGGACTGCAGCCTTCCAGGCTCCTCCATCCATGGGATTTTCCAGGCAAGAGTACTGGAGTGGGGTGCCATTTCCTTCTCCGATTAAGTACTAAGAAATGTATATTAAAATCTCCCATTATAATTCTGTATTTCTATTTTTGTACTTGTGTCAAATTTTACTATTTCTATTTTGATGTTATATTGTGTGACTACAAATTAAAATTTGTCATATTTTCATGACTAATTAAGCATTTTATTATCATGAAAATTTTCTCTGTCTTTTCACCTTAAATTTAACTTATTAACAGCTCCATTAATTTATTTTGGTTAGTATTTGCATAGTATTTGATTCAAATACTATTCATTTTATATATTTCTATTATCAGTATTTAAATTATTTTCTTTATGCCTGATAATTATCACCTGTTAATTAAACATGAAATCCACTTATATCAAACTGTCTTTTGACATTTTCAGACTTAAATAAACCATTTTACTGCTTAGTCTATATTCTGCATATTTTATGTTTCTATATTTATGTTCTATATTATGTTTCTGCATGTTTCTATATTCTGCAGTGTTTATCACTTGAGATACATATATATATTTAATCATTCCATTGTCCTATTATCCATATGCTAACTCATTCTTTTATCATTATAGTAGAAGATTCTAGATTATATCATATATTGCTATCTTATCAAGATCTAATAAAATGAATATTATTAGACCACATTAGTTCCACATTACCTCAATTTTATCACATTAGCTCATAAATTTCTCTGAACTAATATCTTCTTGCTCTCATGTATCTTAAACTTTAAAACTCTATTAGATGTAACTATATTGTTTTAAACAATATATTAAATGTTTTATTAATTATATTTAATATTAAAACAGCTAATATGCATTTTGAGTTACCAAAATATTTTACTTTTATTTATTTTTTTTAATTTTATTTTATTTTTAAACTTTACATAATTGTATTAGTTTTGCCAAATATCAAAATGAATCCATCACAGGTATACATGTGCTCCCCATCCTGAACCCTCCTCCCTCCTCCCTCCCCATACCATCCCTCTGGGTCGTCCCAGTGCACTAGCCCCAAAGTTCTTTTCTGATTGTCTGATCTTCTATCTAGTTTCATTTTTATTTTGTTTGAAGATAATTTTACAATACTTCTTTTAAATAACCAGGGATGCTAGTGACACATTTTCTCAGAGTTTTTAAATAAAAACATTTTTATTTTATCTTTATTTTTGATGAAAATTTTGCTAGAATTCTAGGCCAGAATTGCACACCACTACCACCATACACACGAAGTTTTAAATATCATAGTCAGTCATGTTTTTGCTTCTGTTGTTTGCTCTGAGAAGATATATGTCAGTATTGTCATTGATTATTTGAAAACATTTCTTTGTCTTTCATAGCAACTCTTCCAGTTTTCTGTATCTTTATTTCTTTTATATATTTATATGTGAGAAACATGCCATCACATTTGCTGGTTTATTACATTTAATCTGATCAATATTTAATTTCGTGTTTTGGGCCATGATTCTACAGTTTGCTTGAGTGAGTGAATGAAAGTCACTCAGTTGTGTCTGACTCTGTGATCCTATAGATTGTAGCCTTCCAGGCTCCTCTGTCCATGGAATTCTCCAGGCAAGAATACTGGAGTGGGTAGTTTATCCCTTCTCCAGTGGATCTTCCCAACCCAGGAATCGAACCAGTGTCTCCTGCATTGCAGATGGATTCTTTACCAGCTGAGATACCAGGGAAGCCTAAAGTTTGCTTAGGTTGGGGGTAAATCAAATG
The DNA here is from genome assembly GCF_000754665.1 of Bison bison bison. NCBI lineage: Eukaryota > Metazoa > Chordata > Mammalia > Artiodactyla > Bovidae > Bison > Bison bison. The sequence goes on from NW_011494670.1 coordinate 325,998, forward strand.
AGAATTTAAAATAAATTCTCCATTTCTTTATTTACCCTTCAATTATGATACAAGCACCTATTCCAACTCAGTTTAAAAATATTGAAAGTATAAAATTATATTTACTTGTAACTCACATAAATATGCACACACACACACAGACTTTTACTGACTCCATGAAAAACAGATATAGAATTAAATATAGGCAAAACTTAAATAAAACATATTTTCATGCTTTAAGATAAACTGGAATCCTGCTACTTATTGTTTGTTAGGATACAGAATGATGGTAAAGCCTATGCTTTCATGGTAACAAAATTTTTAAAAAATGAATTATTTAAAAGACAATAGCTTTTATATAGTATGCTACTTCAGAATAGTGGATGCAAGGAACCCTGAGAAACTGAATTCCAGAGATGAAAATGTCTTCTGTGGGTGAGCTAAGAATCATAGCTACTGAGGGAAAAGACAAAAGAAAAAAGAATAAAAAGAAAACAAAACACTTTTTCCGGGGGCAGACAGATAAAGGGGAGGCAGAATTCTTAATGATAAGTTGAAATAGCATGGTAAATTAGAAAATGAAAAGCCTCAAATGTAAAATTAAATCACTCAACCCAATTCTCCTCTTCCCTCATTTTTTCTGAAAAAAATTGCTGTGAAAGAGTAGCTAGAAATTAAAGAGAACTTATGAAGTCTTAGTGAGTTTCAAAGATACTAGATTCATAAACCCTGACACAAAATTATATGAAGTTTTGGCTATTACAGCCCAAATCAAATGTTTACAAGATTTAAGAGATCAGTAACTGTTATGTGAGCAGACAGGGGTTTTACTAAGAAGGTGTAAAAAACATTGTAATTAAAATAGCACCTAAATTTATAGAGTTTAAATATTTAGTTCCCTATCCTAGCTGCCAGATGAAGAAGAGAACTGTTAGCTCAGGAATGCAAATTTTAAAAGTTGTATTTCCATCTTCTCTACACTGTTATTTTATACCCATTATCCAGGAAAATAAAAGAAGAGGGGAAATTGAGAAGCATGAAAAAACAAAGAACCTGATACATAACTAAGAGGAAAATATTCAATAGAAACAGACCCACAGATGACTCAGATGTTGGCACTAATATTTAAACAATGATATGGTGCACTCTCAAGGAGAAAAGCAAATTGATTGTTTTCAATCACAATCAGTTTTGTGATGCTTCTTACCTAAACAGTAAAAACTTTTGTTTTTCAAATATGACTCTACAGAAAGGGATAGATTGAAGACCAAGACCATTAGGAATGGGATATGGGATAGACTGCTAAGTTGCTTTAGTCGTATCCAACTTTGTGCGACCCCATTGATGGAAGCCCACCAGGCTCCCCTGTCCCTGGGATTGTCCAGGCAAGAACACTGGAGTGGGTTGTCATTTCCTTCTCCAGTGCATGAAAGTGAAAAGTGAAAGGCAGGTTGCTCAGTTGTGTCCAACTCTTAGCGACCCCATGGACTACAGCCTACCAGGCTCCTCCATCTATGGGATTTTCCAGGCAAGAGTACTGGAGCGGGGTGCCATTGCCTTCTCCATATGGGATAGAAGTCCCTTTTAAATGGAAAGATTAAAAACCGCTTCCTTCACTATTTTGAATTACCTTAGAAAGGAAGACAGAAATAAAAGTAGAGCAAACAGGTCCAAATGGGAATGTGGATCTAACCTTTGGGGTTTGAGAAGGTTGTTGCTATGCAAATACCCATGTTTGTATAAAGGAAAGACATTTGAGCTGGTATGGCTCATCACTGGCAGATTTCCCAACACTTAGCACCATTTAATGTGGAATAGGAACCATTCTGATCAACTGGTGAAAGAAATAAAAACTAAGGTAGCTGTTCTAATTGACCTTACTCTCAAGCAGCAACAGGTAATTAAGAAATTCCTAAATGCTATGGGAGGAGAACACAAAATGCTAAGGTTAAAGCAACCCTGATACACAGAGACTTTTCAATCCAGAAGCAAAGCTAGTTGCTCAGACACTTGTAGTGGGCATCGCATCATTCCAAAAGATTAGATAGGATTAATCATAATATGGCAGATACAAATTAAGGAACCAAAACTAATCAACCATTTTTCATCAGAAAAGAGAGAGATCATGATATTCCTAATGGATCGAGTCTCTTCTCTGACTGACTTCTATGGAGTCAATAAAAGCCACTCCTGGTACTTAGTACCTATTTGGAGAAGATAATAAAAAGATAGTAGATGTATGAAACACTGAAAAATCCCATGCAAATGTTTGAGGAAAAAAAAAACCTCTTAACTTAAGAAAGACCATTAATAGGCAATTTCCAATTGTTTCTTTACTTCTGGAGTTAGTAACTGGAAAAGGAAAGTAAGTAGCAAAAAATATACACCTTATTTTTGCCTATTTGAGACTCAATCTAAATTTACAATTTACTGTCTGAATAACTGCAGCAGAAGTTTAAAATGTAATTTTATTTTTGAATGTATATAGGTATTATTTTTAAGAACCATCAATAGGCTAAAAAGGCACAATTCTAAAATGGCTTTCAATATTGTTCTTTTGATGTTTAGGAAGATGAGGAAAAAATGCAAACAAAAATGTCTATTATTTAATTAATCAATTAATTAATTGTCCTAATCTCCCAAACCATAATCAAGAATAGGGGAAACAGACTCTCAGTGTGTTTGTTCCCTTCACACCACTGGGAGGAGGCCATCCATGGCAAAGCCAAAGCAAGACTGTCAATAATGCAGGGCACAGAATAAGGGTCTCTTTTGCCCAGACCTAAGGATGGTACTGTGTCTCCAGCAGTATAATGCTTCAATGATAATATTAATGGGAAATGAATGGGAAAACATGGGGATGTTTAAAGGAAGTATCTGTAAAGACCCAGCTAGGAATATGAATATATTATATTATATATAATATATTATCATATATATATTATAATATATTATAATATAATATATATATTATACTTAAGTGCACAGATTAAAGTCAAATGCAGAGTTGCATTAACAATGTGAGCTGCAGCTGGTATGAGTCATAGCTTGTAAATGGTTCTTATGTGGATATTAGTACTTCCAGAAGTTCAAGCTGGTTTTAGAAAAGGCAGAGGAACCAGAGATCAAATTGCCAACATCCGCTGGATCATCGAAAAAGCAAGAGAGTTCCAGAAAAACATCTATTTATGCTTTATTGATTTTGCCAAAGCCTTTGACTGTGTGGATCACAGTAAACTGTGGGAAATTCTGAAAGAGATGGGAATACCAGACCACCTGACCTGCCTCTTGAGAAACCTATATGCAGGTCAGGAAGCCACAGTTAGAACTGGACATGGAACAGACTGGTTTCAAATAGGAAAAGGAGTATGTCAAGGCTGTATATTGTCACCCTGCTTATTTAACTTCTATGCAGAGTACATCATGAGAAACACTGGGCTGGAAGAAACACAAGCTGGAATCAAGATTGCTGGGAGAAATATCGATAACCTCAGATATGGAGATGACACCACCCTTATGGCAGAAAGTGAAAAGGAACTAAAAAGCCTCTTGATGAAAGTGAAAGAGGAGAGTGAAAAAGTTGACTTAAAGCTCAACATTCAGAAAATGAAGATCATGGCATCTGGTCCCATCACTTC
>NW_011494670.1:329714-346501 GCF_000754665.1 Bison bison bison
ACAGTGTCAGACTTTATTTTGGGGGGCTCCAAAATCACTACAGATGGTGACTGCAGCCATGAAATCAAAAGACGCTTACTCCTTGGAAGGAAAGTTATGACCAACCTAGATAGCATATTGAATAGCAGAGACATTACTTTGCCAACAAAGGTCCATCTAGTCAAGGCTATGGTTCTTCCAGTGGTCATGTATGGATGTGAGAGTTGGACTGTGAAGAAAGCTGAGCACCGAAGAATTGATGCTTTTGAACTGTGGTGTTGGAGAAGACTCTTGAGAGTCCCTTGGACTGCAAGGAGATCCAACCAGTCCATTCTAAAGGATATCAGTCCTGGGTGTTCTTTGGAAGGAATGATGCTAAAGCTGAAACTCCAGTACTTTGGCCAGTTCATGCAAAGAGTTGACTCATTGGAAAAGACTCTGATGCTGGGAGGGATTGGGGACTGGAGCATAAGGGGATGACAGAGGATGAGATGGATGGATGGCATCGCCGACTCTGTAGACGTGAGTTTAAGTAAACTCTGGGAGATGGTGTTGGACAGGGAGGCCTGGCGTGCTGTGATTCATGGGGTCGCAAAGAGTCGGACATGACAGTGAACTGAACTGAACTGAACCTATACAAATATGGTATAAAAAGGAAAGATAATCAAAATGTTTGAATGATGAACTATTTAATGGTTATTTACTAGCTATATCTTTGAATATGTATTGCATTAGAAAAAATAACAATGTAATTAATTGTAGTATACCTTAATGAGAGGCTTCTCAGGTACCAGTAAGGTAGAAGTAGTGAGAAAAAATATAATGTATTTTTTAACTTCTAGGATAATTGTGGTATAAAAATATTCCTCATTTGCTCCAGTCAAAAGCAAGCAAACATTGTGAATTTAATACAAATTGAGTTACTCTCATTTCCATAATTATTTTACCTCAAATAAAAGCAAACAGCAATTTTGGATTTATTAACTCTGCATAGTATACATATTATTTGCATCCCTATGATCAAATCATATTGTGACTGATTAACAGAGAAGAAACAAAAGATATTTTCATAGACTGTTCACATAAAATATGTCCATTATCAACCTTATTAACTTTTCTATTTTAGTATACCTCTTATCCCTGGTTTCCACCTTCACATTTAAACTTGATTTTAGTTTGATAATTAATGACTTTATAAAAAAACAGTATTTTGCTCCATCCTTACTCTTATACATTCTTAATTATAAAATTTTATGAGTTTAATTGTAAGATTTTAACTCAGTACTCAATTATATTATGTTCCTCATAGTGGAAATCATTTAATATCAGTGTCAGGAATGTGTCTTTTTTTTTTTTTACCAACTGATTCATGGATTATAATCAGTATAATCAGACAAATCCTGAAGTTTAATAAACATTCAGGGGAAAAAAATGTCTACAGAAAATGGAAAGTAGCTAACTCTAGCAATTTGACTGTCTTTTGGTTCCTTAAAGATTTAGTTTTTGTTCTAATATATTTGCTTAGTCAGTGAACAGTCTCATGTCTCTTGTCTTGCTCTGTTAGCCATACTGATGATAAATAGAACATTTAAGTATATGATTGCATTCTGGGGTTGCTGTTTTGGAACTCAAAGTTGGAACATTAACTGAAAATAAAATGATAACATCAAACTATTATTCGTCCCCAGTGCATTACTATACTATGAGAGGAAATTAAAATGAGCCTAAAAGGCAAATTCTTTACAAAGGGAGTTTTTCAGTATAGCTAGGCCATTATATTTATCAAATCAATGATTTGACTTTAATGAAATGATGCAAAATCTTCACAATTATATATTTTTAAGACAGATTTTATTTTATAATAGTTTTAGATTTTCAAATAAAAAAATTGAAGATAGTAATATGCTCATTTCTCTATTATTAACATCTTACCTTATTACAGTACATTTCTTACAATTAATGAACTGATACTGAATAATCATGAATAAGTAAAGTACATATTTACTAATTTATCTTTGGTTTTTATAGAATTTCCTTTTTTTCTACTTCAGAATCACATTCAGGATATGACACTGCACTTAGCTGCTATGTCGCCTTAGGCTAATATTAGCTGTAACAGTTCCATAGACTTCTCTTATGTTTAATGACCCTGACAATTTTGAGGATTACTGTTCAGGTATTCTGTTATTGTTCAGTCATAAGTTGTGTTCACCTTTTTGTGACTTTGTGAACTGCAGCACGCCAGGCATTCTTGCCCTTCACTACTGCCACAGTTCGCTCATACTCTTGTCCATTGAGCCAATAACATCATCCAATCATCTCATATTCTGTTGCTTGCTTCTCCTCTTGCCCTCAACTTTTCACAGCATCAGGGTCTTTTCCAATGACTTGGCTCTTTGCATTAGGTTGCCAAAGTATTGGAGCTTCAGCTTCAGCATCAATCCTTCCAATGAATATTCAAGGTTCATTTCCTTTAGGATTGACTAGTTTGATATTCTTGCTGTCCAAGAGAATCTCAAAAGTCTTCTGCATCACCACAATTTGTAAGCATCAATTCTTTGGTACTCAGTCTTCTTTATGGTCCAACTCTCACATATTTACATGACTTCTTGAAAAACCATAGCTTTGACTAGATGGACCTTTGTCAGCAAAGTGATGTCTACATTTTATATGTTGCCTAGGTTTGTCATGGTTTTTCTTCCAAGGAACAAGTGTCTTTTAATTTCCTGGCTGCAGTCACTGTCCACACTGATTTTGGAGCTTAAGAAAATAAAATCTGTCACTATTTTCACTGTTTCTCCATCTATTTCCCTTGAAGTGATGGGACCAGATGCCAAGATAGTTTTTAGAATGTTGAGTTTTTAGCCAGCTTTTTTACTCTCCTCTTTCACCCTCATCAAGAGGCTCTTTAGTTCCTCTTTGCTTTCTTTCTTTAGAGTGGTATCATCTGCATATTTGAGGTTGTTGACAATTCTCCTGGCAATCTTGATTCCAGCTTGAGCTTGCTGACTTTAATCACATGGCTGTGTTAGTCTTTAACTGATTTATCCACCATAAGGTTAGTTTTATTCCCTCCCTCCGTATTTTGCCCTTTGGAAGGAAGTTACTATGCACAGCCCATACTTAAGGAATAAGGAACTATACTCCACCTCCTTGAAGTTAGAGGATCTATATAAATCAACTGAAATTGTTTCATGTAGATTTGTGTTGTACCCAATAATTCATTCAACCATTTATTTACATCAATATGGATTCCTATATTTATTTTGTACTTTTGGCTTATAATCCAGTATTACTATTAATATATATATTTGGTTTTTCAACCTGTTGCATATTTGGCTACTGGAAACACTTTGAGTTGACTTCTGGTTACTTACTGTGTCTCTTTGATATAGCCACATCATAGTAATTTGTTTTATTTTTAATTTCCTTACTTTCTGGCACTGAACTTAAGGCTCATCTTGTGTATTTCTGTCTGAGTCTTACAATCAGCCATTTCTCCAAAGAGCTCATTTCTTTCATTGAAAATCATATTATAAACCAAGATCTGGGTATTAAGTGTGCTCATTGTTAATGAGGTGTCATTATCACCATCCCTCTCAAATTATAGAGAAAGGAATTATATGTATATATACTAGTGTGCATAATATATCTCTAAAATTTATATATGTAATAATCTATACTCATATTAAGTTAAATATGAGTGAATAGTGCTGTCTTCAACTTTAATACATTATAATGGATCATCCTAACTTCTTCCATTAGCTATGAACTTCCATTTCAACAATGAGAAAACTGGCCCCCACCATCCATTTATTTATTAATGCTTGATCGTTCAATTTCAGTATACTTGTAGATTAGTCTCAGAATTGCTAAATTGTGCCCTATGTGAGAAATAACTTTACTAATGAGTGAACAGGACTTATGTACAATTTCTGATTTAGTGTTACAAACTCATTTCCAAAATTACTTAATCCAAAACCATTTTCCCTCATGCTCTTCAGTGAGTTTGTTTCATAAATTTATAATAGAGTTAGATTGTTTTGTTGTCACATTCTGAATTCCATCTGAAGAGCTCATGAAAGCCTAAATAATTCTTTTAAAAATATATATGTATTAAAGTTCAATCTTTGTTCCATAAATTTATATGGGTTTTAAGAAAGACGTTGCATTGTATATCTCTCATTATAGTATCAAACAAACTAGTTTCAGTGTTCTAAAAATTTGCTTCACTTATCCAGCTACTTTCCCCAGCCTCCAGGAACCCATGGCAACCACGTTCTTTTTGCTATCACTGTTGTTGTTGTTCAGTCACTAAGTCTTGTCCAACTCCTTGTGACCTCATGGACTGCAGCACACCAGGCTTCCCTGTCCTTCACTATCTCCCAGAGTTTGCTGAAATTCATGTCCATTGAGTTGGTCAAGCCATTCAACCATCTCATCCTCTGTTACCCACTTCTCCTCCTCCCATCAATACTTCCCAGTATGAGGGTCTTTTGCAATGAGTCAGCTCTTCACATCAGGGGGTCAAAGTATTGGAGCTTCAGCATCCTTCTAATGAATATTCAGGGTTCATTTCCTTTAGAATTGACTGGTTTGATATCCTTGCTGTCCAAGAGACTCTCAAGAGTCTTCTCCAGCACCACAATTCAAAAGCATCGATTCTTTGCACTCAGCCTTCTTTACCATCCAACTCTCACATCTGTACATGACTACTGGAAAAAACCATAGCTTTGGCTATATGCACCTTTGTCAGCAAAATGATGTCTATGCTTTTTAATACACTGTCTAGGTTTGTCATAGCTTTTCTTCCAAGGAGAAAGTGTCTTTTAATTTAATAACTATCATTGTAGTTTTACCTTTTTTGCTAAGTCACTTCAGTCGTGTCCGACTCTGTGCGGCCCCATAGACGGCAGCCCACCAGGCTCCCCTGTCCCTGGGATTCTCCAGGCAAAAACACTGGAGTGGGTTGCCATTTCCTTCTCCAATGCATGACAGTGAAAAGTGAAAGTGAAGTCGCTCAGTCGTGTCCGACCCTCAGCGACCACATGGACTGCAGCCTACCAGGCTCCTCAGTCCATGGGATTTTCCAGGCAAGAGTACTGGAGTGGGGTGCCATTGCCTTCTCCGGTAGTTTTACCTTTTCTAGGTTGTCAAATTACTTGGAATCATACAGTATGGAGACTTATAGACTGACCCTTTAACCTTAGCAATACATATCTAAGATCCATTCATGTCTTTGCATGATTTACAGTTCTTTTTTTTTCACTAAATAACAGTCCAGTGTATAGATGTATCAAATTGTATTGATCCATTCACTGACTGAAGAACAATTTTCTTGTTTTTAGTTTATAGAAATTATAAATAAAGCATTATAAACATTTGTTTGAAAGATTTTGTTTTGACATAAATTTTAAATACCTAGGAGGATAATTGTTGGACTTTAGTTAATATTACGCTTAACTTGGGGGGAAAAAAAAAAAAAAAAACTGCCATATTTTTTTCCCAAAGTAATGATCCCAGTTTGTATTCCCATGAGCACTGAATGCAAGTTCCTGTTGTCCACAATCTCACAGGCAATCATGTTGTCAGTGTTTTGCATTTAAGCCATTTTAAACATACATAGCAGTATCTCTCTATTGTTTTAATTTTCAGTTCCTTATAATAAACTATGTAGAGCATATTTTCATTACATATGATCCATTTATATATTTCTTTGGTAAAATGTCTATTCAGATATTTTCACTTTTTTTTAAATTAGATTTTTTAATTACATAATGCCAAACGTTCTTTGTATATTTTGAATTCAAGTCTTAGATCAGATATATGGTTTGCAGGTATTTTCTCCCACATTGTGGCTTGTTTTTGCTTCTCTTCACAGCTGTTCATTCGCTAAGTAGTGTCTGACTCTTTGCAACCTCATGACTGTAGCACATCAGGTTTCCCTATCCCTCACTATCTCCCAGAGTTTGCCCAAGTTTATGTCCATTGAGTTTGTGATGCTATCCAACCATCTCATCCTCTGCCTCCCCCTTCTCCTTTTGCCTTCAGTCTTTCACAGCATCAGGATCTTTTTCAGTGAGTTGTCTGTTTACAATGGGTGACCAAAGTTTCAGTTTCAGATCAGTTCTTCAATGAATTTTCAGGGTTGATGTCCTTTAGGACTGACTGGTTTGATCTCCGTCCAGTCCAAGGGGCTCTCAAGAGTCTTGTCCAGCACTACAATTAGAAAGCATCAATTCTTCGGCACACAGACTTCTCTATGGTCTAACTCTCACATAGACCATGTACATGACTACTGGAAAGACCATAGCTTTGACTATTTGGACCTCTGTTGGCAATGCAATGTCTCTACTTTTTAATATGCTGTCTAGATTTGTCATAACTTTTCTTCTAAGAAGCAAGTGTCTTCCAATTCTATGGCTGCAGTCACCATCTGCTGTGATTTTGGAGCCCAATAAGGGAAAATCTGTCACTGCTTCCACTTTTTCCCCTTCTATTTGCCATGAAGTGATAGGACTGGATGCTGTGATCTTCATTTTTTGAATGTTGAGTTTTAAGCCAGCTTTTTCACTCTCCTCATTCACCTTCATTAAAAGGCTCTTTAGTTCCTCTTCACTCTCTGACATAGAATGGTATCATCTGCATATCTGAGGTTGTTGATATTTCTCCAGAAATCTTGATTCAGCTTGTAACTCATCCAACCTAGCATTTTACCTGATGTACTCTGCATATCAGCTAAATAAACAGGGTGATGATATGCAGCTTTTCCAAAGTTTGAACCGGTCACTTTTTCCATGGAAATTTCCAGCACCATAAGCTTAAAAGACTATCCATTCTTCACTGAAATGCCTCTGTTTCTTTGCCAAATATGAGATGATTACATCATATGGGTTTTTTTCTAGACTTTCTATTATGTTCTATTGATCTATGTGTTTTTTGTGCCTCCACTAGTATCACTCAGGTGACACTTGCTTATTGTAAATTTATCATAAGTCTTAAATTTGGATAGTGTTAATCCTCTGAATTTGTTCTTCTTCAATATCACATTAGAAGTTCTGTATCTTTGCTTTCTCTTTATAATTTTAGAATCTCTTTATAAATGTCAAGGGTGTTACTCACTATAATTCTGACTAAGGTCTCACTGAATATATTGATCAAGTTGGAAAGAATTGGTATCTTAACAGTATTGAATCTTGCAATGCATGAACAAGATTATTTTGCTATTTAGTTAGTTCTTTGATTTTTTTCAACAAAATTCTTTCATTTCTCACATATAGATTCCGTATATATTTCCTTAAATTTATAGCTGCTGCTGCTGCTGCTAAGTCGCTTCAGTCATGTCTGACTCCATGTGACCCTATAGATGGCAACCCACCAGGCTCCTCTGTCCCTGGGGCTCTCTAGGCAAGAATCCTAGAGTGGGTTGCCATTTCCTTCTCCAATGCATGCATGCATGCTAAGTCACTTCAGTGGTATCAGACTCTGTGTGATCCTATGGACAGCAGCCCACCAGGCTCCTCCATCCACAGGATTCTCCAGGCAAAAATACTGGAGTGGGTTGCCATTGCCTTCTCCATGTATGGATGTGAGAGTTGCACTATAGATAAAGTTGAGCACTGAAGAATTGATGCTTTTGAACTGTGGTGTTGGAGAAGACTCTTGAGAGTCCCTTGGACTGCAAGGAGATCCAACCAGTCCATCCTAAAGGAAATCAGTCTTGAATATTCATTGGAAGGACTGATGCTGAAGATGAAACTCCAATACTTTGGCCACTTGATGTGAAGAACTGACTCATTGGAAAAGACTCTGATGCTGGGAAATATTGAAGGCAGGAGGAGAAGGGGATGATAGAGGATGAGATGGTTGGATGATATCACCGACTCAATGGACATGAGTTTTGGTAAACTCCGGGAGTTGGTGATGGACAAGGAGGCCTGGCGTGCTGTGGTCAATGGGGTCGCAAAGATTCGGACACAACTGACTGACTGATCTGAACTGAGTTTCATCTAACTCTGCCTGAAATTTAGCATTTCCCTCAAGTTTGAAAGAAAGTGAAAGTTAAAGTCACTCAGCCATGTCTAACTCTTTGTGACCTCATGGACTATACAGTCCACAGGATTCTCCAGGCCAGAATCCTAGAGTGGGTAGTCTTTCCCTTTTCCAGGGAATCTTCCCAACCCAGTGATTGAACCCATGTCTCCACTTTGCAGGCAGATTCTTTACCAGCTGAGCCACAAGTGAAGTCCAAGAACACTGGAGTGGGTATTCTATCCCTTTTTCAGTGGATCTTCCCAACCTGGGAATCAAACCAGGGTCTCCTGCATTGCAGGCGGATTCTTTACCAGCTAAGCTAAGAGGGAAGTTATAGGTAAAAATCAACAGTAATAAAAGAAGTAGCCATGACTTTGGAATTTGCCATAATAAAAATCGTAGATACTTTCATATCAGCCACAGTCATTGCAGACTTTTTCAAATATTGCTATGTTAGTCAGTACACTGAAGTTACAACTGTTCTTAGACCCACTATCTGGATCTTTTTACTTCATTAATTAATAAACACAGATATATTTGCATAACAAGTGAGATTTTAAAAATAATTTGTTTTAGTAAATTATTATCATTTGTAATTCAATATGATTTTTGCATTATGCATATGATTTATAAGGAGAAGGCAATGGCACCCCACTCCAGCACTCTTGCCTGGAAAATCCCATGGACGGAGGAGCCTGGTAGGCTGCAGTCCATGTGGTCGCTGAGGGTCGGACACGACTGAGCGACTTCCCTTTCACTTTTCACTTTCCTGCATTGGAGAAGGAAATGGCAACCCACTCCAGTGTTCTTGCCTGGAGAATCCCAGGGATGGGGGAGCCTGGTGGTTTGCTGTCTATGGGGTCGCACAGAGTCAGACACGACTGAAGCGACTTAGCTGTAGCAGAATGATTTATGCATTTTAAAATACCACATTTGAGAAAAGTTTACAGCCTCAAATGGACTATTAAGGTTCTTAGCACTAGTTAAAGAAATAAACATATTGACAGACAGATAAGAAAACATACACACATACATAAACAAGTGAATGACTACACATTTTATATAGAGATACTTGATTATCCCTATGTCTTCTTATCTTAATGGCTATTTTAAAATTATTATTACTAGGAGTGTTACTACAGTAAAAATCATAGCTCTTCACTATTGAAAAAAAACAACAAAAACACTTTTAACCTAGGTGTTGTTTTCCTATGTTTACTATTTTTGCTAATGCAGATGATCAATTGATATGAGAGACTGCCTCAAATTCTGGTGCACAAAGATACTACATAGCCATTTCTCTTCTGGGTGTCATGACAATTCCAAAAACACTATCTGGAAGGGGATTCAGGTCTGTTCTGCTCTTGGATAACCAAATTTGCTGCATATTTGAAAATTTTAACAATCCCTGTACTTTAAAGATACTCAGAGATATATTCAAGGATAGAGTATGAGGAGAGCACAGAACATTCTTTCTGAAATCCACATAATCTATGTTTTCCTCATTTCTTATTATATTCACTTTCTCCCCTGAACAAGAAATTCTGATCATCTGGTAATATTAGCTAGAATTTCTTTGATCCCAGTAGGTTAAAGACTTCTAAAAAATCAAAAGTTAAGAGAAGTCCTCTGCTTGCTCCCTTTACCAACATTTTCTGTATTCATCTTTTCTCTGAGTCAAAGAATAATGAATATTTAGCTGACTGAATATGGACAACAGCATCTGTAGCATAAGATAAGCAATTCTACTGATTAATGGGCTTCCCTAGTAGCTCAGTGGTAAAGAATCCACCTACCAATGCAGGAAATTCAGGTTTAGCCCCTGGGTTAGGAAGATCCCATGGAGAAGGTAATGGCAATGCATTCCACTATTCTTTCCTGAGAAATCCAATGGGAGCTTGGTGGGCTACAATCCATGAGGTCACAAAAAAGTTCGATATGACTTAGGGACTAACCAACAACAACCATTCATATTTCAAAATATATTTGTCACTTCTTTTGCTTTTTTAAAAACATTTTTCCTGATCATGAGAAATATGCCTTTTAATAACCTTGTAAAGAGCCTCTTGATGAAAGTGAAAGAGGAGAGTGAAAAAGTTGACTTAAAATTTAACATTCAGAAAACTAAGATCATGGCATCTGGTTCTATCACTTCATGGCAAATAGACAGGGAAACTGTGGAAACAGTGGCATACTTTATTTTTTTAGGCTCCAAAGTCATTGCAGATGGTGACTGCAGCCATGAAATTAAAAGACACTTAATCCTTGGAAGAAAAGTTATGAACAACCTATATGGCATATTAAAAAGCAGAGACATAACTTTGCCAACAAAGGTCTGTCTAGTGAAAGCTATGGTTTTTCCAGTAGTCATGTATAGTGTGAGAGATGGACTATAAATAAAGCTGATTGCTGAAGAATTGATGCTTTTGAACTGTGGTGTTGGGGAAGACTCTTGAGAGTCCCTTTGTCAGCAAGGAGATCCAACCAGTCTATCCTAAAGGAAATCAATCCTGAATATTCATTAGAAGGACTGATGCTGAAGTTGAAACTCCAATATTTTGGCCATCTGATGGGAAGAAATGACTCTTTTAAAAAGACCCTGGATATATTCCTAGGAGTGGGATTGCTGGATCATATGGTAGCTTTATTTTTAGTTTTTTAAGGAACCTCCATACTGTTTTCCATGGTGGCACCAATGTATACTCCCACCAACAGTTTAGGAAGGTTTCTTTTTCTGTACACTCGCTCCAGCATTTATTATTGAAGAATTTTTGATAATGGCCATTCTGACCTGTGTGAGGTGATACCTCATTGTAGTTTTGATTTGCGTTTCTTTAATTATTAGCAGTGTTGAGCATCTTTTCATTTGCCTTTTAGCCATCTTTGTGTCCTCTTTGAAGAGATGTCTGTTCAGGTCTTCTGACCAATTTTTTATTGGGTTGTTTGTTTGTTTGTTTTAATTTAGCTATATAAGCTGTTTGCTATTTATACATTTTTTAAAGATTTATTTTCATATTTTTTGCTGTTATCATTCTCAGAATTTTATTTTTCTATATGAAACTGAAGAAATCATTGGCCTTTGGATATTTGCTTCTGTAGCTCTCTGTGTTTATTCTTAAAACTGAACTTAAGCTAATAAACTAGGTTTCCTTAATTACATTAATAAATTTATTAAAACACACTCACTAGCAATCAAAACTGCAAATTAAAGTAGTAATAGGATATTATCATCTGCCTCTCAGAGCAGAAGCACTAATTTTTTAAATTTTTATTTATTTTTTTATTTAATTAATTTATTTTAATATATCCAGAGAAAACTGTAATTCAAAAAGATACATACACTCCAATGTTCAAAGCAACACTATGTACAACAGCCAGGATATGGAAGCAACCTAAATGCTCATGGACAGATGAATGGACAAAAAGGAATAGTACTCAACCATAAAAAAATGAAATAATGTTATTTGCAGCAAAACGGATGGACCTAGAGATATAATCACACTAAGCAAAGTAAGCCAGACAGGGAAAAACAAATATCATATAATATCACTTACATGTAGAATATAAAAGAAAAAAAAAAAAACAAATAAACTTTTTTCCAAAACAAAAAGAGACTTATAGACAACAGAAAACAAACTTATGGTTAACAAAAGGAAAAGAGAGGTGGGGAGAGGGATAACATATGAGGCTGGGATTCACATATATACACTACTGTGTATAAAATAGTTAACTGGAACTTTCCTCGTTGTCCAGTGGTTAAGAATCTCCCTTCCAAAGCAGGGTACTCGGGTTCAACCCCCATTCATGCAACTAAGCTGCCACACTGCAATTACTGAGCCCGAGGGCCACAACTAGAGAGCCCACATTCCTCAACGAAGATCGCACCTGTTGCAACTAAGACCTGATGCAACCAAAAATAAATAAAATAGATAACTAACAAGGGCCAACTGTACAGCACAGGGAACTATACTCAATATTATTATGTAACAATGTATAAGGCAAAATAACATATATAATATACATATAACTGCTACTATGCTGTATGCCTGAAACGTATACAATACTGTAAATCAACTATACTTCAATAAAAAAATTTTAATGTACACATAGCATAACAGCATTTTGAAAGCTATTGCTAAATTTTCAATCATAGAGCTTTTGTACCACTTTACACTCCCACCAACATTGATTAACATTTTTCATAATGTGGTTCTCTTATGACTTTCTATGATCCCTTCCCTAAATGCAAGAACTCTAGCGATAAATCCAAATTTTAATAGAAAGGTCAGCTGACACCAGGTACTGCATTTGCCCTGTCACCTGGCATGAACTTCCCAGTTCAACAGCCTTCCCAGCTTCTGTTCCAGCCAGGATAACTAATATTCATCTGCTGGCTCAAGAGGTACACACTATGATCAGAGGTATTAGGTAAAGGAACTGCCATACTTAACTTCTTGAATTCTCTCAGAGACTTAAAAGATTTACGAAAGAAACAAACACAAGTAGCAGTTGACCTAGTTATAACTCTCTGGCATCACTTGGGATCTACTTAAAATAGAAGTTACACACAAGGGAGGAGATTCATAAAGCACATGCTATTTATGATACGTATAAAATAATTACACCAACTTAAAAGCAATATTTTGAGTAACTGTAAAATGTAAGAGCTATTTTAATTGCATGGTAGGCTAGAATCAACAATGTAAATTAAAGCAACTTTATGTTTCCTTCTTATTTTTCTTTGACAAACAACCCTGCCATCCTTCTTAATATCCTCGCAAGTAAGGTCCCTTCCAGTGCCATTTTGTCATGTAATAGAGCTTCTTCCCTTCCTTCATACTCTAAAATTATCCCTCCTTTCCAAAATAAAATCTTTTCACCCTGTATACAATAAATTCACTCTCACATATAAGGGATTTGATAAATTTTTTTTCACCTGAGTGGCTAACTACATATACATATACAGTGGCTATTACATATACATGTATTCTTTTCAGATTACTTTTCATTATAGATTATTACATGATATTGAATATAATTACTGGTGTTGTAAAGTAGGTCCTTGTTGTTTATCTATTTATATACAATAGTGTATATAAACTAGATATAAATTCCCAAACTCCTAATTTACCCCTCTTTCCTCATTAAGATTCTTAATAGCAGGAGCAGATTAGTACCTAAGGCTGTTGTTTAGTTGCTCAATCCTACCCGACTTTTGGCAACCCCATGGACTGCAGCCCACCAGTCTCCTCCTCCATTCATGGAATTTTTACATGTATTTTCATTTAAATACTAGAGGAGAATAAGGAAAGATGGATTAACCTAACTTGTCCAGTGATCCAGCAGAATCAGAATTTGGATGCAAAGCTACTTAACTCCAGAGTCTGCACTTTCCCCCCTCCCATCAGTGTGCAAATATTTTTCGTTGAAAACCTGTAAGATAATTTTTATAAATGTATGTATCCCTCACAAAAAAGAAAAAAGAAAAGAAAAGACCCTGATGCTGGGAAAGATTGAAGGAGGGAAGAGAAGGTGACGACAGAGGATGAGATGGCTGGATCAACTCAATGGACATGAGTTTGAGTAAACTCTGGGAGTTGGTGATGGACAGGGAGGCCTGGCGTGCTGCAGTCCTTGTGGTCACAGAGTCAAACGTGACTGAGCGACTGAACTGAACTGAAGTTGTATCAGTCATGCCTTTTCTGTGTTTTCTGATGTTTTGACATCTGGAGGCTTCCTGATTGAGGAGATAATTCCCTATGGATGACCGATATCTGGGGACAGTAAAAGGCCTATCTGCAAGTGTGCCTTCCATATGCAAACCAACAAATCCAAAGCCTGTAATTCCTAACCACCTCGCCTATTGAGCATTTATTCTTTGGAACATTATTCATCTACACTGATCACTTCATATGTGCCAGAATCTGCTGAAATTATTCAAACCAGCCAATCCTAAACCTAAAATTTCACTATGTCTTGCCTTCTCATGGAAACCACAATAAAGTCCTTGCCCATGTTTTCCTCTCACTCCCTCTACTTCCTGACAGACCTCAGTGCTTCTCCTTGTGCCTTTTTCATGGTGTGACATGTACCTTCTCTTGAGGACTATGAGTAACAAGCTCTTACTTCAAACGACAGTTGTCTTCTCATATGTTGGGGTCAACATGCTTGAATAAATATAAAACCTACATATTAAAACCTAAGGATAATTATGCATCTATTAAAAATACATCTGTTAATTTTATTAGGCCAAGTTACAAAAAAGTTATGTGCTTTGTAAAAGTATATATTTTTAAGATGTTTAATATCAACTGCCTAAAATCCTGGAAAAAATGAAACAGTTTATATTCTTTCCTACAGTACTTGAGAGTATTTCCTCACATTCCTGACAGTATCCTATAAAATAATTCATCGTAAAATTTGCCAATAAAGCAATATAGTATTTGCCAGTATGCAAATATTTTGCTTCCCCTAGGTCAGCTGGGCTCTGATAAAACACCAGAAAGTTAGGTTTGGGTTAGTTAGTTTCTCCTGAGGGCAGACCTTGTTAAGAACAGGATGCTCTGGCTTTCCTGATGGAAGCAGAAGGAGCTTTTCTCCAGTGTTTACTGTGAACCTGGCGGAGCTCCAGGATATAAATTCACAAAAGTACTGGGCCCATCAGATGACTGGGTCTTCTTATAGTGTTTACTCCTCACCCAGCACACAGCAATTAGTCAATTGCATTTCAGGTTTTCCTGCCCTGGCACTGGTTCCCATGAAGATTTATGCTCTGCTTAGGTAAGCTGTGATGCTTTCTGTATTCCTGTCCATGTCTACATTTTGGGGACAGCAGTTTTTCCTGTGACTTCATTTCTCTCATGGATCTAAGAAGAGTTGTTGATTTTTTAGTTTATTCACCTTTTTACTTGTTCTTAGGATATAGTGGTGACTTCCAAGTTTCTTATATGCTGACCCTTGTTTACTATACAGTACAGCTTTTTGAGCATGGCCAATACATCTGTGTCTCAGCCATCCTCTATCCAGTCCATGGCTGATGATGTTAATCTCATAACTTACTAAAGTGCATATCATCTGTAGCCAGAGCGGCCCTTTGCAGGCCTTCTGTTTCTTTTTAATAGTTTTTCTAATTCACCTCACATTGGTACAAAGAAACATAGAGTCAGATTAAGAATAGAAAAGCTGAGGAATCTACACTTGATGGAGGAGATGGCTGGCCTAAGGATGCTTGACTAGATATTCCCCCCCACCTCCATTTGTTAAATACAATCTGAGTGGTAAAATCTTGCTCTAGTCCCACAATAAATGCAGGGATTTTTTTCTAGGGGGCTATCAGTTTTCCTGGGCTTCATTAGCTGAATCTGTACTTCACAGAAGACTGCTCCAACCAGCTTCTCTCCCACTCACTTCTGAGATTATAATGGTGAAACAGGCTATATGAAATACATATGTTGTGGGGGAAGAAACTGAAAACTTACTGGTTTCATATATTTTTAAATTATCCATTATATTGGTTTTCTATTTGACTTGGCCTCTGCTCTAGAAAACCACTGTGTCCATGTACCATCAATTTTCCTGGTTATTTTGCTAGCCAATTTGGAAGAATTTTTTTTTTTAACTTAACTGAGATTGTGTTATTTATTTAGGAGTTTTCCTACAGAGAGTTTTTGTCTGATGACAGGAATATATTTATCAGGAGCAATACCTGTTGCTTGCAGGTGAGATCCATGACTACACATATTTTTTTCCTCTATTTTTCTAAAAAGTGTTAGCATTTGAAACAAAATCTCTCCTAGATTAATAGTACTTGTCATTTTTACATTACAAATAATACATCAGATGCAACTTTACTGGGTTAGAATATTTCTGTTTTGATTAAGAAACAAACTTACTGATGCTTGAATTATTTCAAACCCATAATCCTCTATTAGAAAATCAGTCAGAGTAAAAATCATCCAGCCATAGACTTTTCCATTTGTTGTAACTTTATATTTGCTGTTTAAAGCATACTTCTGTAGTCTCAGAATGGCACCTTTCACTGCAGTAGAAGTGACTCCCACTGACCGATTCAAAGAATGATCATAAATTGTGAATTGCCCATTATACTCCAAAAATATTCACTTCCAAATTTTAGAGATATTAAGAGGATTTTCTTCATCCACTTCACATAACACTGAATTGCTTTTGCAGAAATGGGAAATGGAAAAATTCCTTCAACATGATACTATCTTCACTTTGTCTGGGAGAAATTCTTCTATTCAGTGCTTGGTTTATATGATGGCTCTAATGTCAGTGTTAAAGAAGGTTCTCCACTGGTTTCTCTCATTTTGGTAAATTCAATGTGTTCATGAAATAGAGATTTTTGAATACCATCTTTTATTTCATCTTTTATAGAAGTTCCTGAACTAAGTTTAGAGGAATAAGTACAGATTAATCAGATGAGGAGAAGCTGAGTTATCATCTAGGCAAAGAAAATAATAATAATAATAAACACATAAAAATTGCCAAAGTGAATCATCACATTACATGTTCATGGCACATTCTCAGAAATATAATGAAATATTTCACTAATGACTATATGTAGAACTTAAGAAATTGATAATAACCTATTAGTTTATTCTCCATATAATCAAAATTTGCAATTTTAGATGATAGTAGGAAGTCAAGAAACACCCGGAGTAACAGGCAAATTTGGCCTTGGAATACAGAATGAAGCAGGGCAAAGACTAATAGAGTTTTGCCAAGAAAATACACTGGTCATAACAAACACCCTC
>NW_011494670.1:346757-348358 GCF_000754665.1 Bison bison bison
GTCTTGGGAGGCCTTACAAATAGCTGTTAAAAGAAGAGAAGTGAAAAGCAAAGGAGAAAAGGAAAGATATAAACATCTGAATGCAGAGCTCCAAAGAATAGCAAGAAGAGATAAGAAAGCCTTCTTCAGCGATCAATGCAAAGAAATAGAGGAAAACAACAGAATGGGAAAGACTAGAGATCTCTTCAAGAAAATCAGAGATAGTAAAGGAACATTTCATGCAAAGATGAGCTCGATAAAGGAAAGAAATGGTATGGACCTAACAGAAGCAGAGGATATTAAGAAGAGATAGCAAGAATACACAGAAGAACTGTACAAAAAAGATGTTCAAGACCCAGATAATCACGATGGTGTGATCACTGACCTAGAGCCAGACATCCTTTAATGTGAAGTCAAGTGGGCCTTAGAAAGCATCATTATGAACAAAGCTAGTGGAGGTGATGGCATTCCAGTTGAGCTATTCCAAATCCTGAAAGATGATGCTGTGAAAGTGCTGCACTCAATATGCCAAGAAATTTGGAACTCAGCAGTGGCCACAGGGCTGGAAAAGGTCAGTTTTCATTCCAATCCCAAAGAAAGGCAATGCCAGAGAATGCTCAAACTACTGCACAATTGCACTCATCTCACATGCTAGTAAAGTAATGCTCAAAATTCTCTAAGCCAGGCTTCAGCAATATGTGAACCATGAACTTCCTGATGTTCAAGCTGGTTTTAGAAAAGGCAGAGGAACCAGAGATCAAACTGCCAACATTCGCTGGATCATAGAAAAAGCAAGAGAGTTCCAGAAAAACATCTATTTATGCTTTATTGACTATGCCAAAGCCTTTGACTGTGTGGATCACAATAAACTGTGGAAAATTCTGAAAGAGATGGGAATACCAGACCACCTGACCTGCTTCTTGAGAAATTTGTATGCAGGTCAGGAAGCAACAGTTAGAACTGGACATGGAACAACAGACTGGTTGCAAATAGGAAAAGGAGTTCATCAAGGCTGTATATTGTCACCCTGCTTATTTAACTTATATGCAGAGTACATCATGAGAAACGCTGGGCTGGAAGAAGCACAAGCTGGAATCAAGATTGCTGGGAGAAATATCAATAACCTCAGATATGCAGATAACACCACCCTCATGGCAGAAAGTGAAAAGAAACTCAAAAGCCTCTTGATGAAAGTGAAAGTGGAGAGTGAAAAAGTTGGCTTAAAGCTCAACATTCAGAAAACGAAGATCATGGCATCCAGTCCCACCACTTCGTGGGAAGTAGATGGGGAAACAGTGGAAACAGTGTCAGACTTTATTTTTCTGGGCTCCAAAATCACTACAGATGGTGACTGCAGCCATGAAATTAGAAGACGCTTACTCCTTGGAAGGAAAGTTATGACCAACCTAGACAGCATATTCAAAAGCAGAGACATTACTTTGCCAACAAAGGTTCATCTAGTCAAGGCTATGGTTTTTCCTGTGGTCATGTATGGATGTGAGAGTTGGACTGTGAAGAAGGCTGAGTGCTGAAGAATTGATGCTTTTGAACTGTGGTGTTGGAGAAGACTCTTGAGAGTCCCTTGGACTGCAAGGAAATCCAACCAGTCCATTCTAAAGGCT
>NW_011494670.1:348458-357901 GCF_000754665.1 Bison bison bison
CAGGAATGATGCTCAAGCTGAAACTCCAGTACTTTGACCACCTCATGAGAAGGGTTGACTCATTGGAAAAGACTCTGATGCTGGTAGGGATTGGGGGCAGGAGGAGAAGGGTACGACAGAGGATGAGATGGCTGGAAGGCATCACTGACTCGATGGACATGAGTCTGAGTGAACTCCGGGAGTTGGTGATGGACAGGGAAGCCTGGCATGCTGCGATTCATGGGGTCGCAAAGAGTCGGACACGACTGAGCGACTGATCTGATCTGATACATTTTCTTAGATTTATTATTTTTAAATTCACAAAATGAAAACTTTTACTAGCTTTAACATTTTTATCTGTGTGGAAAATAATCTTTTCAACCTCAACTATATTTCCCTAAATTTTTAAATGTCTTATTTCCTTGCCTAATAAGTGGTGCTAGTGGTTTTTCCAGCTCATGTATGGAGAGTTGGACCATAGAGAAAGCTGACTGCTGATGAAGTGATGCTTTTGAACTCTGGTGTTGAAGACTCTAGAGAGTCCTTTGGACTGCAATGAGATCAAACCAGTCAATCCTAAAGGACTGATCCTGAAGCTGAAGCTCCATCCTTTGGCCATCTGATTCATTAGATAAAACCATGATGTTGGTTAAGATTTAAGGCAGGAGGACAACAGAACAACAGAGACTGACACGGTTGGATGGCATCACTGACTCAATGGACATGAGTTTGAGCAAGCTCTGGGAGTTGGTAAAGGATAGGGAAGCCTGGCATGCTGCAGTCCATGGGGTCACAGAGAGTCGGACACAACTGAACAACTGAACAACAAGTGGTAAAGAACCTGCCTATCAATGCAGGAGACATAAGAGATATGGGTTTGATTTCTGGGTTGGGAAGATCCCCTGGAGGAGGGCATAGAAATCCACTCCAGTATTCTTGCCTTGAGAATCATAGGACAGAGGAGCCTAGTAGGCTATAGTCCATAGGGTTGCAAAGAGTCAGACACAGCTGAAGCGACTTAGCACAGTACAATAATGATATTTTGCAGAGTCATTTATGAACCTGGAAGTCAAATTAAAGAAACAAATATTATTCTAGAAATTTATAAGTTACTAAGTTTGAGCTAAAACAAGAAAGCATGTGATTTAAGAATTTTTGATACTTGGAAACACCTTTTTTTATGTATGGTGATTTTCTATAAATGGAAGGGCAACATGTTCATGATTTTCCCCAATGAAACTTCATATAAGAACTCAAAGTTCAATTCATATACCACATGAAATTATTTAGCTCCTTCAAAGTAACTACATTTTTAAAATACGATTATTAAAATCTAGAGTTGTTTAGAAGTAAGGCAATGACTACTTCCTTGGGACTACTTTTCTCCTAAAATTTTTTCAAAGTATTATTAGCAATATTTTTATATATAATAATTAATCAAAGATTATTTACTTTAATTCCTCAACCTTCTCCACGCATCAGACTCCTCTCTTCACTGGTTTCTATCACTAGACTCACAGTGCGATGAAATGATAAAAGGATATCTTTCTTCCAATGGGAACTGTATAGAATATCACCTCACTTGATTTTAGAACTGCACTGTTTCCTTCTTGAATTAATGTATTGTATATACATTTTTAACAGGTATTGAAAAAAACCCACTCCCTGCTTACTAAAAATTCATATTTCACAGCTAGAATTTGGATGTAAATGGAGGATTACATTTTACTTGAAAAATACACATTTAAGCTAGTAATTACCATTTACAGTATCATCCTTAAGATGTCTAATAGTACTTGGGCCCCTCTGCACTATTCATGCTAATTCCCAGAAAAGAATTTCCCAGCGGAAACAAATCTTATAAATATTTCAATGTGATCATGAAGATACTTTATGATCACAAACTGAAAAGCCATTAAATTGTCACTGATGATATTGTATGCATGGACATACCTTAAACTCATGAATCTATACCATTTAGCAACAAAAATTCAATAACTCATGTAAGTGACAAGTACTTTACAATTAATCCTTATTATCAAGAGCAAGTGAAAGTGCTGGAAAAGTTAGTCAGGTGCCACAGGCCATATTAAAAAGAACTTGTGTGTTTTCCAAACAATTGTCTGTTTGCTATGGAAAACACAGTAATAAAAAGAAGTACTAATTATTGAGAGCCTACTAGTTGCATGTGTGTGTGTGAGTGTGTGTGTGCATGCACGCATGTGTATGGTTATGTGGGGAGGTGTGTGTTTGATAGTGTCGACTCTTTGCAACCCTTTGGACTGTAACCACCAGATTCCTCTGTCCATGGGATTTTTCAGGCAAGAATATTGGAGTGGCTTGCCATTTCCTCCTCCAGGGCGTTTTCCCAACCGAAGGATCAAACCTGTGTATTCTGCACTGCCAAATTTTTTATCTTTGGCATCTTGATTTTATTGTTAAAAACAGCTGTATTTACAGAAATAGCCAGAGATGTAGAAAACAAACTTATGGTTACTAGTGGGGAAAGTGGGGGGAAATATCCTGGGAGATTGGAATAGACATATACACACTACTAAATATAAAATAGGTAACTAATAAGGACCTACACAGGGAACTCTTCTCAGTATTCTGTAATGGCCATTATGGGAAAAGAATCTAAAAAAGAGTGGATATATATGTATGATTCACTTTGCTATACAGCAGAAACTAACACAGAATTGTAAATCAACTATACTCCAATAAAATTTTTAAAAGCCAGCTGTATTTTATCATACTGTAATGCCATAAATATAAACCTCCATTTTAGTGTGTATTTTTTTAGTGCACATTGCCTCCAAACCTCAGTTTTATTGTATATCTTATGAGCAAATAACTTTATATTTCATTAACCCTTTTAGTATCAGAAAACTTTTTCTAGTTCCTCTACTTTCCTATATCATACTTTCTTAATAATTTATACAGATGAAGTTCAAATAATGACTTAGTGTGTTCAATAACGCTTACAACATTGTCACATGACAATGATGCATAGTTACCTAGCTCCTTATATTCATGGGCCTCAGTTCACTTATCTATAAACTGAAGGAAGATATTTGATTAGTGTATGCCTAAGACCCAGTCTAGTCTAATATTCAATGCTAAATGACTGTGCTGTTCCATTCATTATCTCCCATCTATATTAAAAAGCAACAACTATGCATCTTCCTAGTCAAAAAAGAAAAACCATATTACTCTGCCTTACACATTCTGATTCTTCCTTCACCCTTTCACAAAAGGGCTAAATTTCTACTCAACTGACAAGACTAATTTTATTTGAAAATTAATATGTTGAACCAAAAAAATTCCAATGACACAGTCATCTCTGAAATATCCTTCAGTTCATTTCAGTTGCTCAGTCATGTCCGACTTTTTGCCACCCCATTAACTGCAGCATGCCAGGCCTCCCTGTCCATCACCAACTCCTGGAGTCTACCCATTTGGAAATATCCTTAGTCCCATCCAAATCACTTGAACCAATCAATGGGAAAAGAAAGAGTGGTTTCTTAAAGGGCAAGACAAGCATGCAACGCTCACTGTACTTTGGCCAACAAGACAGAGAAAAGATGATTGTGTTTTACTGAATGTAAAGTTACAATCTGTCATCGTTATTATATTACAGGGACTATTTGCTATGGAAAGAGTTGTGCTAAATCCCCATGTGTGTTAGAGACAGTATCTGCCCCAAAGTAATCCAAATTCATGGTTATAGTAAGGTGCTTTCTAATGAAACTTTACATTGATACTAATTTTATTTTCATTACTAAAGCATGAAAGAAATAATAGAACACTCACATGCATCAAGGAATTCCTTTAGTGACTAAATAAAAAAATTTTATTGGAATAAATAAGGTATTGCTTTACCTTTAAAAAAAGGGAGATGTTTGTCCAGTTCTACTATTCCCTTTGCACCCAAAATTGAATTTCTCTCTATGAAACCTAGTCATTTTTAGAGAACATTATGGAAGGGCAATATCATACATTCTCCCCTAGTACCTTGAGCATTTTGTAAATGATTTCATTCTGGGCTTTTGTTTTTTCCCCTTTAAATACTGAAAGCTTAGTTGTATCAATAAATAAGCAAAATCATTTTCCAAATTTTTGGCCAAAATATCTGGTTTCAGGGAATAGTTCACTGGTAACTCTAACAACTTGCCCTATGCTATAGTCTAGTCAAGGCTATGGTTTTTCCAGTAGTCATGTATGGATGTGAAAATTGGACTATAAAGAAAGCTGAGCACTGAAGAATTGATGCTTTTGAACTGTGGTGTTGGAGAACTCTTGAGAGTCCCTTGGACTGCAAGGAGATCCAACCAGTCCATCATAAAGGAGATTAGTCCCAGGTGTTCATTGGAAGGACTGATGTTGAAGCTGAAACTCCAATATTTTGGCCACCTGATGCAGAAAGCTGACTCATTTGAAAAGACCCCAATGTCGGGAAAGATTGAGGGCAGGAGAAAAAGGGGACGACAGAGAATGAGATGGTTGGATGGCATCACCGACTCAATGCACATGGGTTTGTGTAGACTCAGGCAGTTGGTGATAGACAGGGAGGTCTGGCGTGCTGCAGTTCATGGGGTCACAAAGAGTCAGGCATGACTGAGCCGCTGAACTGAACTGAATAGCTACAGAATAGTTTAACCTGTAATCATTTATGATAAATAATGTATGCTGCCTGCCTTTGATTTTTATCAATGACAAAAATTACATGATGTGCCTCCCAAAAGGACATGCCTATTATTCAGAACAGGTTATCTCATTAAATAAATAGAGAAGGAAACAAAATAAATTGTGCTTATATTCGTGTTTCACAGCAGAGGTTGTTATACATATGGGTCAAAGATGGACCCTCTGCATTGGCTTAGATGTTTACTTCTACACAGCAGCCAAGCCTGCTAGCCCAAAGCTTACGGGTACCAAACTCAAATTCTTAACCATTAAATGATTTTAAATATAGTCCATATAAACATATTTTTAGCCATTTAGAGTATATCAACTATGTATACTCCTCAAAACTTGCTCCATATCTGATAACCATAGATAAGACAAACCCTGTGACTATAAAAGACTGCAAACCCCAAATATCCTTCTGAACTCAGACCTGGAAACTCCCAGCCTTACTGCTAACTGACATCACCAAAACATATCTGCTCCTCTCTGATTTTCCCTTCTCTAAGGTGGTCCGGTCTCTTGCTCTATTCCCCTTTTGAGGGGTTTCACATGCCAAACTCCCCTTCTTACAGCCTTGTCCAGGAATTGACCAACAAATCTTGCCATGCATTACTGCCTCTCATGATTCTGTCTCTTCCTTCTCAGTTCCAAAATCTTCAGACTTACCACACAGGTAATATACTCATTTCAAATTACATAGTGTCTAGGTCTTGACCCAGCTTTCAGAAACTAAGATGAAGAAGGAAACATAATTTAACTACTTGTGAACTTCTAAGTGGAAAAAAATGTAATGATTGCCATTTAAGAAATATTTAAAAGCAAAATATTCTGTAGTTAGACGGCAATTCATTAAAGGGAACAGACTAAGGGTGAATATTTTGCTAGGAAATACTTGCAACTATTTGAAATTATAAAACTGAACACAAAATAGACTGCATAAATTTAAGAAGAAAAGAGAGGGAGAAGAAGGAAGCTGAGTAGAAGGAAGAGGAAAAGCAGATACTCACTATAGTTACAAGCAAATATAAAATCAATAAAACTAAAAGAGTTATTAAAGATAGTAGTGACCTAAGTCACAGCCCTGAAAAATAAAAATTCACATACTATTTTAATTTTCCTAGAGTAATTAATCTATATAATAGCTCTGTAAAAAGGAGGTTAATCTAGCACTAATAGGTAAAACAAAAAAAAAATTCTGAATGTTCATATGATATTTTAGTTGTTCATACCTATCAGCCCAATTATTTTCTTTTCAGAGAGAAAATAAATCTATAGGGAGAAATGCTTAGAGATTTACGTTTGAGTTTTCAGAGACAATTAGATTGTATACTTTTCTTTTGGTACCTTTTTAGAATGGATACCAACCAAAACTCTTGTCAAAAGAATTTTTGTCTATTTATTTCAGTCTATTCTGGTCAGAAAGCATAACATAGTTTTTTATATTATTGACATTTGATGGGTTAAAAAAATTCAATATTGTTTTAATTTTATTGTCTGATTATTACTGACTAAGAGTACAATTTTATGGGTGTATCGGGCATCTGCATTAAATCTTTGGTAAGTTGCTAATTATCATCCATTACCCATTTGTATACTTAGTTGTATTTTTTGTAATAATAAGTTGTATATTTACATGCATTAATCCAATTACTATGAATTATACTACAAATAGTTTCTTACAAACTGGTTCTTATCTTTAGCTTTGTATATATTATTATTGTTATTATTTGCTTTTGAATATCTGATAGGGGTGAGGGTGCTTCTAATATAACATGAAGGAATAGCACTTATCCCTTCTCTCTTACCACAGACACATTTAGTTTTTAAAACATTTTATTTCAAAATTATTTTAGACAAAGTTACAAAAATGCTCCTTACCCATTTTCCCAGTGTTAATACCTTTTACAGTATAATGATAAGAGCCAGAAAAGTAGCATTATGATACTATACTGTTATTTTCAGTTTAGTTAGTTGTATTTTATAGTGGAGAAGGGGACGAGAGAGGATGAGATGGCTGGATGGCATCACTGACTCGATAGACGTGAGTCTGAGTGAACTCCGGGAGTTGGTGATGGACAGGGAGGCCAGGTGTGCCGCGATTCACGGGGTCACAAAGAGTGGGACAGGACTGAGCGAATGAACTGACTGACTGACTGACTATATTCAAAACTAAACTCTTCTTTAAATGAGCATAGCTGTATCCACTTCTATCACAGTCATTTATATTAGAATAAATTGTATTATAAGTGCAATATGTGAGTATTTATATATTTTTTATTACAAAGATGTTAAATGGGCAATTTTAATTTTAAAACTTGTAACAATTCCAAAATTTGTTGACATATCCAAGTAAGCACAAATCAACAAATTTTGTCAATTTTACCTATAAAAACATATTAAGTTAAGTTTTGTCTATCTTCTCAAGAAAATGCCTAGCTCAAGTTAGAATTATGTCCTCTTCTGCTGATGTATATGTGATGTGGTCATATGTGTATATGCTGATGTGGTCACTCTATATAAACACATGTCTCCTCTCAATTCTTTCTCTACTATATGACCTTAGTGATTTGCTTAGAACATACATCAGAGCCTTACTGTTTGAAGACAATTACGCATGGATTCCTTACATGTCTGCATGTTTAGGGAGCGAGACATTGATCTGCCTTTGTTCAAGATGATCTTTTCAAGGATATTTGTAAAACAAAGATAGATAGAGTCTCTTACCGAGTATAAAGTAAGCATGCTTACTGCCCAATTTAATCAAAACCATGTCTTTTCTGTGGGAAAAGGAGGCAGGTTTTTAATAACTATTACAGAAGATTCCTATTCCATAAGCTCAGTGTCTCTTCCTCTTCTGCAACATAATCCATTGTCTGTTCCAGCACTTCTCTGGGCCCACCAGTGTTGTTGCTGTGGAAATCAGACAAGGGGAACTGGTACAAATATGTTTATCCTCATGGCACTTGCTATGTCATGAATAATAGTATCTTTCATCTCTGACTTAAGTCCTAAGTCTTCTACCAGTATTCTTCTACTTGTATTTGATAGGCTAACATAACCTTACAAGTAAGGTCAAAATCCCAACAATAGTTGGACCTCCCTGTCTACAGGTTCATCATTCATGGATCTACTTGTGGATTAGATTGGCTGAATGTAAGGAACCTGAGCATTGACAAAGTTTGGTGTCTGCAGAGAATCTGGAAACAATGCCATTGTGGAAACAATGCCATTGTGGAGACAATGAATATCAAGGGATGACTGCATTCAGATAACTTGATACTGTCATGCATATCAATTTTTAACCATAATTCCAAAAAAGGAAATACTGTCTTTTTATGATGGTTTGAGGTTCCCTGCACGGTCAGTACCAATCTATGTCATTTGATACAGTGCTACTTTCCCATTTATGCATTGAATGTTAATCATTCAAACGTTCTTTTAGTTTCTCAAATATGCCAAGATTTTTCTTGCTTAAGGGATCCTCCATCCCTGTTTATCCTAACATGACTTTTCTTCTTGACTTTTGAAAATCTGCCTCCTCACTTTCAACCTATTATTCCTTCATCCTTACTCTCTTACCACTGCTCACTGTCTGCTACCTGGTTCTTTCCTCTTAGTTCATACCACAATGCATTATTTTATTTGACCAGTTGTTTTTGTTTGTTTCCCCATTAGGCTGTATTCTAAATCTTAATACAAACTTAGAATATTCTGAGTAAGACTTTAACTTTCTATCACAAAAGAGGTTGTGTAGTATAATTTTCTATGTCAAACTTATTTTAACTTTCAAAAATAAAGAAAACCCTGATGGCCCTAAACAATTTTAATATGTGCATTAATCATGTTTCCAGATTAAAAAGGAGAAATGCATGTTATAGAAATGTATTTTATTTGCATTTGAAAATGCTTTCTAAAGTGCATAAAAATATAAACTTTTAGGAATATATTTAATAATATATTCCTATTAGCAATTAGAGAAATATATAGTGAAAAAAATGCACATGTAATCAATAGTTTTTCTTCCTTCTGTATTAATGTAGTAATTATTTTAGTGTTAAATATGAAATAATAAAGTGTATTTTTTTTGATTCTGTAAGAACACATGACATAATATCTATCTTTTTAACAAATCTTTACATGTACATTATTGATGATATGTACAGTGCTGTACAGTATTCCACATACTGGCTATTGTGGATAATGCTGCAATGAATATGGAGTACTAATATCTCTTCAAGATTCTGATTTCAGTTATTCTAGATAAATACTCAGAAATGGGATTGCTAGATCGCATGGTAGTTTAGTTTTATTTTTAAATTCTTGAAGAATGAAAAAAGCAAAATGGCTTTCTGAGGAGGCCTTACAAATAGCTGTGAAAAGAAGGGAAGTGAAAGCAAAGGAGAAAAGGAAAGATATACCCATTTGTATTCAGAGTTCCAAAGAATAGCAAGGAGAGATTAGCAAGCCTTCCTCAGCAATCAATGCAAAGAAATAAAGGGAAAAAATGGGAAAGACTAGAGATGTCTTGAAGAAAATTAGAGATACCAAGGGACTATTTCATGTAAAGATGGGCACAATAAAGGACAGAAATGGTAGGGACCTAACATAAGCAGAAGATATTAAAAAGAGGTGGCAAGAATACACAGAAGAACTGTACAAAAAAGATATTCATGACTGAGATAATCATGATGGTGTGATCACTCACCTAGAGCCAGACATCCTGGAATGTGAAGTCAAGTGGGCCTTAGGAAGCATCACTATGAACAAAGCTAGTG
>NW_011494670.1:358001-359320 GCF_000754665.1 Bison bison bison
TACTTTGCCAACAAAGGTCCGTCTAGTCAAGGCTATGGTTTTTCCTGTGGTCATGTATGGATGCAAGAGTTGGACTGTGAAGAAAGCTGAGTGCTGAAGAATTGATGCTTTTGAACTGTGGTGTTGGAGAAAACTCTTGAGAGTCACTTGGACTGAAAGGAGACCCAACCAGTCCATTCTGAAGGAGATCAGCCCTGGGATTTCTTTGGAGGGAATTATGCTGAAGCTGAAACTCCAGTACTTTGGCCACCTCATGCGACGAGTTGACTCATTGGAAAAGACTCTGATGCTGGGAGGGATTGGGGGCAGGAGGAGAAGGGGACGACAGAGGATGAGATGGCTGGATGGCATCACTGACCTGATGGACGTGAGTCTGAGTGAACTCCGGGAGTTGGTGATGGACAGGGATGCCTGGCTTGCTGTGATTCATGGGGTCACAAAGAATCGGACACGACTGAGCGACTGATCTGATCTGATTTTATAGTTGTATAATTTCTTCTTTGGAATTTTAAATAAGATACATTAATTTAAGATCATTATTTTATGTACTTCAGACTGTGTCTCTTGATTTTATACCATTTAAGAATAATAAGTTAACATCTTTGGCACCTGTTTTTCCAATGTAATGGGTTCCTCCACTTTCTGTCTATAATATTCTACATTTTCACATGATTTATAGCATAATGCACTTCACTGCTAATTGGTTTTTTGTATTTTTTTGGTTACAGAGATGTTAGTTAGGCAATTTTAATTTTAAAACTTGTAGCAATTCCAAAATTTAACAATTCTGACTGCAGTCCTGAGTTTCCTGGCCAATGTATATTCTGGTTATGAATCATTTTTTGAAGAAAAAATAAAGTTTATTTGTCCTAGCTAATAACATTAAGCTTTGTAAATTCATAACTAGGAGAGCTGTTCATCAGGACCATTTGAACCAGATGTCTGTATACTTCCTGCAACACTGAATTTATTTGATTTTTTGACACAATTACTGTCCTTATTACCTTTATTTCATAAACGTTCAAGTATTAACTCTCATAAATCATATTTTAGAATTGGTTTTCCTTAACATTTGTTTGCATTTTTTTTCTCTCATAAATTTATTCTTATATTGTTTCAGACAATCTCAAGGACTCTACATCATCTAGTTGATAACTTCAAAATTATTTTTACCAAGACATCCTCTGAGCCACAACTTGTATGTTTTCATGTTATTTTTTTACATTTATCTAAAGCTTAAAGCTCAAAATTCAGAAAATGAAGATCATGGCATCTGGTCCCATCACTTCATGGGAAATAGATGGGGAAACAGTGGAAAC
>NW_011494670.1:359944-363571 GCF_000754665.1 Bison bison bison
TCTTGAGAGTCCCTTGGACTGCAAGGAGATCCAACCAGTCCATCCTAAAGATCAGTCCTGGGTGTTCATTGGAAGGACTAATGTTGAAGCTGAAACTCCAGTACTTTGGCCACTTGATGTGAAGAGCTGATTTATTTGAAAAGACCCTGATGCTGGGAAAGATTGAGGGCAGGAGGAGAAGGGAATGACAGAGGATGAGATGGTTGGATGGCATTACCGACTCAATGGACATGGGTTTGGGTAGATTTTGGCAGTCAGTGATGGACAGGGAGTCCTGGCGTGCTGCAGTTCATGGGGTCACAAAGGGTCGGACACAACTGAGTGACTGAACTGAACTGGAAGTACTGACATGATATTTTCATAGCAGCTACACCGTTTTGCCTTTCCACAAGCTACATCAAACTAAAATTCTTCTGCACAGCATAGGTAACAATCAAAAGTGAAAAGACAATCTACAGAATGGGAGATAGCTTTATCTCCAAAATATAAAAGGGATTTCCAGAATTCAATAGCAAAATAACCTCTCTTATACTTGGCTAAGGAGTCAAATAGACATTAATCCAGAGAAGATATACAACTGGCTAACAGATATATGAAAAAATGCTCAATGTAACTAATCATCAGGGAAATCCAAATTAAACCCACAATGAAATATTTGGGTTAACTGACTAAGGGTATATTTACATATCTACTTCACTGGTGACAAAGGAAAGTTTTGTAAAACTAATAACTACCTAGAAAATTATTCCCCTGATGTCACTGGCTTTTTTAAACTGTACTTGGTTGTTTATATGGTTGTATCTCAAATTAATAAAATACTTGTGTCTAGTGAGTTTTTTATCCATTTTGAAACTCAAAACATAAATGACTGACTTATGGCTGATCCATGTTGAGATTTGACAGAAAACGATAAAATTCTGTAAAGCAATTATCCTTAAAAAAAAATTTTTTTTTAAGTTATGCTTAAAACAATAGTTGAAACTGCCAACTTAGTCACAAATATAACATATTGTTCAGTTGGTTATGGGAGGTACATATATTATTCTTCTGTCAATTCCCTGAGGCAGGGCGAGGGTTGCTAAGGATGGTCATATAAGACTGAAGGTAGGAAATGCACCCCAAGAGCAGGCATCTCAGTCTATCTTAGTTATAACAGCTCCCAAGGTGCCAGTGAAAAGATACCTCTAAGAGTGTAAGAAACACAAGTCACCAGTAATTGCACAAAGGGTAAATTGGCCTCTTTTGTTGGGTGCGAGAAATACAGTTTTTGAAGTTAAAATGATCAATGGAAAGAGTTCTGTCAGTTCATCAGTATTTCTGGAGGGGTGACAACTGCTTTAAAATCTCCATGATTTCTGTCATACTTTAAACCCAGCACTTACCTCAGTTTTCTCTGGGGTCCATTCACCAAGAGATGGTAAGTCCTGCACTGCGAGTTATAAGATTGATGACTTCACTGAGGCTCTAAGTTGAGAGACACACTGGCCCTGTGAGAGAGAGAGAGATATATATATATAAAATAAAAAAGCAGTATGTTATCAGAAAAAAATCTTAATGTTATTTTGTCAGTTGTTACTGTTGCTGTTGTAACTTAAAAAGAACCAAAAATCATGAAAAGATTTCAGGGCTTTTTCAGGCTCTTATTTTAGTTTCTAAAAAAGAGAAATCTCAACAGCAGAATGGAAAATGGGAAAGTACTAATAGATGAGTGTGCTCTGCTCAGTTGTTACATCCACATCTGCTTCTTTGTGACCCCATGGACTGTATCCTGCCAGGCTCTGTCCATAGGATTCTCCAGGCAAGAACACCAGAGTGGGTTAGCATTCCTTCCTTAGAGGATCTTCCAAACCCAGGGGTTGAATCTGTATCTTCTGTGTCTACTGCATTGCAGGCAGATTTTTTACCACTGAGCCTCTGGGAGAGAGACATATAATAACTGAAGTGATGCCTCAAATCTGAGTTCAATCAAAATTAGAAAGGGGTAAGATTGTGCATGTGTGTATACAGTCTGTGTGAGTGAGTAGTAGAGATGAAAGAATGGAGTTCTGATAGAATATAAGTTGACTTAGTCATTCTCTATAAAACATGTGGCATAGGAACCTGGAATGTTAGGTCCATGAATCCAGGCAAATTGGAAGTGGTCAAACAGGAGATGGCAAGAGAGAGCATCAACATTCTAGGAATCAGCAAACTAATATGGACTGGAATGGGTGAATTTAACTCAGATGACCATTATATCTACTACTTTGGGCAAGAATCCCTTAAAAGAAATGCAGTGGCCATCATAGTCTACAAAAGAGTCCAAAATGCAGTACTTGGATGCAATCTCAAAAATGACAGAATGATCTCCGTTCATTTCCAAGGCAAACCATTCAATATCACAGTAATCGATGTCTATGCCCTGACCAGTAACACTGAAGAAGCTGACATTGAATGCTTCTATGTAAACCTACAAGATCTTCTAGAACTAAAACCAAAAAGATGTCCTTTTCATTATAGGGGACTGGAATGCAAAAGTAGAAAGTCAAGAAACACCTGGAGTAACAGGCAATTTGGCCTTGGAGTACAGAATGAAGCAGGGCAAAGGCTAATAGAGTTCTGCCAAGAGAATGCACTGGTCATAGTAAACACCCTCTTTCAACAATGCAAGAGAAGACTCTACACATGGACATCACCAGATAGTCAACACTGAAATCAGGTTGATTGTATTATTTGCAGCCAAAAGAAGAAGCTCTATACAATCAGCAAAAACAAGACGGGGAGCTGACTATGGCTCAGATCATGAATTCCTTATTGCCAAATTCAGATTTAAGTTGAAGAAAGTGGGGGAAACCACTAGACCATTCATGTATGATTTATATCAAATTCCTTATGACTATACAGTGAAAGTGAGAAATAGATTTAAGGGACTAGATGTGATAGACAGAGTGCCTGATGAACTATGGACAGAGGTTCATGACACTGTACAGGAGACAGGAATCAAGACCATCCCCAAGAAAAGAAAATGCAAAAAACAAAATGGCTTTCTGAGGAGGCCTTACAAATAGCTGTGAAACAAAGGGAAGTGAAAAGCAAAGGAGAAAAGAAAAGATATGCCCATTTGAATACAGAGTTCCAAAGAATAGCAAGGAGAGATAAGAAAGCCTTCCTCAGTGATCAGTGCAAAGAAATAGAGGAAGACAAGAGAATGGGAAAGACTAGAGATCTCTTCAAGAAAATTAGAGATACCCAGGGAATATTTCATGCAAAGATGGGCTCAATAAAGGACAGAAATGGTACAGACCTAACAGAAGCAGAAGATATTAAGAAGAGGTGGCAAGAATACACAGAAGAACTGTAAAAACAAGATCTTCATAACCCAGATGATCATGATGGAGTGATCACTCACAATCACCTAGAGATAGAAATCATGGAGTGTGAAGTCAGGTGGGCCATAGGAAGCATCACTATGAACAAAGCTAGTGGAGGTGATGGAATTCCAATTGAGCTATTTCAAATCTTGAAAGATGATGCTGTAAAATTGCTGCACTCAATATGTCAGAAAATTTGGAAAACTCACCAGTGGCCACAGGACTGGAAAAGCTCAGTTTTCATTCCAATCCCAAAGAAAGGCAATGCCAAAGAATG
>NW_011494670.1:363671-364227 GCF_000754665.1 Bison bison bison
ATTGTCACCCTGCTTATTTAACTTATATACAGAGTACATCATGAGAAACGCTGGGCTGGAGGAAGCACAATCTGGAATCAAGATTGCTGGGAGAAATATCAGTAACCTCAGATATGCAGACGATACCACCCTTATGGCAGAAAGTGAAGAAGAACTGAAGTGCCTCTTGATGAAAGTGAAAGAGGTGAGTGAAAAAGTTAGCTTAAAGCTCAACATTCAGGAAACTAAGATCATGGCATCTTGTCCCATCACTTCATGGCAAATAGGGAAATAGTGGAAACAGTGACAGACTTTACTTTTTGGAGGGCTCCAAAATCACTGCAGATGGTGATTGCAGCCATGAAATTAAAGGACTCTTACTCTCTGTCAGGAAAGTTATGACCAACCTAGACAGTATATTAAGAAGCAGATAAAAAGATGCTCAACATCACTCATTATCAGAGAAATGCAAATCAAAACCACTATGAGGTACCATTTCACACCAGTCAGAATGGCTGCGATCCAAAAGTCTACAAATAATAAATGCTGGAGAGGGTGTGGAGAAAAGGGAACCCTT
>NW_011494670.1:364890-379555 GCF_000754665.1 Bison bison bison
GATCCAGCAATCCCACTGCTGGGCATACACACTGAGGAAACCAGAAGGGAAAGAGACACGTGTACCCCAATGTTCATCGCAGCACTGTTTATAATAGCCAAGACATGGAAGCAACCTAGATGTCCATCAGCAGATGAATGGATAAGAAAGCTGTGGTATATATACACAATGGAGTATTACTCAGCCATTAAAAAGAATACATTTGAATCAGTTCTAATGAGTGGATGAAACTGGAGCCTGTTATACAGAGTGAAGTAAGCCAGAAGGAAAAACACCAATACAGTATACTAACGCATATATATGGAATTTAGAAAGATGGTAACAATAACCCTGTGTACGAGACAGCAAAAGAGACACTGATGTATGGAACAGTGGGACTTATGGACTTATGGGACTTATGGACTCTGTGGGAGAGGGAGAGGGTGGGAAGATTTGGGAGAGTGGCATTGAAACATGTAAAATATCATGTAGGAAACGAGTTGCCAGTCCAGGTTCGATGCACGATGCTGGATGCTTGGGGCTGGTGCACTGGGACGACCCAGAGGGATGGTATGGGGAGGGAGGAGGGAGGAGGGTTCGGGATGGGGAACACATGTATACCTGTGGTGGATTCATTTTGATATTTGGCAAAACTAATACAATTATGTAAAGTTTAAAAATAAAATAAAATTAGAAAAAAAAAAAAAAAGAGCAGAGACATTACTTTGTTAACAAAGGTCCATCTAGTTAAGGCTATGGTTTTCCCAGTGGTCATGTATGGATGTGAAAGTTGGACTATAAAGAAGGCTGAGTGCCAAAGAACTGATGCTTTTGAACTGTGGTGTTGAAGAAGACTGGAGCATCCCTTGGTTTGCAAGGGACTCTCCAACCAGTCCATCCTAAAAGAGATCAGTCCTGGGTGTTCATTGGAAGGACTAATGTTGAAGCTGAAACTCCAGTACTTTGGCCACCTGATGCGAAGAGCTGACTCATTTGAAAAGCCCCTGATGCTGGGAAAGAGTGAGGGCAGAAGGAGAAGAGGAAGACAGAGGATGAGATGGTTGGATGGCATCACCAACTCGGTGGACACGGGTTTGGGTAGACTCTGGGAGTTGGTGATACACAGGCAGGCCTGGAGTGCTGCGGTTCATGGGGTCACAAAGGGTCAGACACGACTGAGCAACTGAACGGAACTGAACTAACAACACGTATCTACAATAAAAACTGTCACAAATATTGTATAATTGGAATTGAAGAGCAGGAGAAATTCCAGGAAAACTCTCAAGAGTCCAGAAAATATGCCTTCCTACTTTTATTCAAGAGATAATTCTTACAGCAAATTTTCAAATATATACAGTATATCCACATATATGTATATATAGAGAGATATATAAAACCCATATGTATGTGTATATATGTGTATAGAGTTATTTATCTATATTCTGTTTTCTTCACTGTTCATTCCCTCAGTCGTGTCCAACTCTGCAATACAATGGACTTGGCATACCAGGCTTCCCTTTCCTCCACCATCTACAGGAACTTGCTCCAATTCATGTCCATTGAGTCGGTGATACCATTCAACCATCTATTCCCTGTCATCCCCTTCTCCTCCTGCCTTCAATCTTTCCCAGCATCAGGGTCTTTTCTAATGAGTCGGCTCTTCACATCAAGTGGCCAAAGTATTGGAGCTTCAGCTTCAGTATCAGTCCTTCCAACGAACATTTAGGACTGATTTCCTTTAGAATGGACTGGTTGGATCTCCTAGCAGTCCAAGGGACTCTCAAGAGTTTTCTCCAACATCACAGTTCAAAAGCATCAATTCATCAGTGCTCAGTCTACTTTATGGTCCAACTATCACATCCATACATGACTACTGGAAAAATCATAGCTTTGCATAGATGGACTTTTGTTGGGAAAGCAATGGCTCTGCTTTTTAATATGTTGTCTTGGTTGCCATAACTTTTCTTCCAAAGAGCAAGTGTCTTTTAATTTCATGGTTGCAATCACCATCTGCAGTGATTTTGGAGCCCAGAAAAATAGAATGTAACTGTTTCCATTGTTTCCCCATCTATTTGCCATGAAGTGATGGGACAAGATGCCATGATCTTAGTTTTTTGCATGTTGAGTTTCAGCAAGCCTTTTCACTCTTCTCTTTCACCTTCATCAAGAGGCTCTTTAGTTCCTCTTTGCTCTGTGCCACAAGAGTGGTGTCATTTGCATATCTGAGTTTGTTGATATTCCTCTTGGGAATCTACATTCCACTTTGTGCTTCATCCAGCCTGGCATTTCACAAAATGTGCTCTGCACATAATAAGCAGGATGACAATATACAGCCTTGACTTATTCCTTTCCCAATTTTGGACCAGTCCACTGTTCCATATCCACTTCTAACTGTTGCTTCTTGACCTGCATACAGGTTTCTCAGGAGGCAGCTAAGGTGGTCTGGTATTCTCATCTCTTAAAGAATTTCCACAGTTTGTTGTGATCCACACAGTCAATGGCTTTACAGTAGTCAGTGAAGCAGAAGCAGTTGTTTTTTTCTCTGGAATTACTTACTCTTTCCATGATCCAGCAGATGTTGACCATTTGACCTTTGATTTCTCTGCCTTTTCTAAATCCATCTTAAACATCTGGAGGCTCTTAGTTCTCATATTGTTGAAGGCTAACTTGGAGAAATTGGAGCATTACTTTGCTAGAGTGTGAGATGAGTGCAATTGTGCAGTACTTTGAACATTCTTTGGCATTGCCTTTCTTTGGGATTGGAACAAAATTGACCTTTTCCATTCCTTTGGCCACTGCTAACTTTTTCAAATTTGCTGGCATATTTAGTGCAATGCTTTAACAGCATCTTCTTTTAGGATTTGAAATTGTTCTACTGGAATTTCATCACCTCCATTAGTTTAGTAGTGATGCTTCCTAAGGCCCACTTGACTTCACAGTCCAGAATGTCTGGATCTAGGTGAGTTGATCACAGAGTCATGGTTATCTTGGTCATTAAGATCCATTTTGCATTGTTCTTCTGTGGATTCTTGCCACCTCTCCTTAATATCTTCTGCTTCTGCTAAGTCCATACCATTTCTGCCCTTTATTGTGCCCATTTTGCATGAAACGTCCCTTGGTATCTCTAATTTTCTTGAAGAGATCTCTAGT
Organism: Bison bison bison; assembly: GCF_000754665.1. NCBI lineage: Eukaryota > Metazoa > Chordata > Mammalia > Artiodactyla > Bovidae > Bison > Bison bison. The sequence goes on from NW_011494670.1 coordinate 368,020, forward strand.
TTCCCATTCTATTGTTTTCCCTCTATTTCTTTCCATTGATCACTTATGAAGGCTTTCATATCTCTCCTTGCTCTTCTTTGGAATTTTACATTCAGATTTGTATATATCTTTCCATTTCTTCTTTGCCTTTCACTTCTCTTCTTTTCTCAGCCATTTGTAAGGTCACCTCAGACAACCATTTTACCTTTTTGCATTTCTTTTCCTTGGAGACTGGTTTGCTTATCACCTCTTCTACAATGTTACAAACATCTGTCCATAGTTCCTTGGGCATTCTGTCCATTAGATCTTATCCCTTGAATCTATTTGTCACTTCCACTGTATAATTGTAAGGTATTTGATTTAGGTCATAGCTGAATGACCTAGTGGTTTTCCCTACTTTCTTCAAGTTAAGCCTTAAGTCTGCACTAAGGTGTTTATTTTAGCCTTCTTTAAAGGAGTAGCAGAATTCTTCTATAAAAAATAAACTGTTTTAAGGGCACTTTTTTTTTGAAAATGTGAGCTATTAAACTATTGATTATAATTTGATGTATTTCTTGGTAGATCCACTTTGCAGATCTATGTTTTGCTAAATTTATTCATCCTATATAGTTTTGATATATTTGTTCATTCTAATCAACTGTTACCTTGTCAAGAACTTAAAAGTTGATTGATTTTAGTGTTTTTTATTACTTTACTCACAGAAGCAAAAAATAATCACTAGAAATTGACTAACCACATATATTAGTATTTGTCAAGTTTAGTTTACTTACTTTTAAAGATTTAATAATCATGCAATGTTTCCAAGATAAGGCTCTATAATACTCATTTTTAAAGAGCTATTATGACTAAGACTTAGAAGATAACTGCCTTCAATAAATTTTTGAGAAACACCAAAAAAGCCTTGCTCTATTCCAAATATCATTCTTACACTAAGCCAAAATTACCCATATTAATTGGCTATAAATATACAAAATTCTAAATGTTTTTAAGAAAAAATCATTTTTAAAGAAAAATACATAATTAAATTCTTTATTTACTAATATGTCTGATTTTCAGGCAGGGCACACAAGAGTGGTTGGTGTTTTATTGCAGAGTTGTATCTGACTCTTTTGGGACCCCTTTGACTGTAGTCCATCAGGTCGCTCTGTCCGTGGGATTTCCCAGGCAAGAATACTAGAGTAGGTTGCCATTTCCTTCTCCAGGGGATCTTCCTGACCCAGGGATCAAACCTGTGCCTTTGGCTTGGCACGTGGATTCTTAACTGCTAAGCCACCAGGAAAGCCATACAAGATAAGCAGAAAAGGTCATTAATGGTGTAATATATTAGCAAACTCTAATTATTTACTTGGTTTATTAACCCATATACTGAATTATACTGAACTGGAATACATAACACATAAGACAAGATCTCATAGGCCTCTATGAAAATGTGGCACAAGAGATAAATAAGTTTGAGGAGTTAGAGTCAAAAATGTACATATACGGAGTACTTGGGGATAGTTAGTATGCCCAAATTGAATCGCCAAATAAAATAGAGGATGCTAAGTTAAATTTTAGTTTTAAGATAAATACCAAATAACTTTTAGTTCAATAAGTATGTTCTAAATATTGCCTGAGATACAATTATACTTAAAAATATACATCATGTTTATCTAAAATTTAAATTTAACTGGGATCTTAATATTTTATTTGCAACTATTTCATCCTCAAGTCTAAGGAAACAAAGGCCCAGTAGGAGACCATCAATAGCTACAATGGAGGAGAAGGAAACAAGCTTAAAAGTGATGGTTGTAGAGGTTATAGCAAGCAACTCAAATTTGCCTGGGATGAATCTAGGGTAGAAGGATACACAATTGAGAAATTTAAAAATCTGAATATTATTTGCTGACAGAGATATCTATTAGATATTAGTAATCATAATTTTGAATTTTACCTCAATGACTCTATAGTAAGTACTAGGAAATGTATAGTTCCAGTTAGCTCTCTATAAATACTCATATCCATCTAGCTAAAGTCAGTAATGAAATATTTCCTTTATGTTAAACTATAGATTTTTTTTTAAGGGACTGAGTTACTTGAACATGAACTAGAAACTTTGTAATTTGGTTGGTTTCATTTAGATACTTTTAGAATTTATTAGAAAGTGAAAGATGCATTAAGAAATGATATCATTTTTGTTTATTATTTTCTGCTCATTTTGGAAGATGGTGTTATTTAGTTCTATTGAATATTATTTACTCATTGAATAATTGATACTGGAGAGTAAGTCTAGTCTCATCACAGAAAGAATTCAGAGACAAGACAAAGAGATCAAGAAAGCAGAGTGAGGATTTATTAAGCAATAGGAAAGTCTCAGGGGCTTCCCTGGTGGCCCAGATGGTAAAGCATCTGCACACAATGTGGGAGACCTCGGTTCGATCCCTGGGTGAGGAAGATCCCCTGGAGAAGGAAATGGAAATCCACTTCAATACTCTTGCCTGAAAAAGCCCATGGACAGAGGATCCTGGTAGGCTACAGTCCATAGGGTTGCAAAGAGTCAGACATGACTGAACAACTTCACTTTAATATTTCAGGACAATCTCAAGGGGAGAGAGGGCATACTCAGGTGAGTAGCTGCCCTGAGTTCCTTTGGCAAGCTGGTTATATTGGGTGTGAAAATGAAAAGGTGGAATGTTCATTGAAGATGGAGGGATTTGGGGATTGTATTTCCTGATTCCCATCTCAGCGCCACCTTCACATGGAGAGGAGGAATTTTTATCCTTACTTTATCTTGATTGCAAGTATGGTAGCATTAGTGCATGATGAGTACTTCTGATCTGCAAGGCTAATTTTATTATAATGATGGCATATTATTGGCATATTATGGCATATAATGATGGCAAAATGTTACATTCACATGCCAGAGGATTCCTGGCTTTTCCATTTTTCTTTGTCTGCATCTAGGACCCCTGTTACCTCAAGATGTATGGCTTCCTGCAGTCCAGAGTTTCCCGCTTTTCTATGTCTGCCCAAGGACCCTTGTTGTCACAAGATGCATTGTTTCCTATCATCTGGCCTGTGCCTGCCTTTCTCTGCTCATATCTAGCTATCAGCCTGCTTAAACATAATTATTCCATTCTTATCATAAACTTTCATGGTTAGATTGAAAAGACAGTAACAAATTCAGGTTTATGATTTAAATCATTTGGTTTAAACAATTTTCCAAAGATGTATTTTGATGAATGTTTTACATAGAAAATAAGATAAATGTGCAAACTTAAAAAATGGATTCATAAATTTATAATTCATCCAATTAATAGATTAAGTCTGTTTTAGGTCACTAGTTGTATGGAGTGTTTACTTCTTATAAATAAGGATAATTTAAATTCTTCTTTTTAAATATGCCATGTGCCAGTAACTCTTTTAGACACTGAGGATACAGGAGTGAAACCAAAGGAAACAAAATAACTGGCCTTTGTGGAATTTATTTTTAAATGAGGATCAGACTTTGAATAATATAAAGAGATAAAATAAGCAAAACATATAATATATTAGATGTGAGAGGTGCTATATTATAGATAAAACATCAATCAAGGAAGGAAGATAAGGAATACAGGGACAAGTGAGTTTTCAATTTTAAATCAGAAAAGACTCACTAAGAAGATAACAAATAAACCAATACTTATAGATGGTGAGGTAACAAGCCATGTGAATACATACAGGAGAGAATCTGAGCAGAAAGAAATGTATGTCAAAATCCTGATGGTGTAAACATGCCTGATATGTTCTAGGAACCAAAAGGAGGCTGAAGGGGCTAAAATGGAGTAAACTGGAAGAGAGTCGTTGAGAAAGTCACTGGAAAAGGGAAAGTCATGGTTTCAACTGTACAGCATAGTTAGATCATTTATATGGGACTTGAAATCATCAAGAGATAGATGTTAAGATCCTAGTACATGCTCAGCTGCTTGCTGCTACTACTAAGTCACGTCAGTTGTGTCTGACTCTGTGCAACCCCATAGACGGCAGCCCACAAGGCTCCTCTGTCCCTGGGATTCTCCAGGCAAGAATACTGGAGTGGATTGCCATTTCCTACTCCAAGATGCCAGTACTGGTGGAGACAAACAGTCAGCTAAGAGAATATAGAATCTAGGAATACCAAGAAGCGCTTTAGAATTATTAGATGACTTCATGAAAGAAAGGTGTGATTTGATGCCAAAATACTAATTTTCCAGCCCACCAATATCCAAAGTATGGGTAAAAAAAATCCTATTATTTATGCAAGCTACTTTGAACAGTTTTTCTTCAGAAGAAGGATACAGTGGGACTTTCAAAAAAGAGATAAGTAATTCTGGGGATTTCAATAGGTCCTGCAAGCAGAATAGAGTTTCAGGAGCTCAAGGGGAATGCCAGGACAGAAAAGACAATGTATAGAGAAATTAGATTCCAGGTGTGAAGAAAGATCTGGGAGTCTTGTATGTTCCTGTGGTGATGAGCTATTGACCAAAAACGAGGCAGAGGGCACATTATCATTTGTGCTGAAAGAACCAAGGCAGATAATAGTTGTGAAACTGTGAATCCTAAGGGAGTATTGGGAACTTTCCACATACAGGCGCCTCCTGAATCTGTGCTATGGGAGGCGTGAAGGTCAGCAGAGGGGTGGCCTCTGGGGCTGCTAAATGATCCCCAGAAAGGCAAGTCAGATCCAGTAACAGGGGCTCCCATGTTGTACACCAAGTGATTTCTTTAATGTTTATTCTAAAAACTGAAAGCTATGTTTCTCTAGTTTATCCCTATCTTTTCACTTAGAGATTGGATCTATTAACTATTAATATCATGCCATTGAAAAATGAACATATAGTTCAATGTATTCATCCTGGAATAGTCCAACAAAGGAGTTATGTTAATTAACTATAGGAATGTTGGATTAAGACATATTTCTGTATGTGTCTCTGTGTTTCTATGTATGCTGCTGCTGCTAAGTCGCTTCAGTCGTGTCCGACTCTGTGCGACCCCATAGACAGCAGCCCACCAGGCCCCCTGGGATTCTCCAGGCAAGAACACTGGAGTGGGTTGCCATTTCCTTCTCCAGTGCATGAAAGTGAAAAGTGAAAGTGAAGTCGCTCAGTTGTGTCCAACTTTGTGCAATCCCATGGACTGCAGCCTATCAGGCTCCTCCGTCCATGGGATTTTTCAGGCAAGAGTATTGGAGTCAGGTGCCATTGCCTTCTCCAGACATTTGGCACTTATTTTCCTCTAAAATATCTGTCTATGTATTACATGGATATAAACACAACCATATATAAAATGATATTAGATGTATTTATACATAGAAATACATAGAAATTTATACATAGAAATACATACTAATATCATTTTATATATGGTTGTGTTTATATCCATGTAATACATAGGCAGATATTTTAGAGGAAAATAAGTGCCAAAATGTCTTCACCAAAAAGTTAGAAGACTGCCTTGATAATTATACTGAAAACAATTTTCAAAGAGAAATTCTAGAGATTTAAATGCCACTATTACCTTTTATTATAATGGCTACATACAAGTTAGCTATATTTTACCTTTTTTCCCTTTTTTGAAAAAACTTATTTTGGGAAGTCATTAGGCAGCCAGATACATTATACTAAACTGTAACATCAAGGATTTTATGCAGGTATTATTATTATATTTGCATAATGGATTTTTAAATTGGATGCAGAAACATTTATTACCTAGAGCTTCTATAACATCAAAGTATGATATAGCACACTCAAAACATTGATCCCCATCTGGTTTAAAGTTTGCCAAATTGTATAATGATAAGCGTGCTCTAGAAGACTTAGAAAGGATATTGCATGGCTTGAAAGATACTTAGCTTTATGGATTTTTAGCAGGAACATGATTGCTAGAACTCACCTATGGGATCCTAACCTTGTTTATATCCATAACTTGCCAAGAACTACATTTTTTCTTAACATTTATGCTTCAGAATAAATATCTGCATGTTGCCCTAGTGGCCTTTAAGACCAGCTAGAGATGCCCCTGTTAGTAGTTTAAGAAAAGAAAGAACAGAGCAATTATGCTGCATGTCTTATTTCATGTTCTTATTGTGTGACTCCAGGAAAGAGTAAATATTATTATTCAAAGGAAAGTCATGGGAGTAGATCTTAAGTCATTGACATATACAACTGGTAAAGCTAAACAGTAAATAAGTTGCTTATCAGTACAGTTCATGCACACCCATGGGTCAATAACTTGGTTACATATCAAAGACACATAAGAAATTTCTTCCTCTGGCCACCTGAAACTAATTTTTATCCAAACAGTGACTTTAAAAAAAACGGCAACTCTGATTTACTTTTTTAATCAGAAAAAAAATCTACTTGACCTTCATTTTTCTATTTCACATTTAATGACTTCCTCTTCTTCACTCATCCTACCAAACCTTTCTCAGAGAAATAGATGTCTCATCATCTCATTCTTCCTTCCCTCTTCCATACATGTCCTCATCTTTGACTTGCAAACCTACAGAACTCAGATATTTAGAGTATGTCTTCTCAGACTTCAGGACACTTTGGCATGTGCAAAGGTCCAGTAATCATTTTCATTTCCATATCCTGATGGATCATCAAAGATGACTTTGAAAAACATCTGCTACACAACTGGCTATCTTTACCAACTGGTCAAAACAATATTTTTCTAACTCTCCCACATTTGACTATATCTGAATGTGATTTTTCCAGGAAGGTAAGCCTAAAATATTAGAGCATTCTTTGATCCTTCACTCTGTGCTTCTACACTCAATTATTGCTTTAAGATTAATTATTAATTAATACTCTTCATATCACATGATTACCTTCCTACCATCAATGCACTGCTTTAAGTTTTCATGAGTTTATGAGCACTTAATTTTAGTGTGTTATAATTTCCTAACTGGTAGAACTAATCTCACACTCTTCAAGTTCCTATCTTATACAAAATATCTGGCGGCTTAAAGTACCTCCATAACTATTTATCTCATCTGCTTAATTATCATGCTTTCTTTACAAACCTGTATTATACTTTTTGCCTGGCAGTCAGGAACTTCCGTAACCTTATGTCTTTCAGTTTTTCTAGTTCTACCTAATTATATTCCTATAAATTTAAAAATTAGATTAAACCAGACTGCTCACACTCGACTTAGATTTCAAGAGTTCTTTCTTATAAACTTGTCATTGTCTTACTGACTCTTTAACTGGAATACCTTAAACACATACATATTCTATAAAGTCCAAATTAAAAATTACTCCCTAAACAGTCATTTCTGAACAACCTAAATTTTTATCTTCTTTCATTCACCTCTTCCTACATTTTTAAAAAATTATTATACACTCTGCTGCTAAGAGACATGTCATTCCTTCTCTCTTATATACTCCAGGCATTAGGATATTATCTATGAATGCACAGATAATTTTAAAAAATTATTTGTTTGCAATTAGCAAATATTTCTTCCTTATTTTTAGCTTTATGGGGACAGAACATCAGAACTCTAATTATAAAATGTATGAATAATAAAAACTATATGCCTTTCATTAAGTCCACACTGAAAAAAGTAGTGAAGTAATCCTTCATCTATTTATATGCTGTCTTGATTTAGTAATAAGTTAGGCAGCTGAATTATAAAATAATCTACATAAAGTCAGATACTAAATGATACCAGTATATGCAATCTATGAATTACCCTTTTAATTGGTGGGTTATAAAACTTTGGCAAAGAGGATAAGGCATTTATTTTCATTCTCTCTACCACTTATTTTTCAAAATGAAGATTGTTTACTTTTAATTTTATAATCATGGCTGATGGGTAACAAAATTCTGTGACTGTATTATAAAAATAAGAATGTATTAAGTTGGAGAGAGAGAATAAGACTATAATTTTTAAAATTAGAATAACATATAATTGATTTTCAGGGAAAAATTTAACTACCTCAGTAGTTATTTACCTCAGTAGAATTTAATAGTGAGCAAACAGCCCCCATCAACTTTGTTCTTCCCTAACACTAAAACCATTCTTTGTTTCAGAGTTAATTGTTCTAAACATGATTTTATTCACTTTCACTAGAAAAAAATGAAATCTCTCATGAACTTTTCTCAGGTTATTTGTTTGCCATAAGACAAAAAAAGAATCTTGCAAAGCCTTCACACACAATGACTAATTTTAAGGATGTATACTAAGTCTCTCAAACGAAAAACACATTTTAACTAACGATATTATTAATTTTAGATGGCTGACATTTTATTTCCATTTTCATTGCAGGAATGAAGTAGTATTTAAAGACCTATTAAATACTATCTCGTTGAGATATATGATGAATGCATTTATTAATATTCATGAATATTTTATGCAAGTTTAGACCTTCAGACATCCAAATCTCAAGAAAATGTATTATAGTAGACTGATACAGTAGACTTTGTGGTAGACCAATGCTTTCACAGGGAATGTTTCAGAGAAAAAAAGAAAAAGATGAAATGTTTAAAAAATAATTAACCTTGAAATTTTTAGAGAATTATCAAGCCACAATAATATGAGGAAAAAATAATAAGTAAATATAAACATAGTAATATAAGAGGAAACAGTCAACATTGTTTTCTCTCAGAGGGCATGCCCTGTTGCTTCAGTTGTGTCTAGCTCTTTGCGACCCCATGGTCTGTAGCCCACCAGGCTCCTCTGTCCACAGGATTCTCCAGGCAAGAATACTGGAGTGGGTTGCCATTCCCTTCTCCAGGGGATCTTCCTGACCCAGGGGTCGAACCTGTGTTTCCTGCGTCTCCTGCATTGCAGGCAGATTCTTTGTTACTGAGCCACCTAGGACAATGGCCTAATATTCCTCTGTATCCGGAAAGACTCTGAACATATTTTACAAAAGGACCTAAGTCCTCTACTAAGAGAGAAACCAGCAGAGATACTGTTTCCTGAGGTAGATGGGGGACAGAGTTTTCAATTTTCCGAAAGTAGAACCATAAACTGCAGAGAAAAGAGAGCTATAAGTTATTGGATGTGCCCCTCTCCCCAGATATTTGTTAATCTGTGTAACTGCACCAAGCATGAGGCCAAAGGTCAGTCAAAATATTTAGGAAAGTTAGAGTAGGTATTATGGCAGTCTGTAATTCTGGGAAGACAGTTATTAAAGATAATAATTGGAGTTCAAGACCTGTGTGTAGGTGAGTAAGGGGCTTCTTGAAGCACTCCCAAAGATCTAAATATAAGCTATCCTACAATCAAGGCTCACCCTAATTTGGTTAATGTAATTAATCCATATTCTTTCATTTTCTGTAAGAAAAAAGTGTGGACACTCTCTGTAGGAATAAAACATCTATATGCTTTGTAAGCAAACACAATAACAATCATTTAAGGAAAAATTACCAGGAACAGAATAAGGCAAAATAAATGTTTTAAGTAATAAAGAAAAAAAGAAAGGTAAACAAATGATAGAAATATTGGAGATAGTAGATGGTAGAGGGAAACATGAAGAAATAATAAAAATTGCACCATATTCTGAGATCTATATTAAATAATAAAATGAAAATTTTAGAAGAAATGAAACAACTGAAATTAAGAAATAAACGAACTTAACAGGCTGTAAGATTCAGAGCATAATTTTTTAAAAGGTTAATAAAATATAAAGTGAATATATAATATCCAAACTGAAGACCAGAGGGGGAAAAATGAAATAAAACATATTCACACAATTGTTAAAGAACTATTTTTTTTTAATTCATTAATTTATTCTAATTGGAGGATCATTACCTTACAATATTGTGATCATATTTGCCATACATCAACATGAATCAGCCACAGGTACACATGTTAAAGAACTAAATTTAAAGGTCTCATAAGATTAGGTCAAGCTCACTCAGATAATCTCTCTATCATAAAGTCAATTGATCAGGGACTTTAATTAAAGCAGATTACCCTCCAGAAAGGGCCTCATCCAATTAGTTCAAAGTTCTATGAGCAAAGACAGGTTTCCTGAAGGTGAAGCAATCTGTCTCACTGCAACATAAAAATCCTGCCTGAGTTCCCAGGTTACTGACATTCCCTGCAGTTTCTGAGCAAATACTACAACATCAACAATTACCTAAATTTCCAGCCCACACCTTGCCCCACAAATTGCAGACATATGAGCTAATAAACAGTGGTTGAAGCCACTTAAGTTTGTGACATCATGCCATGCACCAATAGAAAACTGACATATAATTTAAAATATATATTGCAAACTTTTAGGAAAGTAAAGAGGAAATTAAAATACAGAATTTCTGCAAAAAAAAAAAAATATATAGCAATCATCAAATTAAATTTGAGATATTCATAATTTTCCCCCATTATATCAGGACCAGAATAAAAATGTTATCAGTGTATCTATTCACCATTTATTGGAGATTCTAGCCACAGTCATAAGTAAATGTGAGTTGAAGAAGGAGAAATAAAAATTTAATTATATAAAAATGTAGTTGATATTACATGTAAAACACTCAGAAGACTCTACAAACTACTTGAACATATTTGTAATGTTTTTCCCACAAATGATTTTTATTAATACCAGAAATATGAAAAATGAAATAAAAATACTATTTACAAAAAGCTTCCAATATCTAAGAACAAATTTAACAAAGAGGTAAAATTCTATTATGAAAGTCATTAAATATCATTGGGGGAAATTAAAGACAAACCAAATAAACAAAAGGATATACCATCCTTGTTAAAAGGAATGATTAATATTAAAAGCTGTTAATTCCTTCAAAATGATCTATAAAAGCAATGCAAACACAATAATAATAATCCCAGGAGGCATTTTGAAGCAGACAAATAGACTCTAAACTTTCCATCCAAATATAGTTTTTGTGAGTAACCAGCACGCTTGAAAAAAAAAGTAGAAGGCCTTGTATTAAAAGGTATGAAGGAGGGGGTGGTCCTAAGATGGCAGAGGAATAGGATAGGGAGACCACTTTTTCCCCCACAAATTCAGCAAAAGAAATTTGAACGCTGAGCAAATTCCACAAAACAATTTCTGAATGCTGCCAGAGGACATTGGGCATCCAGAAAGGCAGCCCATTGTCTTCGAAAGGAGGTAGGAAAAAATATAAAAGATAAAAAGAGAGACAAAAGAAGTAGGGATGGAGATCCATCCCAGGAAGGGAGTCTTAAAAAAGAGAGAAGTTTCTAAACACCAGGAAACACTCTCACCGGTGAGTCTGTGGCCAGCCTTGGAACCTCAGATCAGATCAGTCGCTCAGTCGTGTCCGACTCTTTGCGACCCCATGAATCGCAGCACACCAGGCCTCCCTGTCCATCACCAACTCCCGGAGTTCACTCAGACTCATGTCCATCGAGTCAGTGATGCCATCCAGCCATCTCATCCTCTGTCGTCCCCTTCTCCTCTTGCCCCCAATCCCTCCCAGCATCACAGTCTTTTCCAATGAGTCAACTCTTCGCATGAGGTGGCCAAAGTACTGGAGTTTCAGCTTTAGCATCATTCCTTCCAAAGAACACCCAGGGCTGATCTCCTTCAGAACGGACTGGTTGGATCTCCTTGCAGTCCAAGGG
>NW_011494670.1:380378-381259 GCF_000754665.1 Bison bison bison
CTTTGCTTTTTGGTATTTGTTATCTACTTTGTACCTTTAAGAACCCAATCTTCAGTACCCATTTTTACTTGGGAGTGAGATTACTGGCTGGATTGCTCTCTCCCCCTTTGGACTCTACTTTTTCTCCACCAGGTCGCCTCTATCTCCCTCTTCCCCATTTTCTTCTCTACCCAAATCTGTGAATCTCTTTGTGTGTTCTGGGCTGTGGAAAACACTTAGGGAATTGATTACTGGCTAGATCAGTCTCTCTCCTTTTGATTCCCCCTTTTATCCTCCTGGCCACCTCTGTCTCCTTCCTCCCTCTTCTCTTCTCTGTGTAACTCTGTGAACAACTCTGGGGGATCCAGACTGTGGAGAGCACATAGGGAAGTGATTACTGGCTAGCTTGCTCTCTCCTCTTTTGATTCCCCTTCTTCTCCTGGTCACCTCTATCTCCCTCCTCCCTCTTCTCTTCTCCATGTAACTCTGTGTATCTCTCCGGATGTCGCTCACTGTGGAGAAACTTTTCATCATTAACCTAGATGTTTTATCATCAGTGCTGTATAGATGGAGAAGTCTTGAGGCTACTGTAAGAATAAGACTGAAAACCAGAGGCAGGAGGCTTAAGTCCAAATCCTGAGAACACCAGAGAACTCCTGACTCCACGGAAAATTAATCAATAGGGGTTTATCAAACACCTTTATACCTACACTGAAACCAAGCACCACCCAAGGGCCAACAAGTTCCAGAGCAATACATACCATGCAAATTCTCCAGCAACACAGGAACATAGTCCTGAGCTTCAATATACAGGCTGCTCAAAGTCATACCAAACCCACTGACCTCTCAAAACTCATTACTGGACACTTCATTGCACTCCAGCGACAAGAAATCCAGCTCCA
>NW_011494670.1:381359-382741 GCF_000754665.1 Bison bison bison
CTTGAACATCAGGAAGTTCATGGTTCACATATTGCTGAAGCCTGGCTTGGAGAATTTTAAGCATTACCTTACTAGCGTGTGAGATGAGTGCAACTGTGTGGTAGTTTGAGCATTCTTTGGCACTGCCTTTCTTTGGGATTGGAATGAAAACTGACCTTTTTCAGTCCTGTGGCCACTGCTGAGTTTTCCAAATTTGCTGGCATATTGAGTGCAGCACTTTCACAGAGGGCAACATAACTGGGAGGAAAAATAAATAAATAATTAAAACCCACAGATTATGTGCCTAACTGCAACTCCCAGCCGAGAAGCAGCGCAGATGTTCTCATCCTCTACTAGCAAGCAGGGATTGGACAGGGAGATGCTGGCTGCATTGCTTAGGGTAAGGACTGGGCGTGAATGCCCCAAGGGAAATCTGAGGGAACTAACTAGAGATAGCAACCCAGACTGTGGGGTAGCTATCCTGCAAAAAGCCCTAACCTAAAAATGGCATCCCACTCCAGTAATTTTGCCTGGAGAATCCCATGGATGGAGGAGCCTGGTGGGCTGCAGTCCATGGGGTCGCTAAGAGTCGGATACGACTGAGCGACTTCACTTTCACTTTTCACTTTCATGCATTGGAGAAGGAAATGGCAACCCACTCCAGCGTTCTTGCCTGGAGAATCACAGGGACGGGGGAGCCTGGTGGGCTGCTGTCTATGCGGTTGCACAGAGTCAGACACGACTGAAGTGACTTAGTAGTAGTAGTAAGACACCACCAGGCCCGCTCACAGAACAAAGGACTGAACAGAGCTAGCTGGCTGGGGACCAGCCCATCCCCTGCCAGAGACAGGCAGGCAAGGGCAGACAGAGCCAGAGGAGGCAATCGTGGCCCCAGAGAGGCATCCTCTACCAAATTGCAAGCAGGCTTCATTGCTCATCAAGACTTCTTGGGATTCTGGACAGTCGACTTATATCAGGAGGGTCTCAGCCAGAGATCAGTTCCCCAGAAGAGACACAGGGCACACCTGAGAAGGTGCTCCGGTGTACACTCAGAAAACTGAGCAGCAGGGACGAGGGAGGCGATAAGTCACAGCACAACTGAACCAGTAAACCTAAAAAAGTGACCACCACCGCCCCCTTGTGTCCTTGTGTCAGGACACTGAAGAGGCCAGCAAACACAAGAAGCTAAAATAAACAGAGGGAACCGCTTTGGAAGTGACAAGTGCAATAGATTAAAACCCTGCAGTTAGAACTGACTACATAGGAAAGGGCCTATAGATCTTGAGAAGTGTAAGCCGGATCAAGGAACTAACTGAAAATGAACTGACTTCACACTGTCCACAACAACACCAAAGTCCTAGATATATATTTACTATTATAATTTGTTTAATTTTTATTTTTTT
>NW_011494670.1:382841-385627 GCF_000754665.1 Bison bison bison
AGAGCAATACATACCATGCAAATTCTCCAGCAACACAGGAACATAGTCCTGAGCTTCAATATACAGGCTGCTCAAAGTCATACCAAACCCATTGACATCTCAAAACTCATTACTGGACACTTCATTGCACTCCAGCGACAAGAAATCCAGCTCCATCCACCAGAACACAATAACCAGGAAACCTTGACAAGCCACATGTCCAACTCCACACACAGCAAAGAACCTTCACAATAAAGAGGAACCACAAACTACCAGAATATGGAAAGGCACCTCAAACACAGCAATATAAACAAGATGAAAAGGCAGAGAAATGTCCAGCAGGTAAAGGAACAGGATAAATGCCCACCAAACCAAACAAAAGAGGAAGAGATAGGGAATCTACTTGATAAAGAATTCCAAATAATGATAGTGAAAATGATCTAAAACCTTGAAAACCAAATGGAGTTACAGATAAATAGCCTGGAGACAAGGATTGAGAAGATGCAAGAAATGTTTAACAAGGACCTAGAAGAAATAAAAAAGAGTCAATATATAATGAATAATGCAATAAATGAGGTGAATAACACTCTGGAGGGAACCAACAGTAGAATAACGGAGGCAGAAGATAGGATTAATGATGTAGAAGATAGAATGGTAGAAATAACTGAAATAGAGAGGAAAAAAGAATATTAAAAAATGAAGACAACTTCAAAGATCTCTGGGACAATGTTAAACTCCCCAACATTCGAATCATAGGAGTCCCAGAAGAAGAAGACAAAAAGAAAGGCCATGAGAAAATACTTGAGGAGATAATAGTTGAAAAATTCCCTAAAATGGGGAAGGAAATAGTCACCCAAGTCCAAGAAACCCAGAGAGTCCCAAACAGGATAAACTGAAAGCTGAACACCCCCAAGACACATATTAATCAAATTAACAAAGATCAAACACAAAGGACAAATATTAAAAGCAGCAAGGGAAAAACAACAAACATCACACAAGGGGATTCCCATAAGGATAACATCTGATATTTCAATAGAAACTCTTCAGGCCAGAAGGGAATGGCAGGACATACTTAAGTGATGAAAGAAAATAACCTATAGCTCAGATTACCATACCCAGCAAGGATATCATTCAAATATGAAGGAGAAATCAAAAGCTTTACAGACAAGCAGAAGCTGAGAGAATTCAGAACCATTAAACCAGCTCTCCAACAAATGCTAAAAGATCTTCTCTAGACAGGAAACACAGAAAGGGTGTATAAACTTGAGCCCAAAACAATAAAGTAAATGGCAATGGGATCATACTTATCAATAATTACTTTAAATGTAAATGGTTGAATGCCCAAAAAAAGACAAAGACTGGCTGAATGGATACAAAAACAAGACCCCTATATATGTTGTGTACAAGAGACCCACCTCAAAACAAGGGACACATACAGACTGAAAGTGAAGGGCTGGAAAAAGATATTCCATGCAAATAGAGACCAAAAGAAAGAAGGAGTAGCAATACTCATATCAGATAAAATAGACTTTAAAACAAAGGCTGTGAAAAGAGACAAAGAAGGACACTACATAGTGATCAAAAGATCAATCCAAGAAGAAGATATAACAATTATAAATATATATGAACCCAACATAGGAACACTGCAACATGTAAGACAAATGATAACAAGTATGAAAGGAGAAATTGACAATAACACAGTAATAGTGGGAGACTTTAATATCCCACTCACACCTATGGATAGATCAACTAAACAGAAAATTAACAAGGAAACACAAACTTTAAATGATACAATAGACCAGTTAGACTTAATTGATATCTATAGGACATTTCACCCCAAAACAATGAATTTCACCTTTTTCTCAAAGTGCACATGGAATCTTCTCCAGGATAGATCACATCCTGGGCCATAAATCTAGCCTTGGTAAATTCAAAAAAATTGAATCATTTCAATCATTTCAAATCTTTTCTGACCACAGTGCAGTAAGATTGGATGTCAATTACAGGAGGAAAACTATTAAAAATTCCAACATATGGAGGCTGAACAACCAACATATCACAGAAGAAATCAAAAAAGAAATCAAAATATGCATAGAAACAAATGAAAATGAAAACACAACAACCCAAACCCTGTGAGACACTGTAAAAGCAGTGCTAAGGGGAAGGTTCATAGCAATATAGGCTTACCTTACCTCAAGAAACAAAAAAAAAGTCAAATAAATAACCTAACTCTACACCTAAAGCAACTAGAAAGGAAGAAATGAAGAACCCCAGAGTTAGTAGAAAGAAAGTTATCTTAAAAATTAGGGCAGAAATAAATGCAAAAGAAACAAAAGAGACCATAGAAAAAATCAACAAAGCCAAAAGCTGGTTCTTTGAGAAGATAAATAAAATTAACAAACCATTAGCCAGACTCATCAAGAAACAAAGGGAGAAAAATCAAATCAACAAAATTAGAAATGAAAATGGAGAGATCACAACAGACAACACAGAAATTCAAAGGATCATAAAAGACTAATATCAGCAACACTATGCCAATAAAATGGACAACTTGGAAGAAATGGACAAATTCTTAGAAAAGTACAACTTTCCAAAACTGAACCAGGAAGAAATGGAAAATCTTAACAGACCCATCACAAGCACGGAAATCTCCCAAAAAACGAAAGCCCAGGACCAGTCGGCTTCACAGCTGAATTCTACCAAAAATTTAGAGAAGAGCTAACACCTATCTACTCAAACTCTTCCAGAAAATTGCAGAGGAAGGTAAACTGCCAAACTCATTCTGTGAGGCCACCATCACCCTAATA
>NW_011494670.1:385778-390483 GCF_000754665.1 Bison bison bison
GAGAAAGCCTTTGACAAAATTCAACATCCATTTATGATAAAAACCCTCCAGAAAGCAGGAATAGAAAGACATACCTCAACATAATAAAAGCTATATATGACAAACCCACAGCAAACATTATCCTGAATGGTGAAAAATTGAAAGCATTTCCCCTAAAGTCAGGAACAAGACAAGGGTGCCCACTCTCACCACTGCCATTCAACATAGTTTTGGAAGTTTTGGCCACAGCAATCAGAGCATAAAAAGAAATAAAAGGAATCCAGATTGGAAAAAAAGAAGTAAAACTCTCACTGTTTGCAGATGACATGATCCTCTACATAGAAAACCCTAAAGACACCACCAGAAAATTACTAGAGCTAATCAATAAATATAGTAAAGTTGCAGGATATAAAGTAAACTCAAAATGGATTGAAGATCTAAACGTAAGACCAGAAACTATAAATCTCCTAGAGGAAAACAGGCAAAACACTCTCCAACATAAATCACAGCAGGATCCTCTATGACCCACCTCCTAGAATATTGGAAATAAAAGAAAAAATCAACAAATGGGACCTAATTAAACTTTAAAGCTTTTGCACAACAAAGGAAACTATAAGCAAGGTGAAAAGACAGCCTTCAGAATGGGAGAAAATAATAGCAAACGAAGCAACTGACAAATAATTAATCTCAAAATTATATAAGCAACTCCTGCATCTCAATTCCAGAAAAATAAATGACCCAATCAAAAAATGAGCCAAAGAACTAAACAGACATTCCTCCAAAGAAGACATACAGATGGCTAACAAACACATGAAAAGATGCTTAACATCACTCATTATCAGAGAAACGCAAATCAAAACCACAATGAAGTACCATTTCACGCCAGTCAGAATGACGGCTATCCAAAAGTCTACAAGTAATAAATGCTGGAGAGGGTGTGGAGAAAAGGGAAACCTTCTACACTGTTGGTGGGAATGCAAACTAGTACAGCCACTATGGAAAACAGTGTGGAGATTCCTTAAGAAACTGGAAATAGAACTGCCATATGACTCAGGAATCCCACTGCTGGGCATACACACCAAAGAAATCAGAATTGAAAGAGACATGCGTGTGCCCCACAGCACTGTTTATAATAGCCAGGACATGGAAGCAACCTAGATGTCCATCAGCAGACGAATGGATAAGAAAGCTGTGGTACATATACTCAATGGACTATTACTCCACCACTAAAAAGAAAACACTGAATCAGTTCTAATGAGGTAAATGAAACTAGAACCTATTATACAGAGTGAGGTAAGCCAGAAAGAAAAGCACCAATACCATATACTAACCCATATATATGGAATTTAGAAAGATGGTAACGATAACCCTGTATGCGAAACAGCAAAAGAGACACAGATGTATAGCACAGTCTTTTGGACTCTGGGAGAGTGTGAGGGTGGGATGGTTTGGGAGAATGGCATTGAAACATGTATAATATCATATGTGAAACAAATCGCCAGTCCAGGTCAATGCATGATACAGGGTGCTCGGGGCTGGTGCACTGGGATGACCCAGAGGGATGGGATGGGGAGGGAGGGGGGAGGGGGTTCAGGATGGGGAACTCATGTGCACCTGTGGCGGATTCATGTCAGTGTATGGCAAAACAAATACAGTATTGTAAATTAATTAGCCTCCAATTAAATAAATTTATATTTTAAAAAATTAACAAAAAATTAAAAAAAATAAAAGGTATGAAGGCTTTTATACTGGCTATATCAACATGGACAGTATAAAAGCAATGATTAGAAAAAAAAAAAAAACACAAATATGTCAGAATGGTTTCCAGAAGGAGATACAAACATACGTTGCCACTTGATTTGCAAGCAATATGGCAGTGTTAAAAAGAAAACATTATCTTCTCAATAAATACACTGAGTCAACTGGATATCTATATGACAAAAAATATTCCATCTTACTTCATATCATACACAAAACATCAATCTTAGTTATACTGTAGAAAAATGAATACAAAAAAATAAAAGCTTTTTATCAAGATGAAAAAGATAGCCATAAAATGTCAAATTGTTCATTAGAATTAAGAATTATACCACTGAGAGTCAAAAGTGAAGCCACAAATTACCAGAAGATATTGTCAATGCACATATTTGATAAAGAACTTCTAGCTGGAATACATAAAGAACCCTTACAATTGATAAGAAAATTACTGACTATACAGTAGATAATATGGGCAAATGACTTGAATTTATGCACTATAAAAATGATATGAAATGGTCACCAAACTTACAAAAATATGTTTAAAATCATTACTCATCACAAAAACACAATTTTAAATTGCAATGCAATACAGCTGTATACTGAAAAGAATGACTACAATGAAATAAAGACAATATCAAATGTTAGGAAAAAAATAAAGTGTAAATGAAAATCTTGTTTACTTCTGGTGTCAATTTAAATAGAATCACCCAACCAAATGCTTTGCACTATCTTGTAGGGCTAAACATACCAACATACTGTGATTCAGCTATGCCACACCTAGGTACTTACCTAAAATAAATGTGTACATTATTTGCCAAAGACATGTGAAAAGGTGGTTTTAGTAGGCCTTTTCTTGATGATGATGATGTTGTTGTCAAGTCACTGAGTCATATCCAACTCTTCTGCAACCCCATGGACTGTAGCCTGCCAGGCTCCTCTGTCCATGGGACTTCCCCAGCAAGAATATTGGAGTGGGTGGCCATTTCTTTTTCTAGGGGTTCTTCCCAGACCAGGGATCAGATCCACATCTCCTGCATTGGCAGGTGAGTTCTTTACCACTGTTTCAGGAAGAAAGCCCCCTTTACATAATAGTCCCAATTATAAACAAAAACAAAGAAAGGCCCATCAAATTCAGTAAACTGTGACATAGTCATGAAATACAATGCTACATCACTTTGAAAACAAACAAATTTGTAATTTGCAACATCACAAATAAACATGAGAAACATAATACCACAAAATAATTCAGACAATATGATTCCATTGTTACATAATTTTAAGGCATACATGAATTATCTAAAATGAGGATATGGATTACCTTACGAGTGTAACACTGAGTAGGAAAGAGAATGAGGGCTTTTGGAGCTACAGTAATATACTTTTAATGTTGATTACAGGAAGTGATATTAGTTTGTAACAAACTGTTGATATATTTTTATGATTTGTACATATATTGATATGTATCTCCCTAAATAAATATTTGAACTCCAAAATGACTTTCCAATGAATGAATGTATTGACAATTTGGGAGCCGGGTCTTTCACTTTTGGAAAACTAAGTCAAAAAACTTGAAAGAGGACTAGAGTTCACTTTGTAGTTTCTTATTATATTGGGAGGAAAAAGGGGTAAGAGAACAAGAGGGAAAAGGGACAAAGGGTAGAGAATGAATCTCCAAATATAAACAATGTCTATAATATCTACACTTTTTAGCTGTGTCCAATGAGAGTATCATGAAGCAATGATACTCCAATAATGAACACTTTATGCTAAGTCACTTCAGTCATGTCCGACTCTGTGCGACCCCATAGACGGCAGCCCCACCAGGCTCCCCTGTCCCTGGGATTCTCCAGGCAAGAACACTGGAGTGGGTTGCCATTTCCTTCTGCAATGCATGAAAGTGAAAAGTGAAAGGGAAGTTGCTCAGTTGTGTCTGACTCTTAGCGACCCCATGGACTGCAGCCTACCAGGCTCCTCCATCCATGGGATTTTCCAGGCAAGAGTACTGGAGTGGGGTGCCATTGCCTTCTCTGAATGAACACTTTAGCTCTTAGATATTCATATCAAAATCTCATGTTCCATTTAAGGAATCAATACTCCCTAAAGTAAAGGCTAAATCCAATACTGAAGCAGAGAAACTACAAGATTATCCTGGAATGTGTTCATTTTATTGTGTCCAAAGTTGCTCAAAGAATGCTAGAGACAAATCAAAAGGGCATAATTGCTTTCATAAAGGGGCTTTAAGTGTAATTTGGAAAAATGTGAATACCAAAATGAAGGTACTATTGGATTATAATGCTCTAAATAACATAGGACCATATAAGCCCATTGTGGCTGTTCTTCTTCAGTTGCTGTGTCGTGCCTGATTCTTTGTGACCCCATGGACTTCAGTATGCCAGGTCTCCCTGTCCTTCACTATCTTCCAAACTTCGCTCAAATTCATGTCGATGATGTCATCTAACTATTTCATCCTCTGTTGCTGACTCATTGGAAAAGACCCTGATGCTGGGAAAGACTGAGGTCAGGAGAAGTGGCCAACAGAGGATGAGATGAGACCATACTAGTATTAATATATTAAGGAATGAATAAGTAAATATATCCTAAGGGAAAGCCCTTCTTTTCCTTTTAATGGCAAGTAATACAGATGAAATGAGCAAGTTAGAAAATCATCCAATGAGACTAAAATTAATAATTTGATTGAAGAAAAGGGTATTTACATGCTTTCAAAGAATTTCATCTCAAATACTTATAAGTCAGTTCAATTCAGTCACTCAGTCGTGTTCGACTCTTTGAGACCCCATGAACCAGAGCATGCCAGGCCTCCCTGTCCATCACCAACTCCCAGAGTCTACCCAAACCCATGCCCATTGAGTCGGTGATGCCATCCAACCATCTCATCCTCTGTCATCCCCTTCTCCTCCTGCCCTCAATCTTTCCCAGCATCAGGGTCTTTCAAATGAGTCAGCTCTTT
>NW_011494670.1:390583-410382 GCF_000754665.1 Bison bison bison
CAGTTCTAAAGCATCAATTCTTTGGCTCTCAGCCTTCTTCACAGTCCAACTCTCACATCCATACCTGACTGCTGGAAAAACCATAGCCTTGACTAGATAGACCTTTGTTGGCAAAGTAATGTCTCTGCTCTTTAATATGCTGTCTATGTTGGTCATAACTTTCCTTCCAAGGAGTAAGCGTCTTTTAATTTCATGGCTGCAATCACCATCTGCAGTGATTTTGGAGCCCAAAAATATAAAGTCAGAGTGAAAATAGTAAGTTCACAGTGGAGAGAACTAAGGGATACGATCTTAACAAAGTAATTTTAACTGGCATCAACAACACTGAGAATAATACAATAGCATGTCTGTGATTTGCATCCCTAAAGTGCATAATTTCAATCAAATCCTGAGAAAACAGCCAAAAAACATAAAATGGAAGACATTCTATTTCTCAGAAATATTCAGGTCAAGCAAAACTATTAAAGAAACCCTGCCAAATTAAAGTTGCTAAAGACTGAAAGCAACTAAATGCAATGAGTACTCCTCTATTGAATCCTATATCAAGGAAAGAACAAAACCTATAGAGGACATTGTTGAGACAACTGACAGGATTTAGGTATGAGCTATGGATAATGTTTTATATATATATATTTATATATATATACATAATTTTGATTAAAAATACTATGGTTTTAAAAAGAATGCCTTTATCTTTGTTTTTAATGAAATGTACACAATAATACTGAGGTGCAGGACACATAATATATTAAATGTACCCTCCAATATAAAATTTATTTTCATGCCCAATAGTGTCCATTTCTTTTTGATTAACCTTTGAGAATTATCTGAATTTCCTGGATTAAACCCTGAGGGACTATATATATATAGATATTGGTCACAAACAAATGAGCTACTGGTTATAGATATGAATTTAACCCAGTGCACAAATGATATTATAATGGTGCCCTATTGAATTAGATATAAAATACACTGGTTGATTCAATTGTGCATTGTAACCTTAAATCTGCAAAGAAAATATGTACATACAAACTCACTTTGAAATATGCTGTATGTAGACAGTTCATGCTGAACCTATATTTATGTGTTTATATCCATATTCTCGAAATATTATTTATGTTAAAGTCTGCCACCTGAGTGCTGTATTGACTACACAGTGAGGTTTAAAACAGTATATAGCCATTTAAAAAACACCTCATCTGGGTAAGAGAGGGCAATTATCATTATTGCCTGCCACTTATGTAAGTTAAATCCCACATATAAATATATTCTCAAGAGAAGATGACAGATTGCCTCTTTGTTAAATTAAGAAGGTTCAAAGAGTGACATTTCATAAAAAATTGCCCTGGTACCTCTACACAGGCTGCACCTACTCATATTTGTAATCAGACTAAAGTACACAATTGGACTTGTCTGGATTCACAGCTCTGCATCATATTCAGAAATTTTCTTTTGATGGATGGCATGTTGCCAACAAGCTCATCTGGGAACATCAGAGATAGAGTGGAACACATTAAAGTGGGCACATAAGTAACAGATCAATGACTAAAGCATCTTTTCATTGATGCAAGCAAAACACTGAAACATTGACAGGAAGTAAAGATTATTGGTAATATTTTTTTAGCTACTATGAATCAATAATGTGATTGATAAGGATGGAGAAGTATAACTGTGTCTTATATACTATCCTATGTGGGCATGTATATTAACAAGTGAGGTAAGTACTCTGAATAAAGCAACTTTAAAGACAACATAAATCATCTTATCTACATTATTACTGAGTTTCCCAGGGAGCTCAGTAGTAAAGAATCTGCCTGCCAATGCAGGAGACATAGGAGACACAGGTTCAATCCCTGGGTCTGGAAGATCCCTTAGAGAAGAACACAGCAACCCATTCTACTGTTCTGCCTAGAAAATTCCATGAAATGAGGAGCCTGGTGGGATGCAGTCCACGAGGACACAAAGAGTTAGGTACAACTGAACACACATAGGCATGCATATTGTTACTATCATTAACAAGTAACAAAGAAAATAGCTGTTTGATACTTATTATATTTAACACTTGAATCTATACATTTCAGGAAACACTAATAAATGCATTCAAATATTTAATAACTTTCTATTTGATTTGACTCATCTGTTCAATAGAATTGGTATTACTTATCTTATAACACACAGTATATATGTAATAGAATGTCAGTATAGGTTTGCTTCAGTAAACCTTCCATTTGGTGAGATAGAAACTGAGTAAGTGATGCTCACAAACACATTTTTAGAGCCTACCATGGTACTTGACACATAATATTTACCTCATAAATATTTATTAAATGATTTTTTGCAAATATTAGGAAAGGAATGAGGAAGAATATTAAATTATCAGAACTAGTCAAAGATGGAAAATGCTGGCCTAAGAGTCACCACATTTTCTAATGGAAAATATCCAAACAGATACATTAAATGATGGAACTGAGAAACTTGAAGTTAATTAGAGTTTGACATAGTATCAGTGTATTTCCAGCTTTTTTTTTTTAAACCTCTGAATCGGACATAATTGAAATTTCATGTGAGGTAAAAGTTGCTCAGTAATGTCTGACTCTTTGCAGCCCCATGGACTATACATATACAGCCCATGGAATTCTCCAGGCCAGAATACTGGAGTGGGTAGCTGTTCCCTTCTCCAGGGGATCTTCCCAACCCAGGGACTGAACCCAGGTCTCCCATATTGCAGGTGGATTCTTTACCAGCTGAGTCACCAGGGAAGCCCATTAAATCTCATGAGGAAGTCTTATTCATAAGAGATTTTTTGTTTTTGTTTTTAATAGGTACATAATAAGAACATTTAAAACCAGCTTCAAAAGGGGATATGTGAAATATGTTGGTTCATGTACATAAAATAATCAAAGATGAGTTTAGCCTCTGTCAATGGAGTTATGGTAACTGATAACATTGCTATGAGTGGATGGTGTCTCCAGAGCTTTTTTAAACTTCATGGCCCTTGGATTATCATCAATAAATCAAACCATTTTCCTACTCAAGGTGAGGTGTCTGAGCATCATTAATTCACTGGCTTTGAATGTTTCTAATATATGCCAGCCTTCATAAAACTAAACATTAGCAACCTAGTTAGGTCCATAATGTTATCCTCTTTAGGCTGTGTGCATGTTAAGTCACTTCAGTCGTGCCTTATGCTTTGTGACCCTTTGAACCCGACAGGCTCCTCTGTCCATGGGATTCTCCAAGCGGCAATACTGGAATGGGTTACCCTGCCATACTTCAGGGGATCTTCCTGATCCAGTGATAGAACCCATGTCTCCTGCACTGGCAGAGGGGTTCTTTACCACTAGCACCACCTGGAGAACAAATGCATGAGAGTTAAGTCACCACAGGTCACATAGTTAGAGAGGTTAAATCCTGGGTCTTAACTCATATTTCTATACCCTTTGGTGTCTCCATCATGGTCAATATTTGCAATTTGATTAACTGAATTTATAAAATGGGGAAAAAATAAAACTTCTTTAGGTTCTTGACTCATCACAGTAAATGTATTTATATCTTCTATCAATAAATGGCAAAAACGTCTGAAGGGAAACACTTTTATTCCTTTGTCACTTCACTTAAGCATTTTTAAACTTACTTAGGAATCATCACCTTTCAAAATCAGTCAACCAGTCTTTTCTTTTTATTTTTTGGTTTTGTTTTTTGGCTTGTGAGATCTTAGTTTCCTGATCAGGAAGTGAGCCCACCCACTAAGCAATGAAAGCTTGGAATCCTAACCACTGAACAACCCAGTCTTTCCTTTGGCTTCTCTACCTTACAAGTTTCTTTGAATAAAGTACTTGATTAAGAAATCAGAAAGACAAAGCAAACAATTCTGTCTTCCTTAGTGTTGAAAGTTTAAGGATTTGAAGTAAATTAGCATAGCAGTACTACTTTCTCTCAGAAAACATAAGATAAATTTAATATGCACTCCAAGAATTTCCTTTCCTAAAGAATACATTTTTAATTTAATATCATTTCTACTTTCCCTTTTGCAAATAATTTTGACAGGTTAAAAATAAGAAAGTTGTTGTTGTCATTGTTCAGTTGCTAAGTTGTGTCCTACTCTTTGCGACCCCATAACTGCAGCACACCAGGCTTCCCTGTCCTTCACTATCTCCTGGAACTTGTTCAAATTTATGTCCTTTGAGTTGGTAATGCCATCCAACAATTTCATCCTCTGTCATCCCCTTCTCTTCCCACCTTCAATCTTTTCCAGCATCTGGGTCTTCTTCAGTGAGTTGGCCCTGCACATCAGGTGGTCAAAATATTGTAGCTTCAGCTACATCAAGACTTCTGATGAATATTCAGGGTTGATTTCCTTTAGGATTGACTGGTTTGATCTCTTAGCAGTCCAAGGGGCTCTCAAGAGTCTTCTCCAACATCACAGTCCAAAAATATCAATTATTTGGTGCTCAGCACTCTTTCTGGTCTAACTCTCACATCCATCCATAACTACCAGAAAAACCACAGCTTTGACTAGATGGACCTCTGTCAGCAAAGTGATGACTCTGCTTTTTAATGCAATGTCTAGATTTTTTATAGTTTTTCTTCCAAGGAGCAGGTGTCTCTTAATTTTGTGACTATAGTCACCATCCACAGTGACTTTGGATAACAAGAAAATGAAATCTGACACTGTTTCCACTTTTTCCCCATCTATTTGACATAAAGTGATGAGACCAGATGTAATGATCTTCATTTTTTGAATGTTGAGTTTTAAGCCAGCTTTTTCACTCTCCTTTCACTTTCATCAAGAGGCTCTTTAGTTCCTCTTCATTTTATGCCATTAGGGTGGTATCTTCTGCATATCTGAGGTTGTTGATACTTCTCCTGGCAATCTTGATTCCAGCTTGTGAGTCATCCAGCCCAATATTTCATATGGTGTACTCTGCATAAATGTTAAATATGCAGGGTCACAATATACAGCCTTGATGTACTCCTTTCCTACTCAACAGCTAACAAAGTTATACATGCTCAGTGAGCAACAGTGGTGGGATGACGATGACACTGGGCATGTCACCCAACTATGCTGAATGGCTGAAGGACATGTTCCTGCTAGTTAGGGCCTGAAAAAATGTGGTCCACTGGAGAAGGCAATGGCAAACCACTTCAGTTTTCTTGCCTTGTGAACCCCATGAACAGTATGAAAAGGCAAAAAGGTATGACACTGAAAGATGAGTCCCCCAGGTTGGTAGGTGTCCAATATACTACTGGGAAAGAGTGGAGAAATAGCTTCAGAAAGAATGAAGAGGCTGAACCAAAGTAGAAACGATGCCTGGTTGTGAATGTGTCTGGTGGTGAAAGTAAAGTGTGATGCTGTAAAGAACAATATTGCATAGGAACATGGAAAGTTAACTCCATGAATCAAGGTAACTTGAATGTGATCAAATAGGAGATGGCAAGAGTGACTATCAACATTTGACATATCAGTGAACTTAAATGGAAGTGAATGGTCAACTGTAACTCAGATGATTAATGATGATATAATCAGATATAATCAGATGATATAATCAGTAGATTATATCTACTACTATGGTCAAGAATCCCTTAGAAAAAATGGAGTAACCCTCACAGTAATCAAAAGATTCTAAAATGTAATACTTGCTTGCATTCTCAAAAGTAAGAGAATGATCGTGGTTCATTTCCAAGGCAAAGCATTCAACATTACATGATCCAAATAAGCAAGTAAATGTTTCCAGTTATCAACAAACCAAATGTATACAAACATTCCAAGCACTAACCAAATAGACACCCTGTAATAGCTGAGAGATAAACTTCAAAAGATTTGCTTAGCAGAAAATTAATGGAAAAGAAAGCAATAAGAAAAAAAGATTCTACATTGATGAAGAAAAGTATAGATCTGTCAGTTCAGTTCAGCTCACTTCAGTCTCTCAGTCATATCTGACTCTTTGTGACCCCATGGACTGCAGCACACCAGGCCTCTCTGTCCATCACCAACTCCCAGAGTTTACTAAAACTTATGTCCATTGAGTCATTGATGCCATCCAACCATCTCATCCTCTGTCATTCCCTTCTCCTCCTGCTTTCAATCTTTCCCAGCATCAGGGTCTATTCAAATGAGTCGGCTTTTCTCATGAGGTGGCCAAAGTATTGGAGTTTCAGCTTCAACATCAGTCCTTCAAATGAACACCCAGGACTGATTCTTTTAGAATGGACTAAGCAGATCTCCTTGCAGTCCAAGGGACTCTCAAGAGTCTTCTCCAACACCACAGTTCAAAAGCATCAATTCTTCAGGGCTCAGCTTTCTTTATAGTCCAACTCTCACATCCATACATGCTGCTGCTGCTGCTGCTAAGTCACTTCAGTCGTGTCCGACTCTGTGTGACCCCATAGACGGCAGACCACCGGTTCCGCCGTCCCTGGGATTCTCCAGGCAAGAACACTGGAGTGGGTTGCCATTTCCTTCTCCAATGCATGAAAGTGAAAAGTGAAAGTGAAGTCGTTCAGTCATGTCTGATTCTAGCGACCCCATGGACTGCAGCCTACCAGGCTCCTCCATCCATGGGATTTTCCAGGCAAGAGTACTGGAGTGGGGTGCCATTGCCTTCTCCAACCATACATGACTACTGGAAAAACCATAGCCTTGACTAGATGTATATTTGTTGGCAAAGTAATGACTCTACTTTTTATTTATTTTTTTAACTTTATTTTATTTTTAAACTTTACATAATTGTATTAGTTTTGCCAAATATCAAAATGAATCCACCACAGGTATACATGTGTTCCCCATCCTGAACCCTCCTCCCTCCTCCCTCCCCATACCATCCCTCTGGGTCGTCCCAGTGCACTAGCCCCAAGCATCCAGTATCGTGCATTGAACCTGGACTGGCCACTCGTTTCTTACATGATATTTTACATGTTTCAATGCCATTTTCCCAAATCTTCCCACCCTCTCCCCTCCCACAGAGTCCATAAGACTGTTCTATACATCAGTGTCTCTTTTGCTGTCTCATACACAGGGTTATTGTTACCATCTTTCTAAATTCCACATATATGCGTTAGTATACTGCATTGGTGTTTTTCCTTCTGGCTTACTTCACTCTGTATAATAGGCTCCAGTTTCATCCACCTCATTAGAACTGATTCAAATGTATTCTTTTTAATGGCTGAGTAATACTCCATTGTGTATATGTACCACTGCTTTCTTATCCATGCATCTGCTGATGGACATCTAGGTTGCTTCCATGTCCTGGCTATTATAAACAGTGCTGCGATGAACATTGGGGTACACGTGTCTCTTTCCCTTTTGGTTTCCTCAGTGTGTATGCCAAGCAGTGGGATTGCTGGATCATAAGGCAGTTCTATTTCCAGTTTTTTAAGGAATCTCCACACTGTCCTCCATAGTGGCTGTACTAGTTTGCATTCCCACTACTTTTTAATATACTATCTAGTTTGGTCATAACTTTCCTTCCAAGGAGTAAGAATCTTGTAATTTCATGACTGTAATCACCATCTGCATCTGCAGTAATTTTGGAGCCCAAGAAAATAAACTCTGCCACTGTTTCCACTGTTTCCCCATCTATTTCCCATGAAGTGATGGGACCGGATGCCATGATTTTCGTTTTCTGAATGTTGAGT
The DNA here is from genome assembly GCF_000754665.1 of Bison bison bison. Classification (NCBI taxonomy): domain Eukaryota; kingdom Metazoa; phylum Chordata; class Mammalia; order Artiodactyla; family Bovidae; genus Bison; species Bison bison. The sequence continues at coordinate 398,219 of NW_011494670.1, forward strand.
TTTAAGCCAACTATTTCACTCTCCTCTTTCACTTTCATCAAGAGGCTTTTTAGTTCCTCTTCACTTTCTGCCATAAGGATGATATCATCTGCATATCTGAGGTTATTGATATTTCTCCTGGCAAACTTGATTTCAGATTGTGCTTCATCCAGCCCAGCATTTCTCATGATGTACTCTGCATACAAGTTAAATAAGCAGGGTCATAATATACAGCCTTAAAGTACTTCTTTCCCTATTTGGAACCAGTCTGTTGTTCCATGTCCAGTCCTAACTGTTGCTTCCTGACCTGCATTCAGATTTCTCAAGAGCCAGATCAGGTGGTCTGGTATTCCCTTCTCTTTAAGAATTTTCCACAGTTTATTGTGATCCACCAGATCAATGGCTTTGGCATTGTCAATAAAGCAGAAGTAGACGTTTTCCTGGAATTCTCTTGCTTTTTCAATTATCCAGTAGATGTTGGTAATTTGATCTCTAGTTCCTCTGCCTTTTCTAAAACCAACTTGAACATCTGGAAGTTCACAGTTCACTTATTGTTGAAGTCTGGCTTGGAGAATTTTGAGCATTGCTTTATTCGTGTGTGAGTTGAGTGCAATTGTGTGGTACTTTGAGCATTCTTTGGCATTGCCTCTCTTTGGGGATTGGAATGCAAACTGACCTTTTCTAGTTCTGTGGCCACTGCCTAGTTTTCCAAATTTGCTAGCATATTGAGTGCAACTTTCACAGCCTCATCTTTTACGATTTGAAATAGCTCAACTGGAATTCCATCACCTCCACTTGCTTTGTTTGTACAGATGCTTCCTAAGGCCCACTTGACTTCACATTCCAGGATGTTTGGCTCTAGGTGAGTAATCACACCATCATGATTATCTGGGTTGTGAAGATCTTTTTTGTACAATCAATTCCATATTGTCTTTGTCTTCAAGTTTTGTTGAAGTTCTTAGAATTGTCAGGTAGAATTCTCTACCTTAGAATTCTCAGGTAGAATTGTCTCTACCTGACTGCTGTGGAATAATATTATCAGCTTGTTCCAGAACAGATAGCTGTGCAAATCAACAGATAAGGAGAAAATCAAAGAATCTTCAGAAATATGCAGAGCTGAAGTAGTTAGCCCTCTGATACTTTTTGTGTCCCTGAATGCTTAAGAATTTTACATAGATTTTAGAAATGGCACGACTTAGCTCCATGCTCTCATTGTTATTATGATCACTGGGGAAACAGTGGAAACAGTGTCAGACTTTATTTTTCTGGGCTCCAAAATCACTACAGATGGTGACTGCAGCCATGAAATTAAAAGACGCTTACTCCTTGGAAGGAAAGTTATGACCAACCTAGATAGCATATTCAAAAGCAGAGACATTACTTTGCCAACAAAGCTTCGTCTAGTCAAGGCTATGATTTTTCCTGTGGTCATGTATGGATGTGAGAGTTGGACTGTGAAGAAGGCTGAGCGCTGAAGAATTGATGCTTTTGAACTGTTTGTACTGATACTTCCTAAGGCCCTAAGTTTCAAGAAGACTCTTGAGAGTCCCTTGGACTGCAAGGAGTCCATTCTGAAGGAGATCAACCCTGGGATTTCTTTGGAAGGAATGATGCTAAAGCTGAAACTCCAGTACTTTGGCCACCTCATGTGAAGAGTTGACTCATTGGAAAAGACTCTGATGCTGGTGGGGATTGGGGGCAGGAGGAGAAGGGGACGACAGAGGATGAGATGTCTGGATGGCATCACTGACTCGATGGACATGAGTCTGAGTGAACTCCGGGAGTTGGTGATAGACAGGGAGGCCTGGTGTGCTGTGATTCATGGGGTCGCAAAGAGTTGGACACGACTGAGCGACTGATGTGATCTGATTATGATCACTGATAGTGTTTATAGAGCTTAATATCCTTAAATAATAATTTATTATATATACTTTTTTTTTAAGTATCATCTCATTTAAAATTTATAACGATCTAGCATTCAATCCTGGTTCCCTGTTGTTGGCTCCGATAGTGAAGAATCTGCCTGCAATGCAGGAGACCCGGGTTCTATCTCTGGGTTGGGAAGATCCCCTGGAGGAGGAAATGGCAACCCACTCCAGTATTCTTGTCTGGAAAATCCCGTGGAGAGAGGAGCCTTGTGGACTACAGTCCATGGGGTCTCAAAGTGTCAGACATGATTAAGCTACTAACACTTTCTCAGCATGTAACCCAGATACCTTTATTTATTCCATGTTACACTATCCACCAAATATTCATTTAATATATACAATATGTTAAAACATGTAAATATGTAAAGATCTTTCAATTCTTCCTTGACATGAAGATGGCATATGCTATGTGATTTAGTCCTTAAACTTTGCTTTAGTTTTTCAAACGTTTGGTAATTTGTATTATAAACAAATGACCTGGAAACTGAAGTGAAGTGTAGCTATTTTCAGGATGTCTGAGAATGGTTGTTCAAAATCTGTATATGAGTTCTAAATGAGAGTATCTCATATAAGGAGTAACAACATGTTAGTAAAAGGGCTTAGCTAGGGCTTGTTAACCTCCAAAAAGTATAAATATGAATCAATATAAGCTCTGCTGTCTTTGTCAAAATTGCCAATGAGAAATATACAATAGACTTTTAAAATAATTATTACATTTATCCTTACATGTATCGACTGTCTTCCCAGGTGGCTCAGTGATAAAGAATGCACCTGCAAAAGCAGGAGTCACAGGAAACTTGGGTTCAGTCCCTGGGTCAGGAAGAACCCCTGGAGAAAGAAATGACAATTCACTCCTGTATTCTTGCCTGAGAAATCTCATGGACAGAAGAGTCTGGCATGTTATAGTCCATGAGGTGACGAGTCAGACATGACTGAGCACACACACACAAAATAAAATATACCTAGAAGGATAGGATAAATGTTGTTGTTTGTCATTTAGCCAGTAACTTATGTCCAACTCTTGGGACCCCATGGGCTGTAGCTCTCCAGGCTCTTCTGTTCTTGGGATTTCCCAGGTATGAATACTGGAAGGGGTTCCCATTTCTTCTCCAGGAGATCTTCCTGACTCAGGGATCAAACCCCTGTCTCTTCTGCAGCTCCTACATTAGTGGGTGGATTCTTTATCACTGAGCTACCTGGAAAGTACAAACTTCTAGCCACCATTGCGGGTATACTTTGTGGTTCTTTTCTAATCAATCAATCCTACTTGAAACAGGGAAAACACAAGATATCATCTCCAGATACTGTGCTAGGTATTTTACTATATTATGTTTTAATGATGGTTAGTGATTTTTTAGTTATTTGCTAGATATATTTATGCACATGATATTGAAGATTTTAGAGCAGAGGTAGTGATATTTTGGAAACAGGAGCCATTTCTAAACTACAACCAGTAATATCTAATCTTATAACATCCCATCTGCCTATGAAAACAGCATATAAAATAAATCTATAAATTGAGGTGTTTTTTCCTTAAATAGGAATTGCTTTAAATTTGTAAATTTCTCCACTACAAAGATTACATAATTTCAGTTATTAAGTAGGAACTTTTATATTGTTGAGTTAGTTTCTTTCTAAGTGTTTTTATCATGAAAGATGTTGAGTCTTCTCAAGTGCTCCTTTTGTATAGATAATCACGTGCTTCCCCGCACACCAGGCTGCTACATTCTGCTGATGTGGCATAATACATTAATCAATTTTCACGTGCTAAACCATCCTTGCATTCCAGGAGTAAATCACATTGTTCAAGGTGTATAATTCTTATAATATGCAACTGAATTCTTTTTGATAGTGTTTTATTGAGAACTTTTACATCAATGTTCACAAGAATTACTGGTCTGTCATATTCTTTTCTTACAGTATCTTTGTTTGACATTGGTATCAGAGTAATGCTGCCCTTACAGAATGAGTTTGGAAGTATTCCTTTCTCTTCAATTTGTTGGAAATGTTTGAGAAGTATTAGTATCAGTTCTTAAAATGTTTGGCAGAATTCCATAGTAAAAATCATCAAGTTAGGGTTTTCTTCTGAATTTTAATTACTGATCAACTCTTTTTACTAGTTGTAATTTTGTTCAAATATTCTAGTTATTCATGATTTAGTCTTGGTGGGTATCATGCTTCTAGGAATTGGTTCATTTTGTCTATGTTACCCAATATATTGGTATACAATCATTTATACTATTCTCTTTATTACTTTTTATATCTGTATTATCAGTTAATACTGTCCTCACTTTTGTTTCAGATTTTACTAAATTAAGACTTCTATATTTTATATCTGTTCATCTAGCTAAAGGTTTATCAATTTTGTTGATGTTTTCAAAGAACCAAATTTGAACTTCATTGGTTTTCTCTATTCCTCTATTTTCTACCTTATTTGTCTCTGCTCTAATTTCTATTATTTCCTTTCTCCTGCTAACTTTGGGTTTAATTTATTCTTGTCTTTCTAGTTTCTTAAATTATAAAATTATGTTGTTTATCTGAGATCTCTCTTGGTTTTCAATGTAAATATTTATAGCTATAAGCTCCGTCTTTGCCCTACTTTTAGTGCATACTATAAGTTTTTGAGTGGTGTGTTTTCATCTTCACTCACCTCTAGTTTCAAATTCCTGTTGTAGTTTCTTTTTCAATCCATTGGTTTTTCAAAAGTGCATTGTTTAGTTTCCACAAATTTGAATTTTTTTTCTAGTTTTCCTTTTGTTATTTATTTCTAGCTTTATCCCATTGTGATTTTGAAATTTACTACATTTTAAATTATACTATGACTTTATTCTTGGCCCAGGATATGGTCTATCCCAGAAAATGCCCCATGTGCACTTGAAAGCAATGGCTATTCTCTTGTTGCTGGGTAGAATGCTTTATATCTGTCTATTATACCTAGTGATTTAATGTGTTGTTTAAGTTCTTGATGGTCTTAGTAATCTTCTGACTTGTTGTCCTGTTCTGTTCATATTTGTGAGTGGGTTATTAAAGTCTCCAACTTTTATTGAAAACTATTTATTCCTTCAATTTTCTGCATATTTGCTTCATATATTTTGACCATCTGTCGTTAGGTGTGTAAACGCTGTTATACTTATTGCTCTATTGAAAATTTTATTAAAATATGTCATTTGCTTCTTATATCTATTTTTGTTTAAAGTCTATTTTGTCTGGTATTCATATAGCCACACTTACCATCTTTTGGTAATTATTTTCATGGACTATATTTTTTACTCCTTTACTTTCAACCTGTTTGTGTCTTTGAATTTAAAATGAATCTCTTGCAAACAGAATATAGTTGGATCATAAGTTTTTATCTGTCCAGTCAATCTCTGTCCTTTGATTGAATAGTTTAATCCATTTACTTGTAAAAAGGGACCTATGCCTATCATTATATTTTCATATTTTTCTAAAAAAAAAAAAATCCTTATAGCTTTTTATTTTTTGTCTCTAATACCCTCAGTATTGTCTTGTTTTGAGTTTAGTTGAATTTTTATAGTGAGAAGTTTAAGTTCCTTTCTATTTTCCTTTTGTGTATATTCTGTTGCTATTTTCTTTGTAGCTACCATGGATATTACATTTAATGTTATAAACTTATAACATTCTAATTAGAATTTATACTAGCTTAACATCAATAAGATACAAAAACTATGCTCCTTTACCTCTCTTTCTCCCAACTTTTGGTTCTTGAATTCACAATATTGCCTCTTTTTATATTGTATGCCCCCAAACAGAAATTAATTTTAAAGTGCATTAGATGGCAGAGTAGCAGGACGTGAGCTCATCTTCTCCTGCAAGAACTCCAAAATTACAACTTGCTGCTGAACAACAGTCGACAGGAGAATGTTGGATCCCATCAAAAAAAGATAACGCACATCCAAGGGCAAAGTAGAAGCCCCAGCAAGACAGTAGGAGGGGTGAAACCACATTTAGAATCAAGCCCCATATCCACCAGACACTCAGAGGGCTCAAACAAAACCTTTTGCGCACCAGGAGACTCCCACAGAGACTGAGTCAGACCTGCTTTTGAGTGTCTCCTAAAGAGGTATGGGTCAGCAGTGGTCTGCCACATAGGCAGGGGATCTGGGTGCAGCAGACCTGGGTAGGGAATAAGCCCTCTTGGAGGAGGTCGCCATTAACCCCACCATAGAGCTGCCAGAACTTACAAAGGACTGGTGAAACACACTATTGGAGGGCACAAACAGAATCTTGTGCACACCAGGACCCAGGAGAAAGGAGCAATGACCCCACAAGAGACTGACCCAGACTTTCCCCTGAGTGTCCAGGAGTCTCCAGCAGAGGCGTGGGTCAATGTCTCCTGCTGCAGGGTTGGGGGCACTAAGTGTGGCAGTGTATGCATGGGACTTTTTGAAGGAAGTCATCATTATCTTCATTATCTCCACCATAGTTTGGCCTCTGGTCAAACAACAGGGAGGGAACACAGTCCCTCCCATCAACATAAAATTGGATTAAAGATTTACTGATCATGGCCCTGCCCATCAGAGCAAGACCCAGTTTACCCCTCAGTCAGTCTCTCCCACCAGGAAGCTTCCATAAGCTTTTTATCCTTCTCCATCAGAGGGCAAACAGAATGAAAACCACAATCACAGAAAACTAATCAAACTTATCACATGGAACATGGCCTTGTTTAACTCAATGAAACTTGAGCCATGCCAGGTAGGGCCACCCAAGGTGGACCTGTCATGGCGGAGAGTTCTAACAAAACGTGGTCCGTTGGAGAAGGGAATGGCAAACTACTTCAGTATTCTTACCTTGAGAACCCTGTGAACACTATGAAAAGGCAAAAAGATAGGGCACCAAAAGATGAATTCCTCAGGTCGATAGGTCTCTATTATGCTGCTGGAGAAAGTGGGGAAATAATACCAGAAAGAATGAAGAGACAGAGAAAAAGCAATAACAATATCCAGTTGTGAATGTGACTGCTGATGGAAGTCCAGTGCTATAAAGAACAACACTACAAAGGAACCTAGAGTGTTAGGTCCATGAATCAAGGCAAATTGGAAGTGGGCAAACAGGAGATGGCAAGAGTGAACACTGACATTTTAGGAATCAGTGAACTAAAATGGACTGGAATGGGTGAATATAACACAGATGGCCATTATATTTACTACTGTGAGCAAGAATCCTTTAGAAGCAATGGAGCAGCCCTCATAGTCAACAAAAGAGTCCGAAATGCAGTACTTGGATGCAATCTCAAAAATGACAGAATGATCTCTGTTTCTGAGGCAAACCATTCAATATCAGAGTAATCCAAGTCTATGCCCCAACCAGTAATGCTGAAGAAGCTGAAGTTGAATGGTTCTATGAAGACTTACAAGATCTTTTAGAACCAACAACCAAAAATATGTCTTTTTCATTACAGAGGACTGAAATGCAAGAGTAGGAAGTCAAGAAATACCTAAAGTAACAGGAATATTTGGCCTTGGAGTGCAAAATGAAGCAGGGCAAAGGCTAATAGAGTTTTGCCAAGAGAATGCACTGGTCATAGCAAACACTTCCAATAATACAAGAATAAACTCTACACATTGAAATCACCAGATGGTCAATACCAAATTCAGATTGATGATATTCTTTCCAGCCAAAGATGGAGAAACTCTATACAGTCAGCAAAAACAAGCCCAGGAGCTGGCTGTGGCTCAGATCATGAACTCCTTATTGCCAAAATCAGACTGAAGTTGAAGAAAGTACGGAAAACCACTAGACCATTCAGGTATGACCTAAATCAAATCCCTTATGATTAAACAGTGGAAGTGAAAAACAGATTCAAGTAATTAAATCTGATAGAGTGCCTGAAGAAATGTGGACGAAGGTTCGTGATTTTTTTTACAGGAGGCAGTGATCAAAAGAATCCCCAAGAAAAAGAAAAGTAAAAAGGCAAAATGGTTCTCTGAAGAGGCCTTACAAACAGGTGAGAAAAGAAGAGAAGCTCAAGGCAAAGGATAAAAGGAAAGATACACCCATTTAAATGCAGGGTGCCAAAGAATAGCAAGGAGAGATAAGAAAGCCTTCCTCAGGGATCAATGCAAAGAAATAGAGGAAAACAATAGAATGGGAAAGTCTAGAGATTGCTTCAAGGATATTAGAGATACCAAGGGAACATTTCATGCAAAAAATGGGCACAGTAAAGGACAGAAATGGCCTAGACCTAACAGAAGCAGTAGATATTAAGAAGAGGTGGCAAGAATACAAAGAAGAACTTTACAAAGAAGATCTTCACAACCCAGATAATCACGATGGAGTAATCACTCACCTAGTGCCAGACATCCTGGAATGTGAAGTCAAATGGGCCTTAGGAAGCATCACTAAAAACAAAGCTAGGGAAGGTAATGGAATTCCAGTTAAGCTATTTAAAATCCTAAAAGATGATGCTGTGAAAAAGCTGCCCTCTATATGCCAGAAAATTTGGAAACATCAGAAGTGGCCACAATATTGGAAAAGGTCAGTTTTCATTCCAACCCCAAAGAAGGGCAATGCCAAAGAATGCTCAAATTACCACACAATTGCACTCATCTCACATGCTAGCAAAGTAATGCTCAAAATTCTCCAAACCAGACTTCAAGAGTATATGAACCGTGAACTTCCAGATGTTCAAGTCGGATTTAGAAAAGACAGAAGAACCAGAGATCAAACTGCCAACATCTGCTGGATCATCAAAAAAGCAAGAGAGTTCCAGAAAAACATCTACTTTTGCTTTATTGATGATGCCAAAGCAATTTACTGTGTGGTTCACAACAAATTGTGGTAAATTCTTCAAGAGATGAGAATATCAGACTACCTTACCTACCTCTGAGAAATCTGTATGCATGTTGAGAAGCAACAGTCAGAACTGGACATGGGACAACAGACTGGTTCCAAATAGGGAAAGAAGTACATCAAGGCTGTATATCATCACTCTGTTTATTTAACCTATATGCAGAGTACGTCATGTGAAATGCCAGGCTGGATGAAGCACAAGTTGGAATCAAGATTGCCGGGAGAAATATCAATAACCTCAGATATACAGATGACATCACACTTATGGCAGAAAGTGAAGAAGAACTAAAGAGCCTCTTGATGAAATTGAATGAAGAGAGTGAAAAAGTTGGCTTAAAACTCAACATTAGGAAAAGTAAGATCATGGCATCCAGTCCCATCACTTCATGGAAAATAGATGGGGAAACAATGGAAACAGTGACAGACTTTATCTTTTGTGGCTCCAAAGTCACTGCAGATGGTGACTGAAGCCATGAAATTATAAGACACTTGCTCCTTGGAAGAAAAGCTATGACAAACTTAGACAGCTTACTAAAAAGCAGAGTCATTACTTTTCCAACAAACATCCCTCTAGTCAAAGTTATGGTTTTTCCAGTAGTCATGTATGGATGTGAGAGTTGGACTATAAAAAGAGCCCCAAAGAATTAATGCTTTTGGACAGCTGTGGTGTTGGAGAGACTCTTGAGAGTCTTGAGAGTCCTTTGGACTGCAAAGAATCCAACCAGTCCATCCTAAAGGAAATCAGTGTTGAATATTCATTGGGAAGACCGATGCTGAACCTGATACTTCATTACTTCAGCCACCTGATGCGAAGTACTGACTCATTGGAAATGACCCTGATGCTGGGAAAGATTGAAGGAGGGAGGAAAAGGGTACAACAAAGGATGAGATGGTTGGATGGCATAACCAACTCAATGGACATGAGTCTGAGTAAGCTCTGGGTGTTGGTGATGGACAGGGAAGCCTGGCATGATGCAGTATATGGGATCACAAAGAGTTGGACACGACTGGGCGATTGAACTGAACTGAACTGAGTCATTAAATTTTTAAGAAGAAAAACAAGACTTTTATCATCATAAAAAAATCTACAAACAATAAATGTTAGAGAAGGTATAGGAAACAGAACCCTTCTCCACACTTGTTTACATGCTAATTCACTTCAATCGTGTCTGACGCTTCATGACCTTATCAACTATACCCAGCCAGGATTCTCTTACCTTGGGATTCTCTAGGCAACAATACTGGAGTGGGCTGCCATATCCTCCTTTTCAACCCAGAGATCAAACCCACATCTCTTATATCTCCTGCATTGGTAGGCAGATTCTTTAACACTAGCACCACCCGGGAAGCCATCTACAGTCGGTAGGAATGCAAATTGGTGTAGCACCATGGAGAACAATATGCAGGTTTCTTGAAAAACTAAAAATAGAGTTACCATATGATCCAGCAATCCCAGTCCTGGAAATATATCTGGAAAACATGGAAACTCTAATTTAAAAAGATATATATACCCCAATGTTCAGTGCAACACTATTTACAATAACCAAGTAACCTAAATGTCCACTGGCAGATGATTGGATAAATAAGATGTGGTATAAACCCCATGAACAGTATGAAAAGGCAAAATGATAGGACACTGAAAGAGGAACTCCACAGGTGGGTAGGTGCCCAATATGCTACTGGAGATCAGTGGAGAAATAACTCCAGAAAGAATGAAAGGGTGGAGCCAAAGGAAAACAATACCCAGTTTTGGATGTGACTAGTGATAGAAGCAAAGTCCGATGCTGTAAAGAGCGATATTTCATAGGAACCTGGAATGTTAGGTTCATGAATCAAGGTAAATTGGAAGTTGTCAAACAGAAGATGGTAAGAGTGAACGTTGACATTCTAGGAATCAGTGAACTAAAATGGACTGGAATGGGTGAATTTAACTCAGATGACCATTATATCTACTACTGCGGGCAGGAATCTCTTAGAAAAAATGGAGTAGCCATCATATTCAACAAAAGAGTTGACAGAATGAATTCCGATCAAAAATGACAGAATGATCTCTGTTCATTTCCAAAGCAAATCATTCAACATCATGGTAATCCAATCCTATGCCCCAACCAGTAATGCTGAAGAAGCTGAAGTTGAACAGTTTATGAAGACCTACAAGACCTTTTAGAACTAATATCCAAAAAAGATGACCTTTTCATTATAGGGGACTGGAATGCAAAAGTAGGAAGTCAAGACACACCTGTGATAACAGGCAACTTTGGCCCTGGAATATGGAATGAAGCAGGGCAAAGGCTGAGTTTTGCCAAGAGAACAGACTGGTCATTGCAAACACCCTCTTTCAACAACACAAGAGAAGACTCTACACATGGACATCACCAGATGGTCAACACCAAAATCAGATTGATTATATTCTTTGCAGCCAAAGATGGGGAAGCTTTATACAGTCAGCAAAAACAAGACCAGGAGCTGACTGTGGCTCATATCATGAACTATTTATTGCCAAATCAGACTTAAATTGAAGAAAGTTTCAATTTGGGGAAAATCACTAGACCATTCAGGTAAGACCTAAGTCAAATCCCTTATGATTATACAGTGGAAGTGAGAAATAGATTTAAGGGCCTAGATCTGATAGACAGAGTGCCTGATGAACTATGGACAGAGGTTCATAACATTATACAGGAGACAGGGATCAAGACCATCCCCATGGAAAAGAAATGCAAAAAAGCAAAATGGCTGGCTGGGGAGGCCTTACAAATAGCTGTGAATAGAAGAGAAGTGAAAAGCAAAGGAGAAAAGGAAAGATATAAGCATCTGAATGCAGAGTTCCAAAGAATAGCAAGGAGAGATTAAAAAAAAAAAAAAAAAGCCTTCCTCAATGATCAATGCAAAGAAAGAGAGGAAAACAACAGAATGGGAAAGACTAGAGATCTCTTCAAGAAAATTAGAGATACCAAGGGAACATTTCATGCAAAGATGGGTTTGATAAAGGACAGAAATGTTATGGACCTAACAGAAGCAGAAGATATTAAGAAGAGGTGGCAAGAATACATAGAAGAACTGTACAAAAAAGATCTTCATGGCAAAGATAATCATGATGGTGTGATCACTCACCTAGAGCCAGATATCCTGGAATGTGAAATCAAGTGGACCTTAGAAAGCATCACTACGAACAAAGCTAGTGGAGGTGATGGCATTCCAGTTGAGCTATTTCAAATCCTGAAAGATGATGCTGTGAAAGTGCTGCACTCAATATGCCAGCAAATTTGGAAAACTCAGCAGTGGCCAGAGGACTGGAAAAGGTCAATTTTCATTCCAATCCCAAAGAAAGGCAATGACAAAGAATGCTCAAACTACTGCACAATTGCACTCATTTCACATGCTAGTAAAGTAATGCTCAAAATTCTCCAAGCCAGGCTTCAGCAATAGGTGAACCATGAACTTCCAGAT
>NW_011494670.1:410482-412216 GCF_000754665.1 Bison bison bison
AGCAGTGGCCAGAGGACTGGAAAAGGTCAATTTTCATTCCAATCCCAAAGAAAGGCAATGACAAAGAATGCTCAAACTACTGCACAATTGCACTCATTTCACATGCTAGTAAAGTAATGCTCAAAATTCTCCAAGCCAGGCTTCAGCAATAGGTGAACCATGAACTTCCAGATGTTCAAACTGGTTTTAGAAAAGGCAGAGGAACCAGAGATCAAATTTCCAACATCCACTGGATCATGGAAAAAGCAAGAGAGTTCCAGAAAAACACCTATTTCTGCTTTATTGACTATGCCAAAGCCTTTGACTGTGTGGATCACAATAAACTGTAGAAAATTCTGATATAGATGGGAATACCAGACCACCTGACCTGCCTCTTGAGAAACCTGTATGCAAGTCAGGAAGCAACAGCTAGAACTGGACATGGAACAACAGACTGGTCCCAAATAGGAAAAGGAATACGTCAAGGCTGTATATTGTCATCCTGCTTATTTAACTTATATGCAGAGTACATCATGAGAAACGCCGGGCTGGAAGAAGTATAAGCTGGAATCAAGATTGCTGGGAGAAATATCAATAACCTCAGATATGCAGATGACACCACCTTTATAGTAGAAAGTGAAGAGGAACTGAAAAGCCTCTTGATGAAAGTGAAAGAGGAGTGTGAAAAAGTTGGCTTAAAGCTCAACATTCAGAAAATGAAGATCATGGCATCTGGTCCCATCACTTCTTGGGAAATAGATGGGGAAATAGTGGAAACAATGTCAGACTTTATTTTTTTGGGCTTCCAAATCACTGCAGATGGTGATTGCAGCCATGAAATTACAAGATTCTTACTCCTTGGAAGGAAAGTTATGACCAACATAGATAGCATATTAAAAAGCAGTGATATTACTTTGCCAACTAACATCCATCTAGTCAAGGCTGTGGTTTTTCCAGTGGTCATATATGGATGTGAGAGTTGGACTGTGAAGAAAGCTAAGCAGTGAAGAATTGATGCTTTTGAACTGTGGTGTTGGAGAAGACTCTGAGAGTCCCTTGGACTTCAAGGAGTCCATTCTAAAGGAGATCATTCCTGGGTGTTCATTGGAAGGACTGATGCTGAAGCTGAAACTCCAATACTTTGACCACCTCATGCAAAGAGTTGACTCATTGGAAAAGACTCTGATGCTGGTAGGGTTTTGGGGCAGGGTGAGAAGGGGACAACAGAGGATGAGGTGGCTGAATGGCATCACCGACTCGATGGACATGAGTTTGAGTGAACTCCGGGAGTTGGTGATGGACACGGAGGCCTGGCATGCTGCAATTTATGGGGTCGCAAAAAGTTGGATACGAGTGAGGGAGTGAACTGACTAATATAAATACAATGAAATATTAATCAACCATAAAAATGAGTGAAATAATGTCATTTGTAGCAACGTGGATAGGTCTAGAGATTAAAAGATTGAGACAGAGTAGTAGAAATAATCATTGATATCACTGATATGTGGAATCTACAAAATGATACAAATAAAAGTATTTACAATATGGCAATAGACTTTCAGATATAGAAAAAGAAAATTATGGGTTCTAAAGGGAGGAATTAACAGACACACACTATGATATATAAAATAGGTAAACAACAAGGACCTACTGTATAGAATAGGGAAATATACTGAGTATCTTTTAATAATGTATAAGGCTAAAAATTTGAAAAATATTTTTAGAAATATATATACACACACACTCATATATCTA
>NW_011494670.1:412354-412588 GCF_000754665.1 Bison bison bison
GCAACCTCATATATGTATATGTATATATGTATATGATATATATATATATATATCAATTCATTTCAGTTCAGTCACTCAGTCGTGTCCAATATATATTTATATATAGATAAATAATACATATATTATTGTATCAGTCAGTTCAGTTGGTCAGTCATGGCCAACTCTTCGCAACCCCATGGTCTGCAACATGACAGGCTTCCCTGTACATCACAAATTCCCAGAGCTTACTTAAAC
>NW_011494670.1:412729-413288 GCF_000754665.1 Bison bison bison
ATATACAACACTATATATGTATAACTATATATATATATATATATAACTGAGTCTTTGGAAGTTTGTAAATCAACTGTATTTCAAAAACTTTGAAAAAAGAGACCCAGATTTGGAGTTATGAATCAAATTTATGGTAACACCAGCACTAATTAGTTCTTTAATTATATTATTTTCAATATTAGTCTTCAGTTTCTATGATTCGTGGAGAAACCAAAAAGTACACTTATCAGTCACTGCTATAATAGTATTATCTTTTATGATTGTTCAATTATTTATCTTTATTGAGATCTGTATTTATCCATACAGTTTTTAATTACCATATCAGTTCAGTTCAGTTCAGTCGCGCAGTCGTGTCTGACTCTTTGTGACCCCATGAACTACAGCACGCCAGGCCTCCATGTCCATCACCAACCCCCGGAGTCCACCCAAACCCACGTCCATCGAGTTGGTGATGCCATCCAACCATCTCATCCTCTGTCGTCCCCTTCTCCTCCTGCCTTCAATCTTTCCCAGCATCAGGGTCTTTTCAAATGAGTCAGCTCTTCTCATCAGGTGGCCC
>NW_011494670.1:413388-416629 GCF_000754665.1 Bison bison bison
GGAATTTCAGCTTCAACATCAGTCCTTCCAATGAACACCCAGGACTGATCTCCTTTCGGATGGATTGGTTGGATCTCCTTGCAGTCCAAGGGACTCTCAACACCACAGTTCAAAAGCATCAATTCTTTGGCACTCAGCTTTCTTTATAGTCCAACTTTCACATCCATACATGACCACTAGAAAAGCCATAGCCTTGACTAGATGGGCCTTTGTTGGCAAAGTAATGTCTCTGCTTTTGAATATGCTATCTAGGTTGCTTATAACCTTCCTTCCAAGGAGTAAGCGTTTTTTTTTTAATTTCATGGCTGCAATCACCATCTGCAGTGATTTTGGAGCCCAAAAAATAAAGTCTGACACTGTTTCCATTGTTTCCCCATCTCTTCGCCATGAAGTGATGGGACCGAATGCCATGATCTTCGTTTTCTGAATGTTGAGCTTTAAGCCAACTTTTTCACTCTCCTCTTTCACTTTCATCAAGAGGCTCTTTAGTTCTTCCTCATTTTCTGCCATAAGGGTGGTGTCATCTAGTACCCTTTCATTCTACCTTGCTGGACTTGATTAAGTATTTCTTACAGGGCAAGCCTAATGCTTACAGACTCCCTCAGCTTACATTTATCAGGAAATATCTTAATTTCTCCCTAACTCTTGAAAGACAGTTTCACAAGTTAAAGGATTCTTGTTTTGTAGCTTTTTCTTTTAGCAATCAGAACATAACAGCCCACAGTTTTTTATATCCAAAGTTTCTGATGAGCAGTATGCTGATTATCTTATTAAATATCTTTGAGTTCATATTATATGTAGTTCACTGAGCTTCAGTGTTCATATTCATGTCTTTATACAAATTTTGGAAGCTTCTGGCCATTATATCTTCAAGTACTCTTTCTTTTCTCCATCTGGAGTTCGCATGATACATATGCTGATCCATCTGATGATATTCCACAGGTCATGTAGGCTCTGGTCATTTCTTCAATCTTTTTGTCTTCCATTTGGACTATAAAGAAAGCTAAGTGTCAAAGAATTGATGCTTTTGAACTGTGGTGTTGGAGAAGACTCTTGAGAGTCCCTTGGACTGCAAGGAGATTCAGCCAGTCCATTGTAAAGGAGATCAGTCCTGGATGTTCATTGGAAGGACTGATGTTGAAGCTGAAACTTCAATACTTTGGCCACCTGATGCAAAGAGCTGACTCATTTGAACAGACCCTGATGTTAGGAAAGATTGAGGGCAGGAGGAGAAGGGGACTACAGAGGATGACATGATTGGATGGCATCACCGACTCAGTGGACATGGATTTAGGTAGACTCTGGTAGTCGATGATGGACAGGGAGTCCTGGCATGCTGCAGTTCATAGGCTCACAATCAGACACAACTGAGTGATTTAACTAAACTGATTCCTCATACAGGATGATTTCCCATTATCTTATCTTCAAGTCTGTTGATTCTTTCTTGTACCTGCTCAAAGCTGTCTGTTAAAACATCTAGTAAAATTTTTAAGCATCATTGTACTTTATAGCTGCAGAAAAAATTTAGTCTCTTTTTAGGGTTTCCATCTCTTTATTAATATTCCAATTTTGTTCACACATCATCTTCTCAATTTTCTCCCTATATCTCCTTAGTTCTTTGAGTATTTTCAAAACATTTGTTTTAAAATCTCCATCTATTATATTTTCCATTAGGCTTTTCCTCAGGAACAATTCTGTTGACTTTTTTTTTTCTCTTTGAATGGGCCATACCTTCCTGTTGCTTTGTATGCCTTATGATTTTTCTGTTGAAAAATGAATGCTTAAATCTAATAATGTGGCAACTCTGAAAATCATATTTTACTTCTTCCCCAGCGGTTATTTATTTATTTTTTTTGACTGGGGTAAGGGGTGGGGGCAGGCATGGGAGGATTGTTGTCTTTTTGTTGTTGTTTGTTTGTTTGTTTTTTGGCTTTTGTTTTTGTTTTAATTCCAGGCCGTCTCTGTGCTAAGCATCAGCTTTAGGTATATAAATTTAAGGTCGTCTCAGCCTTTCCCCAGGCATGCACACTTTAAAATTCTTATTGTATAGTAAGTCCTCTACATATGAACTAGTTCCATTCCAGGAGCATGTTCATAAGTCCGATTTATTCTTAAATCCAGCAAAGTTAGCCTAGGTACCCAGCTAACACAATCAACTATATAGTATTGTACTCTAATAGGCTTGTAATACTTTTCACACAAATTATAACATAAAAAAGAAACAAATACAAAAAATAAAGAAAATATTTTAAATTGTACAGTACAGTGCTTTGAAAAATGCAGTAGCACAGTACAACAGCTGGAATATAGGGGCTGGAATCAGGTGAACAGTGAAGAAAAGTAACTGACTGGAGAAGGGAGAGGAGGTGGGTGATGGCAGGGGTGAAGCATCATCAGCGATAGGAGATGGAAGACAAGCAGCCATTTCACTCATACCTGATGTTGACAGCACAGATTCTGATTCCTTGTTGGATTCAATTCTACTTCCTCTCCTAAAAAAAGAAAAAGAAAAATCCAAAGATGTCTGAGTAGTAGCTCTTTTTTTCTCATTACAGATGACATAGTAGCAATGGATAGTATTTCAAATGGCTGCTGCAACCTTGTATACTGTTCTATGTTGGGATCCTGGGCTTCAAAAACTAACAGTCAGCCATATGTCTGAACAACACGTGTAAAACTACTTTCAAAAATTTAACCTGAAATCCCAATAACATAACCTGAAAAAACTATTAGACAAATAAAGAGATGTAATGAAGTTGAAAAATAGGAAACATAATATATATATATATAACTAACAGTACCTCTTTGAATAAAGAAAATGCCCTTGCCATTTCCTTGCATCATGAATCTCTTTGGTCCTTCATCTTAATCCTCCTCTTGTCTCTCTTCATCCTTTCTCTGGCCCTCCAATTCCATCAAATCTTCATTAGCAAACTCCTCTTACTGCACAGCAACAGTACTGCACAGTAGAGTACACAAAAGCACAGCCACTTGTAGAGGCTGCACGCACAAGAAAATGTATGCCAGATACATGAACAAATTTACATGACTGGACAAGTGAATACGTGTTTGCATCTTTGAAAGTTCTCAACTTGAAGGTTCATACGTAGGGGACTCACTGTATACACACTCATTTTTTTGTGTTTTGTTTCATTTTTGAAACTTTTTTTTAAATTTTATTTTATTTTTAAACTTTACATAATTGTATTAGCTTTGCCAAATATCAAAATGAATCCATCAC
>NW_011494670.1:416729-419499 GCF_000754665.1 Bison bison bison
CCATCCTGAACCCTCCTCCCTCCTCCCTCCCCATACCATCCCTCTGGGTCGTCCCAGTGCACTAGCCCCAAGCATCCAGTATCGTGCATTGAACCTGGACTGGCATCTCGTTTCATACATGATATTTTACATGTTTCAGTGCCATTCTCCCAAATCTTCCCACCCTCTCCCTCTCCCACAGAGTCCATAAGACTGTTCCATACATCAGTACACACTCATTTTTGAATGTCCAGGTCTTTAATGTCTGGTTGCAGAAGGGGTAAAAAGTTGAAAACCTTCTTCAACAGACTCCAGAGTTATAGCAGTTACAATATAGTTATATCAGAAAGACTCTGTCAGTGCAATTATTGGCAAGTAGAGAGACAGATTACTGATGGTACCTACTCCATTTCCCCAGAATCCTCTGGACAATCTTTGATAATATATTTTAAGAAACTCTCAGTTGAACTTTGTACAAATTTTGTCCTTAGCCCCATATTTTAACCCCAAACATAAAAATCAATACTCTTGATTAAAAAAAAATAGACTATTTCCTTTTGATAGAATATGCATTAACTTAATCTCCACACCTACTCAGTCACTATCATTATTATCACAATACCATATACCAATGTGAAAACTGAGAAAAAGGTTATAAAAGTCCCCTGATACCTCACACCCAATAAAACTTAGATCTGAACCTGAGATATATGGCTCCTAGATTTATACTCTAACACCTACAATATATTGAAAAGTGGTTATGTGAACAATTAGGAAAGGTGATTCTCACCACCAAAGTACTTTGTGTATTTATTAATAAAAAAATGAAGTGAAAGTGTTAGCCACTCAATTTTGTCCAACTCTTTGCGACCCCATGGACTATAGCCCACCAGGCTCCTCTGTCCATGGGATTTCCCAAGCAAGAATACTGTAGTGGGTTGCCATTTCCTTCTCCAGGGGATTTTCCCAACCCAGGGATCAGACCCAGGTCTCCCGCATGACAGGCAGATTCTTTACCATCTGAGCCACCATGGAAGTCCAATAAAAATAGTAAATGTATTAATTCATATGATTAAAAATCTTGGTACTAACACTGCATCCAAAAGTTAACAATATATTATAATGTCTCTTTAAGTAAAGTTCACAACAACAGAAAAATATAAACAACTTTGTTTTATCAAAACAATCTGGAACCCTATTCCTCTGATTAAGGAAAGTTCAAAATGTTACACAATTGTTCACTCGTTCTAGTGAAGTTTGGCCTCAACACAAAGCATGTTGACACTTTCACACCCTTCAGTGTCACCTCTAAGGTGCCTCTGAAAAAATGACTATAGCAGTGGTCTTCTGAAAGACAGTAGTACCTATTAGGAGTTCAGCTTATATGTCCTTTTTACTTGTATACAAATGGAGGGTTTTGTCACATTGACATCTGTTAGAACATTTTACTCCTATTACTTTGTTTAAAAATTAGTACAAAGTGAAAAACAAAAAATAAAAAGATAAATAATGATACAAATTAGTGTATGTATTGAAAGTGCTGAGTCAAGACTCCATTCAATACTTATTTGACTAAAGCTGATATACCATATATTCAAATACAAGGAAACAAAAGATTCTTTGCCTGAATCCAAAAATGTCTTGGGTGACAGATTGCTTAGGCATTTAAAAGGAAAGCTCATAGCAGTGAATTGCCATACCCAGTTATGTGATGAATAACAGTCTGTCAGTTTTTCCTGTTGGAAATTGACATGAATTGAGGAAAATGACAACTCTTTTGAGATCTCTGAATTGTGCCTGTTATTCAACAGATTTTAAAAAATGTCTAATAGTTATGCCTTCTAACTATTAGAAATATAAGGGTCTTACCTCCTAATCTCCCTTTAGAGTAGAGCCATTTAACCTACTCATTGATGCAGAACACTTGATCCTTATGAGTTTCTTAGAGAAGAGTTTTGAATTGCTCAGAATCCTACCCAAGGGTTGATGTCCATGTCATACAATGTAGAATGATGGTTGGGTTTGAACTATTTTAAGAGTATCTCCTGACTGGTCATAGCTTCAGACATGGAAGGATTGAGTATAACAGTAAAAAAAGAAAAAAAAAAAAGTCTTATTCTGAGTGGCTCTGCCTACTAACTGTTCAGTTTATTACATCTACTAATATCTGCCAAAAACTAATTGTGATTTTCTTTTCCCTAATCAGGATCTAACCTCATCCTGAGGAGGCACTGCTGGTTGACTCATTTTATTTCCTACCATTTTTCAGTGCACTGACAAAAATCCTCACTAGAACTGTACAAAAAAGATCTTCAACCCAGAAAATCATGATGGTGTGGTCACTCACCTAGAGCCAGACATTCTACAATGTGAAGTCAAGTGGGCCTTAGGAAGCATCACTACAAACAAAGCTAGTGGAGGTGATGGAATTCCTGGCCACAGGACTGGAAAAGGTCAGTTTTCACTCCAATCCCAAAGAAAGGCAATGCCAAACAATGCTCAAACTACCAAACAATTGCACTCATCTCACATGCTAGAAAAGTAATGCTCAAAATTCTCAAAGCCAGGCTTCAGCAATACGTAACCCATGAACTTCCAGATGTGCAAGCTAGTTTTAGAAAAGGCAAAGGAACCAGAGAAAAATTGCCAACATCTGTTGGATCATCAAAAAAGCAAGAGAGTTTCAGAAAAATATCTATTTCTGCTTTATTGACTATGCCAAAGCCTTTGACTGTGTGGATCACAATAAACTGTGGAAAATTCTGAAAGAGATGGGAATACCAGACCACCT
>NW_011494670.1:419599-435780 GCF_000754665.1 Bison bison bison
CTTATATGCAGAGCACATCATGAGAAACGCTGGGCTGGAGGAAGCACAAGCTGAAATCAAGATTTCTGACTGAAATATCAATAACCTTAGATATGCAGATGACACCACCCTTATGGCAGAAAGTGAAGAAGAACTAAAGAGCCTCTTAATGAAAGTGAAAGAGAAGAGTGAAAAAGTTAGCTTAAAGCTCAACATTCAGAAAACGAAGATCATGGCATCTGGTCCCATCACTTCATGGTGAACAGATGGGGAAACTTTTGATTTCATGGCTGATTTTATTTTTCTGGGCCCCAAAATTACTGCAGATGGTGATTGCAGCCATGAAATCAAAAGATGCTTACTCCCTGTCATGAAAGTTATGACCAACCTAGACAGCATATTAAAAAGCAGAGGCATTACTTTGCCAACCAAGGTCCGTCTAATCAAGGCTATGGTTTTTCCAGTGGTCATGTATGGATGTGAGAGTTGGACTATAAAGAAAGCTGAGTGCCAAAGAATTGATGCTTTTGAATTGTGGTGTTGGAGAAGACTCTTGAGAGTCGCTTGAACTGTGAGGAGATCCAGCCAGTCCATCCTAAAGGAGATCAGTCCTAGATGTTCATTGGAAGGACTGATATTGAAGCTGAAACTCCAATACTTTGGCCACCTGATGAGAAAAGCTGACTCATTTGAAAAGACCCTGATGCTGGGAAAGATTGAGGGCAGGAGGAAAAGGGGACAACAGAGGATGAGATGGCTGGATGGCATCACTAACTCGATGGACATGTGTTTGGGTGGACTCCAGACGTTGGTAATGGACAGGGAGGCCTGCCGTGCTGTGGTTCATGGGGTCACAGAATCAGAAACGACTGAGCGACTGAACTGAACTGTGAAATCATAAATTTTCTAGATATGAGACATTTATTTGCCTCTAAAATGTTAGTAACAGTCACACAAATTACTCAAAGAAAAAACCTATTAATGGCATTATAACCGAAATATATTTTTCCAAACACCTCGTAATGAATTTTCAATAATTCTTAAAATGGATTTCTTTTTTTTTAGACAATGAGTCTTATGATATCTCTTAATACAAAACAATGATGTCTTTCAGGATCACAAATGAGTAAATACATTTGTATGAAGACTAATAAGAAAAACTGCAATTATTCAACATTTTGCTGACTTTACTAGAGGGTAATTTTATATTCTTTGATATAGGTAATCACTCTAAGTTTCAACAATTTTCCATAATTGTCTTTCATCTGAACATTTTACACTCTTGAGTAGCATTACATTAAAAATTATATTGCCTGATAAATACACTGAATCTGCTTTGCAATTAGTCATTTTTTTCTATTATGATAGATTATAAATTTCTTTCTTTCTACCCTTTGCCATGTCACTGATTATGCAACTGATCTGATCTGAAGCCCAAAGAAACTTTAAAACCCATGAGTGAAATGTATATTGTTATAAGCTCCTAAGATAAGGGAACTGCTTGCTCTTTGGTATTATCAAAGAAATGACTAATAGAGTTATCAGTAACAGAAACTTATGTTCAATTATATAGATTACCAAGGGTAAGACTGAAACACTTTTTAATGTAAATCCACATCATCAAAGTTTAATAAAAGGCCATCTAGATTTGGTTCAGTGGTGAGGGAAAACAGATATCTGGCCTTCCAGATTTGGTTTGAGCAAAGGGAAAACACAGAAATCATTAGTTTTGCAATGGCTCCCAGTTATTCACAACTACATTTCATTTTACAATATTGTCCTTCATACCACAATTAAATATAATCAGAGGAACTAAGATGGACCTCTCTTGGACTAGTTATTTTAGAACAATCTCTCTCATCTGGGAATAGTGATAGGCAGTTCCCAATTACCATAACTCTGAATTTTCACCCTAGCTGATTCTTAAGAAATATATATTTGACCTAGACTGGGTCAAAATTTTAAATTTGGAAGAAATATGCAGGGAACTAGCAGTAGAAGACATCACATATGAACGGTTGGCGAGCCTTTCTTTTATTTCAATTCATCAAGACTCTCATCACCTTTACTATTTTTCAAATCCAGTTGGGGAAAGATGCTAATACATTCTTGCAAAATAATATAGCAAGTTTTGTCAAAAAGATATTTTTTTCTGACAAGTGCAACTGGGATTAGTTCCTTACAGATTAGTTCTTATACTGAATGTGGTCTGAGAGACTATGCTCTCATTTATATCACTTATAAGCCATATTGGATTTTTATACTGCAAAACTCTAGCATGTCTAGGGAAATTAATCCTCATTAATAAAATATTCTAAATTTTATTTTTATATACTATCATTTAAAAGGGAAACATAACACAAAAACTGTTACATATATCTCTGTTATTAATACCAAGGAATCAAACCTAGGTTGGTTATTTCAAAATTATCTGGCCACAATAAACAACAAATTTTATATTTTCATTTTTCCATGGCAAAGAATGTTGCTGTTCCTCATGCTGACACAGACATACATTCGGGCAGTTAAACTATAACCAGTCTTCTATTTGGCTCCAGGTAAAGGAATTAACAGCTTGTAGGGAAGCTAATTAGATCCAATTATTATTCAACTGACCTAATTTGACATTCAATGTCTGGGAAGAAGTCATATGAATTAACTGAATAGAGATTTAACTACTATATACATATGAGCTCCATGGATAATTTATTCCTAATGAAACTCATTTGGAGAAGAGGAATGTACTGATTGAGACAAAACAATAAAAAAAAAAAAAAAAAAGAGGGAGATGATCTAATGCAAAACTCCTAAAGGAATATGAGAGTGTAACATAACTTGTATTCATTCATTCTTCTACTCATTTATGTATTTTTTCAAAGCAAACTCTTTCTGTGAGTAAAACAAAAGCCCTTAATTTTATTTTTAAAAGCCTGAGCCTCAATTTGCTTATTTGATAAGGTGATTAGATGAACTGATCAATAAGTCCTTTCTTCTATGGCATTTTTTTCTCCCAATATGTCATTTATTTAAAATGGTAACTAGATGTAAGACACGCTTCATTTTGTAGGTTCCAGTTGGTAAGTAAAATCTATACTATTTACATAGATGATTTCTGGGGAATGGCAACAGCAAGATATTTTAATATCTGCTAAGTGCAGGGCATAGTGCATTAGGCAACATAAAATAACCTATGGGATATAACTTTGAAGTGGGAAGCCTGAGCATGAAGAAGCCCCCACACTGGCATAATATTAATGGGAGATTTGTCAGGAGAAAGTTGGTGAGCAGAAGGAAGAGGATCCAGAAGTATTTGCTCCTGTTTATTGAATCATTCTTATTAATTAACATATATTCTAACCAAGAAAACTTTATCAAGTTGTGCTGAGAAATGACTAAAGTGAAAATTAATTAAAATATGAAAAATATTAAAAAATAAAATCTGAAATTCCTATACTTTGGCCACCTGATATGAAGAACTGACTCATTTAAAAAGATTCTGATGCTGGGAAAGTTTGTAGGTGGAAGGAGAAGGGGACGACAGAGGATGAGAGGTTGGATGGCATCATCGACTCAATGGACATGAGTTAGAGCAAACTCTGTGAGTGGGTGATGGACAGGGAGGCCTTGCGTGCTGTAGTCCATGGGCTTCCAGAGAGTCAGACACGACTGAGCTGAACTAACTCAAAGTATCTATTACATGATAAGATGATAAAAGGGACTGAATAGGAGATAAAGGGCATAATTATAAATATCCACTCAGATCTCTGAAAGTCAGCAAGCATCACTAAAAAAGGAGAAAAGAAACAACTCTCCTTATACCTTTTCCTTAACTCTTGATGAGAGTTAGCTAGCTATATACCCTGTAGGAAAGGAAAGTAACAGCTTCTAATCTACTCACACAAAGCTACTTAACTAGTGGGTACAGTCCTCAGTAGTAGGTCAGAAGGGGCATGCAGTGGATGTAGAGCATGTCTTATACCTTGAAGAATTTTGACATCTTATAAAAGACATATGAATCTATCCTATCAATTGTATCTTTTAATTTGATAGTTTATACACACTCTTAATGGAGGAGGGCATGGAAACCCACTCCAATATTCTTGCCTGGAGAATTCCATGGACAGAGTAAGCCTGGTGGGCTACAGTTCACAGGGTCACAAACTGTCTGACATGACTAAAGCGACTGAGCATGTACACATGTAAACACTCTTAAAGAGTCAGTAAACTTGTAACCTATTACATCATCGATCATATATCTAACTTCAGTTCAGTTCAGTCGCTCAGTCGTGTCCGACTTTTTGCGACCCCATGAATTGCAGCACGCCAGGCCTCCCTGTCCATCATCAACTCCTGGAGTTCACTCAAACTCACGTCCATTGAGTCAGTGATGCCATCCAGCCATCTCATCCTCTGTTGTCCCCCTCTCTTTCTGCCCCCAATCCCTCCAAGCATCAGTCTTTTCCAATGAGTCAACTCTTCGCATCAGATGGCCAAAGTACTGGAGTTTCAGCTTTAGCATCATTCCTTCCAAAGAACACCCAGGGCTGACCTCCTTTAGAATGGACTGGTTGGATCTCCTTGCAGTCCAAGGGACTCTCAAGAGTCTTCTCCAACACCACAGTTCAAAAGCATCAATTCTTCGGCACTCAGCTTTCTTCACAGTCCAACTCTCACATCCATACATGACCACTGGAAAAACCATAGCCTTGACTAGATGGACCTTTGTTGTCAAAGTAATGTCTCTGCTTTTCAATATGCTATCTAGATTGGTCATAACTTTCCTTCCAAGGAGTAAGTGTCTTTTACTTAAAAGTTCTAGGTATCAAGGGAAGATGAGAAAGACAGCATTAATAACATAGACAATTATAAGGAAGTAACATTTAGGTGACAAATAGAAGTTAGAGAAGAGAGTTTGAAGAATTAACACAGTTTCTTAGCCAATAACAATATTCCTGATGAGCTCAGATGTTACTGGATCCATTTATTTGCTTTAAGGAAATCATGAGTATACTCCCCTGTTTTTTTTTTTTTTTTAACCCAACTTCTTCAACAGATCACATAAAGCTAGATGGGACAAAATCAGGACTGCTATATTTTTTTCCCAAACATTACTAAACTAATAACAATATTTGAATTTATGTGAATTAATCCTGGGTCTATGTCTGAAATGCTATGAAGCATTTGCTGCTGCTGCTGCTGCTGCTAAGTCACTTTAGTCGTTTCCGACTCTGTGCGACCCCATAGATGGCAGCCCACCAGGCTTCCCCGTCCCTGGGAGTCTCCAGGCAAGAACACTGGAATGGGTTGCCGTTTCCTTCTCCACTGCATGAAAGTGAAAAGTGAAAGTGAAGTCGCTCAGTTGTGTCCGACTCTAGCGACCTTATGAACTGCAGCCTACCAGGCTCCTCCGTCCATGGGATTTTCCAGGCAAAAGTACTGAGTGGGTTGCCATTGCCTTCTCCGTATGAACCATTTAGTAGTATACAAATATGTAACATTTAATGCAAGAATTCTATGAGCCCCTTTTAAACATGAAGACACTGTGGCACAGAGAAGTTAAACATTTCACTAGGACATAGGTGCTACAATAAGTCTGTTTTGGGCATACACTCTATGTTTGCTATCCTGTCTCACTGAAAAGACAAAATAAACATGGAATCAGAATATGAAAATAAAAAGTTATCCAATAATAAACAAGTACATTTCAAAAATTTTAGAAAGAGAACATATTTTTGACAAAACAATCGAAAATGATATGTAATTTGAGAGCCTCTTAACATAATACATTCATTTTCCTTCATACAACAGCAGATTTCTTCCTGTCTTTATATTAGATGGATGGAAAATTTCGGCAACCTAATTTTGGCTCTGAGTCACTCTCAGAAAACTGACCAGCAGTTTCCTTGATATGATCAACTCAGCAGGCCAGCACAGATGGGGCTTCGTCACCTCCTGTCACTGAGTGCATTAATGTTGTCTGCCCCCAGATCCAATTACATGAATGATGCCTGGCCAAACAACACCCAGCCTTCCTTGTCTCTGGCGTCTCTTTTTTGAAGTGTATACAATATCACTTTGCCTCCTGGTGCTGGAGGTGGCCTCCTGGCTAATTTGATAGAGAACAGAAAAAATAATGTGACCCAACCCAATGCTGGCAACTGACTCAGTGTTCATAATATATGTTTTTAACATTTGTAATCCTATCTCTTAATAAATAAGACACAGCACTTTTTCCTTGGCAACTGAGACCCTAATGCATTGGGTTAATATTGCTAACAGAATTAGCAGCACAGTATATGTATCTTCATTCTGCAGACAAGACTCATCACACAAGCTTTATTGTGAATGTATTTATTCTCTAACCTCAACACATTATCCTACCACTAAGACAGGATTAGAGGTTTCCTCTGGTATAATTTCAGTTTCAATTTTTAAGTTATAACTTTGTTTTTGATTTCTACAAAGTAAGTGTCACCATTAACAGAAAAGCTTCAGGATTAAATAAATACAGAGTTATTTTTTTTAATTTGTTTAGAATATATGTAAACCATATATCACCAACTAAAGCAACATTTCTATTTTCATAATAAAAGAACTCAACAGTTAAAGAAATCCAGAAATGCATGACAGGTGATATTCCCTGTTGATAGTTCTAAATATATGCTTTACTTTTCAGATTCTTCACTGCAGAAATAAAACACAATCATGACAGTGGCAGAAGTAACTTAGGCTATGATTGTCAGTCCACTTTCCTTAATTGATATTCATCTCTCAACTATCTATCTTCTCTTTTACATTGAAGGTAACTAAAAAAAAAAAAAATCAAGAACCATGAAACCTAGGTAAATACTTGGAGATCTAAATATATGCTTCAATACTTGATCATTTAGTATGTGTAGAGTAATGGTAGCAATGGTAGCTTTGAAAGGAGAAGTTTTTAGTTGATGAAAGATCACCAAAATCTGCTCAATTAATGAGTTCACACAAGTTCTGTATTCTTTAGGGGGGGGGGGAATAATATCCAGGGATATTATGCAAGCAAATTAGTCAAAGCAGAGGTCAGAGCACTCCTAGTGGTCCTGAGCATTTCTAGTGGTCCTGAGCACTTCTAGCTGGTATATCACTGAAAGCCAGCTAACTGAGCTCACTGCAACACTTTGAAAGTTTAATTTAGGAAAATATCTTCTCAAATACTAAACTCTTAGTTCCTAAATTGTTGGATTATTTGTTATCATTTCTTAAGACAACACAACAGTGGATGGAAGTATGTCTAATTAGAAATAAGTTGAGAGCATGATTCAGACAGATAGAATGGTATCAACAGAAGCCTGGGGAGTGGGATGAACAGTATGCCCAAAATGTTCCCATGCCTATAACATAAAAAGCATTCAGAGCTGTTGTAAGATGTGAAAAAAGAAAATAAAATGGTAGTCTCGGACAATCATGGGCTTCCCAGGTGACGCAATGGTAAAGAATCCACCTGCCAATGCAGGGGACACAAGAGACATGGGTTCAATCCCTGGATTGGAAAGATCCCCTGGAGGAGGAAATGGCAACCCACTCCAGTGTTCTTGTCTGGAAAATTCCGTGGACAGAGGAGCCTGGCAATCTACAGTTCATGGAGTTGCAATGAGCAGGACATGACTTGAGGGCCTGAGTGCGCTTATACACACATCAATCATAAAGGCCATTTTTAGATTTTTAAATTCAATTTGATAGATTCCTCAGTCAGGAAGATCCACTGGAGAAGGGATACTCCAGTATTCTTGGGCTTCCCTTATGGCTCAGCTGGTAAAGAATCTTCCTGAAATGTAGGAGACCTGGGTTTGATTCCTGGGTCAGGAAGATACCCTGGAGAAAGGAAAGGCTACCCACTTCAGTATTCCGGCCTGGAGAATTTCATGGACTATACAGTCCACGGGGTCACAAATTGTGAGTCAAAAGTGAACGACTTTCACTTTTGATAGATAATGGAAAATTATAGATGAAGCCAGAAGAGATATATGAGATTACTGATATAAGAAATAACTTTTACTGCCACTAAAATGGTGGAAATAAGAGCAAAAAAATTCATCAGGATGCAATACAATAGTTATTAAATATTTAGCTTATATTGAAAGAATTATGGTGTACACTTAAACACTGAATATTAGATAAATTTTTGGCTAGGATAATAAAAAAAATGTAATAACAAAATGTAATAACAAAAATAGAGCTGTTTAGGGATTCCCCTGTGGTCTGGTGGTTAAGAATCTGACTTCTGAGGCAGGGGACTTGGGTTTCATCTCTGGTAGGGGAACTAAGATCCCACATGCTGCAGTGGAACTAAGCCCACAGGCTGCAACTACTTAGCCTATGTTGCAACCAGAAAGCCCTAGAGCTATATGACTGCAGATCCCACATGCTCTGGAGCCTGTGTGTTGCAACAAAGAATCCACAGCTAAGAACTGATGCAGCCAAAAATAAACAAATTAGTATTTTTTCAATAGTGCTAGTTACTATGGAGTTAAAGTACTAGAGTTGTAGGTATACAAATAAAATAAGAGGCAAACTTTAATGACACAGAATGTGGAAATCATTATGATTGCAAAGAATCCAAATTATTTTAGAAGTAGCATATCTTGAAATAATAAATACCACATTTAAGAGATACGGTACCAGTAGTGACAGAGGAATAAAGGGATGTGGATTGAATATAGGAGAGATTCCTAACAGGGTTTTAATGACATAAGGAATGTTGCATTTCATTTAAAATTGAGTCAAATATGGACAAAAATATTAGCTTTTAAAAATGCATAGTAGGAATATTACTATTTTATATTTCTATATATTATTGTACATGTGTTTGAAGTATTTAATAAGAAAAATAAAGAATGTATTCTTGGTTTTAATTATATTTCTGCAAATTACAAGCTATGTGCCTTTGGACAAGTCATATCTCTCTTTACCTTACTTTATTTTTATTTCTATGTTTCAGTAAATCCTGAGATAATTCAGTTCAAGCATGGAATGTCCTAGACTTCAGTGTTAAAATATCCATGATGTATTTAAAACCAAAGCAAAAGAAGATCATCAATTATTTCCATTATTTCTTTTATAGGTGTGAAATACAAAAAGCAATATGAAAACTTATCACCATTAATGAAAAGCTCAGGATTGAAGAGATCCCTAAGACAAAAAAGAGGAAGAAAGCAAAAAATAAAATCCTGGAAGCAATAATTAGCAGTCTTATCTTGAGTAAGTCACCTTCCCAATACTCTACATCTATACATTGTGGGGAATGTCTAAAATTCTATAATAAATATACACAAGTTAGTGCACTGAGCACACACTTAAGGCCCTTTATAAAGGCAATCCCTACTGTATCTAGCAAAGAGGATAAAATGTGAGTAGCAAAAGAATGTACTGGAAAGCAGAGAATGAAAAAAAAATTGTAGTGGAGGCAGAGATGGGAGATGGTGGACCTTAACAGTCTATCATTGATTCCTAACTCTGTATACCACAACGAGCTGTGGAGCTCTGAAAAAAATGTATCTAGGAAATACTTCCAGAAATTCTATTTTAATCAGTCTAGAGTTAGAGCCAAAACACTAGCCTATTTTTAAAGTTTCTCAGCTCATTCTAATAGGAAAAAGACATTGAAGTCTTTGAATCTGAGGGGAGTATTGCCAACCATGAAGAAAAAAAATAGCAAGTCAACAAGGATGAACACATAAAAGTTAGAGGGTTAAACTCTTTAATGATTGACTAATGATAATCCCAACTGGTAAATTCTGTTCCAGTCAACAAATGTAACCACCATCTATTTTAAGGCAACTATATTAAGGCTTGTAGCAATACAACCCAGTACAACGTCTGGCCTCAAAGACTTTATCTTCTTAGTGTATGAAAAAAACACACAAGTATTTATAATAAAGAATCATATGCTAATATATTGTCAATTTTACAACTTACTATTACTCAAAAGAAGGAGTTACAATGATACAACTGTTGTCCTTGGGAAAAACAGGGCAACCCTAGGTTAGTAAGCTGAGCTCCCAGCCCAGATATGGTTCAAAAAACAATGATACTCACTGCTGCCTTGCAATTTACATAAAATGTGAAGGGAATGACACTAAAGTTATTTTTAATTACCTCTATCAAATAATGAAGCCAGAAAGAAACACCTTTCCTTAGTTAAGGATTCTAGAAAACAAACCCTGATACAAAATTCTTGTTGAATGCAGTTTACATAGAACGTGACCCAAGAAAAAAACCAGAGAATTGAAAAAGTGAGACAGTAAAAGGAAAAAAGACAGTCAAGGGTGCCTTAATAAAAAGGTCACTACTTTGACCAACTGGAATTTTCATCCCTATGGAGACCCTGGGGAGGAATGGTGTAGAACACATTTCAGACTTGTTTCCTTGAGGATAAATTCCTTGGATAATTAATCCCCCACATCCCATCTTTTTATTGACTAGGGTTGTCCCTGGGGATGTCAAATCTTAGCACTTCAGGGATGCCCTCTCTATGCACTGAACAAGCCTCCATGGCTCAAGAGAAGGCTCCCAGGAAGAGGAGCAGAGAGTGCAAAGTCTTGAGGAGGGACGCCTTCAGTGAAGACAGGAATTTCCACTGCAGACAGAAAGGATTTGCATAGCACTGGGAAACTACATATGCTGTTATATAGTTAAGCAGAAGGCCACTTTTACTCTCTAATAATAAAACTTATTGCAAGTATTGAATATTATAAATCATGACAATGCAGAAATATAACTAATGAAAATCAGGAGATAGATAAAGGAAAGAAAATGATTTATAATAAGGAAAACAATTTTCAGAGAAGTATAATATACAACAACAAAGTCAGGAGTTGAGTAGGTGAGAGAAAATATAAGAGGCAATATAAGTGTATCTTCTTCTGTGCTTTCTCAGTCTGGACTATCAGTATTCACTCTATAGTTGATACAACCATAAACAGATATATAGATGCATTAGCATTATTTCATCTTATAATGGTAGTAGCCATCAGAAGAAATTAATCTTGGAAATATTAATTGTGATTTCTTCTGGGGAATTAGAGTGGGCCTGGGAATTATTAACAGAGAAAATAACTCTTTACCACTTTATATAATTATTTTCTAAAATCATCCATGTGCATGAGTTAGGTGTTGATTTTTAGAGAGAAAATCAAAGGAGATAGAGAAGTAAAAAATGTAAAGTTACATAGTAACAACATAGACTGAATTTTAATACATTCTCATGACTAATCTCAAACCTTGTTTATGTTGCATAGGTCATAATCAAGTAGTTTCTATACAAAAAGGATCAAATATTATTCTTAAGTTAAATTTTATTTTACTAAATATATTTGATATCAAATGGTAATCTTAATTTGATTTTCGAATTTTTGGTTCTTCCCTCTTGTCTGTTTATAATAATCATTTAGATTGAAAGTACTATTACTTTTTCAAGTACTTAAATAATAAATTTTGGTTTCAAACCTCTGAAGCATCTACAATAACATAATTGAGTCACCAAACCAATTCTCTGTAAGCTACTTACTTGCATGACCCTGGAACAACAAATAATACTGAAGGCAATTTTCCAGATAATGACTTTTGATGAAAATGTATGTACAGTTTTCCCAAAGGGCACACTTTTTGACTGTAGAATTTATACTGAAAGGAAAAAATAAAGAGTCCAGGAGCAGGGCAGTACTATTTCTAAAATTTTTACTAACTTCCTCCTAAAAAAATTGTACACAGTAGGATGTAAACATAGAACATTTCCTGCTTCTCTTACTCTTGCAACATTATTGTCTTTCTCTTGTGCACTGTGTTCCTTAAAGAGCTATTGGGTAGCTATTTGTTCTAGAAATGAAATGCCAAGTATGATAGTAACTGAAGGCACACAGGAATATTTTGATATCAGAAGCTAACAGTAGAAATAGAGCAATTAGAAAATAGGAGACAGGAAAGCAATCTTTAATATAGTGATATGGAACATTATACTTCCTGTGCTGAATAGATTACTTAATAATGTCCCTCTTTTTTAATTAAAGCAAGAAATATAGAAGGGAAATTATCCTTACTCCCTCTCTCCTTCCCCTTGATGATACTCTTAAGTCATGAGTCAGATTATTTTCATTTTAAAATTATTATACTTTTGAGATTTCAGTTTTCAAAAATTTCAATGTTTGAGGAAAGTATGTATAAAGTAAATGCAAAAAAAAAAACACAACAAAATGCAAAATTAGCCAATTTTACCACCAACCAATCACCTTACCTCTGACCCTAAATCATAACCCACAAATTAAAAAATGTTTAACCTTTTCTTGTTTGGGATTTTCTAGTGGATACTTCCCTTCATATATTATTTTTATATATTATGTATTAACTCTCCTATTTGATGTTTGAAAATTTACTTAACTGATCCAACATCTCAAATTTCTTTTTCATCTTCCTTTCAATATTTTCAAATGAACCTAGTTTTCAGATTTTGTGTTTATAATTTTAAAATATATGTTAAATCTACCAATACAATATTGTAAAGTAATTAGATTCCAATTAAAATAAATTTATATTGAAAAATAAAATAAAACAAACACATTATACTAAACCTTGATTATCCAACAAATGACAAACATCACTCTTGACTTTCTTCATCCAGTTTTCTTTGCTCCCAAATTTCATCTGCTGTCCATTAAACTGGAATGCTCTCACAGTCAAGATATTATGCACATATATATATATACATATAATTAGTTGTATAAGCAAACCACCTACTCTTTAACTATAATTTAATTGTGAAAATCTGAAATAATGTCATTAAATATGTTTAGGTCACAAACAAGCAATGTGTATGAGTATAAAAAGGAGATCATTAAACGACTATGTTAAAGAGAATGTTCCATGTATCAAAGTGAATACATTTCTTATGCACAATTTATAGTTGCTATAAATTTGAACACCCTTCACTGATTTCTGAATATTTTATCTTCTTTGTCGGAGATAATAGATAGGTTTTCACCCTATCATTGTAAGGATCAAATATCTTAGTCATTTAATCCCTTGCCTTCATTTTTCAATCTTTTCTTTAAATTTTAGCAGTTTTACACTTTATTGCTAAAATTATATTACATAGTATCTCATTCATATCATATTTTAGCAGGCTTATATTTTGAATGGCATTTTTTCATATTCTAGTGATACAATTTTTTAAACGGTCTTCCTTCATCCCCATTTCATTTTTTGGAGCTCTACTACATTTTCATCTTGAATTGTCTTTCTGTTGATTTTCTTCAAATGTTCAGTGATACTTGGCAATCGAAGTATATTTGTAAATGGAAGTCTAAACTAGGAAGGGGACATGGGTTCAATCCCTAGTATAGCTAACAGATAAGAAGTAAATAGAATGAAACCCAAGTATCCTTTTAAAACCTCTTCAGATGCATTTAAAACATACAAAGTCCATTGCTTTGTTTATATAGTCCTACAGAGAAGCATGTAGGTAAAAAGAAATTAGCCTCCAATTTAAATAAATTTATATTAAAACAAACAAAAAAAACTTTATGTAAATAAAAAAAGAAAAAGGGGTACAATGAATACAGGCATATGTGTGTGCTAAATTGCTTCAGTTTTGTTTGGCTCTGCAATCTTATGGGCTGTAACCTGCCAGTCTCCTCTGTCCATGGGATTCTCTAGACAAGAATACTGGAGTGGGTTGCCATCCCCTCCTCCACGGGATCTTCTAGATCCAGGAATTGAACTCACGTCTCTTATCTCTCCTGCACTGGCAGGTAGGTTCTTTACCAATAGTGCCACCTGGGAAGCCCCAAGTACAGACATGCTACTGCTAAGTTGCTTCAGTTGTGTCCGACTATGTGCGACCCCAAGATGGCAGCCCATAAGGCTCCACTGTCCCTGGGATTTTCCAGGCAAGAACACTGGAGCGGGTTGCCATTTCCTTTTCCAATGCATGAAAGTAAAAGGTGAAAGTGAAGTCGCTCAATCGTGTCCGACTCTTCACGACCCCATAGACTGCAGTCTACCAGGCTCCTCTGTCCATGGGATTTTCCAAGCAAGAGTACTGGAGTGGGGTGTCATTGCTTTATAATTCCATGGATGGATATACTGAAATCAAATTCTTCAAGAGTTTTAGCTCTTGGAATATTTCTTCAAACTACTGAAGATTCCAACCAGATTTTTTTTTTCCTGTTTTATACTTATTTTATTTAGACAAACCTATTCTTCCAAGTTTTCACAGGTCTTTGGTTAATTCTTCATTTCCTTCTCTCAAAACTATTAAGGAAGTCATCAGCATATACTTGTTTGATCACTCAAACATGAAATTGCCATTGCAATCCATATATGTAAATACATAAGTGTAAGTTTTGCCAAAATTTTTATTATTCAGATCTAACTGAATATTTACTTTGTAGGTATACATTCCATTGTATTGAAGAAAGACTCTGTTTCTCCACTGGATATGACAGAGGAAGTACTAATTCTGTAGGCAGACTTCTATGCATGGGGAAAATAGCCTTCTAACCTATGAAGATAGAGAAGTGAAGAAGCACCTTGCTTGTTGATGAAATGATGATGGCACTGCTGAAGCAACCAACCTTAGATGGTAGGTCCTACTTTACCTTTCCTTTTCATACTGTTCGTGGAGTTCTCAAGGCAAGAATACTGAAGTGGTTCTATGAAGACCTATAAGACCATCTAGAACTAACACCCCAAAAAGATGTCCTTTTCATTATAGGGTATTGGAATGCAAAAGTAGAAAGTCAAGAGATACCTGAAATAACAGGCAAATTTGACCTTGGAGTACAAAAAGAAGCAGCTCAAAGGCTAACAAAGTTTAGGCAAGAGAATGCACTGGTTATAGCAAACACCCTCTTCCAACAACACAAGAGAAGACTACACATGGACATCACCAGATGATCAATACCGAAATCAGATTGATTATATTCTTTGCAGCCAAAGATGGAGAAGCTTTATACAGTCAGCAAAAACAAGACCAGGAGCTAATTGTGGCTCAGATGATGAACACCTTATTCCCAAATTCAGACTTAAATTGAAGAAGGTAGGGGAAGCCACTAGACCATTCAGGTATGACCTAAATCAAATCCCTTATGATTAAACAGTGGAAGTGACAAATGGATTCAAGGGATTAGATCTGATAGACAGAGTGCCTGAAGATCTATGGACAGAGGTTCATGTCATTGTACAGGAGGCAGTGATCAAGGCCATCCCTAAGAAAAAGAAATGCAAAAAAGCAATTTGGCTGTATGAAGATGTCTTACAAACAGCTATGAAAATAAGAGAAGCTAAAGGCAAAGGAAAAAAGGAAAGATATACCCATTTAAATGCAGGGTTCCAAAGAAATAGCAAGGAAAGATAAGAAAGCAATTGATCTCAGTGATCAATGCAAAGAAATAGAGGAAACAATAGAATGGGAAAGACTAGAGATTTCTTCAAGAAAATTAGGGATACCAAGGGAATATTTCATGCAAAAATGGGCACAATAAAGGACAGAAATGGTATGGATTTAACAGAAACAGAGGATATTAAGAAGAGGTGGCAAGAACACACAGAAGAATTATACAAAAAAAGATCTTCAAGACCAAGATAACCCATGATGGTATGATCAGTCATCTAGAGACAGACACTCTGGAATGTGAAGTCAAGCGAGCCTCAGGAAGCATCACTATGAAAAACGTTAGTGGAGGTGATGGAATTCCAGTCAAGCTATTTCAATCCTAAAAGATGATGCTGTGAAAGTGCTGCACTCAATATGCCAGCAAATATGGAAAACTCAGCAGTGGCCACAGGACTGGAAAAGGTCAGTTTTCATTCCAATCCCAAATAAAAGAAACATCAAAGAATATTCAAACTACTGCACAATTGCACTCATCTCACATGCTAGCAAAGTAATGCGCAAAATTCTCTATGCCAGATACCAAGAGTACGTGAACTGTGAACTTCCAGATGTTCAAACTGGATTTAGAAAAGGCAGAGGAACCAGAGCTCAAATGGCCAACATCATTTGGATCACTGAAAAAGCAAGAGAGTTCCAGAAAACAAACAAACAAACAAACAAACACCTATTTCTGCTTTATTGACAATACCAAAGCCTTTAGCTATGTGGATCACAACAAACTGTGGAAAATTCTGAAAGAGATGGGAATACCAGACCACCTGACCTGCCTCTTGAG
>NW_011494670.1:435880-443714 GCF_000754665.1 Bison bison bison
GCACAAGCTGTAATCAAGATTGCTGGGAGAAATATCAATAACCTCAGATATGCAGATGATACCACCCTTATGGCAGAAAGTGAAGGGAACTAAAGAGCCTCTTGATGAAATTGAAAGAGGAGAGTGAAAAAGTTGGTTTAAAACTCAACATTCAGAAAACTAAGATCATGGCATCTTGCCCCATCACTTCATGGAAAATAGATGGGGAAACAGTGGAAACAGTGTCAGACTTTATTTTTCTGGCTCCAAGATTGCTGCAGATGGTGACTGCAGCCATGAAATTAAAAGACACT
Organism: Bison bison bison; assembly: GCF_000754665.1. Lineage (NCBI taxonomy): Eukaryota > Metazoa > Chordata > Mammalia > Artiodactyla > Bovidae > Bison > Bison bison. The sequence continues at coordinate 436,174 of NW_011494670.1, forward strand.
TACTCCTTGGAAGGAAAGTTATTACCAGCCTAGATACATATTCAAAAGCAGAGACATTAATTTGTCAGCAAAGATTCGTCTAGTCATGGCTATGGTTTTCCAGTGGTCATATATAGATGTGAGGGTTGGACCATAAAGAAAGCTGAGTGCCAAAGAATTGACACTTTTGAACTGTGGTGTTGGAGAAGACTCTTGAGAGTCCCTTGGACTGTAAGGAAATCCAACCTGTCCATCCTAAAGGAGATCAATCTTGGTTGTTCATTGGAAGGACTCATGTTGAAGCTGAAACTCCAATACTTTGGCCACCTGATGTGAAGAGCTGACTCATTTGAAAGACCGTGATGCTGGGAAAGATTGAGGGTAGGAGGAGAAGGGGACGACAGAGGATGAGATGGTTGGATGGCATCACAGACTGGATGGACATGAGTTTGGCTGGACTCCGGGAGTTGATGATGGACAGGGAAGCCTGGCATGTTGCAGTTCATGGGGTCGCAAAGAATCAGACATGACTGAGTGATTGAATTGAACTCAATTGAACTGCAATGCGATTAGAAAATTTACCCTACCTATGGCCATATTTTGCTTTACTGCCTTTTATGTTAGTTGAACAATTATGATGGTCATATCTTATTATACAATGCAATCCCCTCTGTTTTATTTAGAATCAGTTCTTTCATTCATTATTCAGTGTTCATTCCCAGTCATGTTGCCCTGATTTCCTTATGAAATTTTTTCACCTGATGTTCATTCCTGAATAGTTTCAATCAGTATTTTTCCCTGCCTCTTAGTGTACTCGTTATATATAAATTCAAGTTTGTGTTTTTAAAAATAGTATTTGCCTTAATTATATTTCCAGTATTAGATTGGTTTCATTGTCCATGTTTATGTTTTCCAGGGACCACTGCTTGTGGGTGTTGGAAGGTCTTTGCCTGTTCTCTATAATTTTCTTGGTAATACTGTTTTTTCAGGTTCTATTTCATTCTGATGTCTATAATGACTCTGTATGTACTTGAGTTTTCCTTATTTGTCATTTGTATTTATTTCTATGTTTTTGTTGTTTTTCTTCTCACTCAAATTTAGATGACTCAAGTTTTACTTCATCCATTTTTTGTCTGTCTTGCGTGAATTCTTGGATTTCTTATTTGTGTTTTTACTCTATAAAGGCTTATGTGCTTTTATACATTTATGTTTATATGTATGTGTGTGTATGTGCATATATACATATGTATATATGTATGTGTATGTGTGCACGGTTGTGTTTGACTCTTTGCAACCTGATGGACTATAGCCAACCAGGCTCCTCTGTCCATGGGATTTACCAGGTAAGAACACTGTAGTGGGTTGTCATCTCCTTCTCCAATATATGTATATATGCATGTAAATATGTGTATATATATATATATATATATATATATATGTATACATTTTTAAATTCATGACAAAATATTCAGTCATTGTTTTACTCTGCTCCTTGATTCAGCATTTTTTTATGGTGACATTTAACTATGAGCAGTTGGGCTGAGTTCTCATAAATTTTTAACAAGTCCTTTATATCAATATTGCATATTTCCCTTTTTACTGTTAACCATTTAATAATTTGTACCTTCTTCTAACCAGTAGATTTTTATAGGGAGCAGAAACTTAGAAGGAGTTGGAAATACAAAAGTTTTGGGGAGCATAACATTTTGGGAGCATTTAAATCCCAGTGCACGCTTGACTTTGACTGCCCATCAGGATGCTCCAGAACAAAGATAACTCATTAGAGGAGTTCTTTCTGTGTACGTGGGTCTGTAGCTGTGTGTGGGGCTAGGGATGGGAGATGGGTTAGCTAGAACCTTATAGCAATGCCTTGCTGAGGCACTGATTGAGCTTATGGACAGTTAAGCTTACTGCGTTTGAGCAGTAATTTATTTCTTATGGAAATTCTGACTGATATCTGCCACACTGAAAGCTTTTATTTTTAAAAGCTTTCTAGCATGCATGCATGCAATATACAATTCCTATTTCAGAACCCAGAATATCCTTTTTTTTTCTAATACTTTGAGAGATAGTGTTTCTCAGCATAACCCCTCTTGACCCTGTGCTGATTTCTAGCAAATACTGCTGCAAAAAAAATGATGTTTTACACTTCAGAATGAATCCATTCAATTGCCCCTCCTCTCCTTTTGCTGGTGTTTTCTAAACCTTATCACTACTCCCCCTTTTTTCGTTTGTCTGTTCTTTGTTTTACTTCTTCATATGTGGATTCTTAAAGACATGAGACATTTTTGACAGGCTTTTTATGTGTTGCAGAGTCTGAAGATTACATTTATCTTCTAGAAGTGATTTTTGAAAAAGGATTTTGATCGTTTTCCTTTCTCTTTGCTCCAAGAGGAGAAAAGGAAAAAAAAAAAAGATGTATCTATATTTTTAAAAAATGGGGAATAATTTTATTATTTTTCATTATGGTTCTTCCCTTAAATAAACATAAAAAAGAGATTTTGGAAGCAAGAATATAGATGACTTTGCTGCTACCAATGTAAATGTAGAAAAGGAAAAAAAAAGGAGTCAATGATTTTTGAGATTGCTAAAGTAGGAAACCGTGAAAGGATCATTTTGAATTGTGAAAAGTTTTCTTATCAAAGAGGATATATCCCACAGTAACACTGGTCAAATTCTCACATATATTAATACAAAATCAGAAAGATGGGAGTTGCATATTATAACTCGATCACATATTTAACAAAAGTGGCTAGGCATTTGGTAAACTGGAGAAGTTTATTGTTAAGTTACTTGACCAAAATTTTCTGAGCAGAAAAGTAGATATTTGTGATTAGAAGTGCTTAGGTACTTGAATCATATTCTAGAGTAAATGATTCTTATTAGAGTGTTGTCTGTTTGAATGTAGAGCCACAGTTGTGATGACTTCTATTGGAATAAAGTGTATTTCAAAATTTAATCAAATAGTGCATTGCTCATCAAAATTTAGTCAAATAGTGCATTGCTCAAAGATAATGCTACCAAAAAGTGATTTTCAAAGTTTTCTAAACCACTTTTAGCAATTCTTTCTTTTTTAATTTAAAACTTTTATTAGAATTATGAGTTTTTTGTGCTCACAAATACCAGTTAGAAGAAAAAAAAAGCCAAGGTTTTTTAAATTAAATCAATCTGAGTATTGTTCATGTAACTGAAAACCCGTACCCTTGTGGCCTGTTCAACTTAATTATTACTTTCAATTATTCATGATTTGGGGAGCTTTGTTCAGCTTAACCTCAAGACTTTTTCTTTTTATTCTACTTTGTAAAAAGTACATGTTGTACTGTTTTCTATCTAGAATAATGGCACAGTTATTTCTAAAATACATGGACATTTTATTGAAGGTCTATGATTCTGTAATACTAGAGTTAAATTATAATTATCTTCTTTAAAATATTTTAACTTTAATATATAATTTTACTAAAGGTTGTTATTCTACATAACTACCCCTGCTTTCCTTTCCTACTATAATTTTTATTATTTATTACAAATCTCAGAGAAGCCTGGTGTGCTGCAGTCCATGAGGTCACATAGAGTTGGACATGGCTGGGTGACTGAATAACATTAGTATCATAATTTGTTGAAGTTTTAATTATGTTTTTCTTTCATATTGATGTATTGCTTTGATAAAAGGAAGATACATTACTCTTGAAGATATAAAACTAAAGAAAAATGATATATATATACACAGCACATAGTATCATGTATATGTGTATGTATGTATGTGTAAATGTATGTAAAATGCATAAACACATACACACAAAATGCTACGGTTGTTTTTTCATGTGGCCATGGCCCCAGTCATGTGAGCTGTGTCTTGGACTGCTTCTTCACTGTACTTTATTTATTTACTTTTATTTTTTTTATATAAATGTATTTATTTTAATTGGAGGCTAATTACTTTACAAAATTGTATTGGTTTTGCCATACATCAACATGAATCCTCCACGGGTGTACATGTGTTCCCCATCCTGAGCCCCCCTCCCACCTCCCTCTCTGTACCATCCCTCTGGGTCATCCCAGGGCACCAGCCCTGAGCATCCTGTATCATGCATCGAACCTGGACTGGTGATTCGTTTCACATATGATATTATACATGTTTAAATGCCATTCTCCCAAATCATCCCACCCTCACCTTCTCGAACTGAGTCCAAAAGACTGTTCTATACATCTGTGTCTCTTTTGCTGTCTCATATACAGGGTTATTGTTACCATCTTTCTAAATTCCATGTATATGTGTTAGTATACTATATTGGTGTTTTTCTTTCTGGCTTACTTCACTCTGTATAATAGGCTCCAGTTTCATCCACCTCATTAGAACTGATTCAGAAATGTATTCTTTTTAATGGCTGAGTAATACTCCATTGTGTATATGTACCACAGTTTTCTTATCCATTCATCTGCTGATGGACATCTAGGTTGCTTCCATGTCCTGGCTATTATAAACAGTGCTGCGATGAACATTGGGGTACATGTGTCTCTTTCAATTCTGGTTTCCTAAGTGTGTATGCTCAGCAGTGGGATTACTGGGTCATATGGCAGTTCTATTTCCAATTTTTTAAGGAATCTCCACACTGTTCTCCATAGTGCCGATACTAGTTTGCATTCCCACCAACAGTGTAAGAGAGTTCCCTTTTCTCCACACCCTCTCCAGCATTTATTGCTTGTAGACTTTTGGATCGCAGCCATTCTGACTGGCATGAAATGGTACCTCATTGTGGTTTTGATTTGCATTTCTCTGATAATGAGTGATGTTGAGCATCTTTTAATGTGTGTGTTAGCCATCTGTATGTCTTCTTTGTAGAAATGTCTGTTTAGTTCTTTGGCCCATTTTATGATTAGGTCGTTTATTTTTCTGGAATTGAGCTGCAGAAGTTGCTTGTATATTTTTGAGATTAGTTTGTCAGTTGCTTCATTTGCTATTATTTTCTCCTATTCTGAAGGCTGTCTTTTCACCTTGCTTATAGTTTCCTTTGTTGTGCAGAAGCTTTTAATTTTAATTAGGACCCATTTGTTTATTTTTGCTTTTATTTCCAATATTCTGGGAGGTGGGTCATAGAGAATCCTGCTGTGATTTATGTTGGAGAGTGTTTTGCCTATGTTCTCCTCTAGGAGTTTTATAGTTTCTGGTCTTACATTTAGATCTTTAATCCATTTTGAGTTTATTTTTGTGTATGATGTTAGAAAGTGTTCTAGTTTCATTCTTTTACAAGTGGTTGACCAGTTTTCCCAGTACCACTTGTTAAAGAGATTGTCTTTAATCCATTGTACATTCTTGCCTCCTTTGTCAAAGATAAGGCGTCCATATGTGCATGAATTTATCTCTGGGCTTTCTATTTTGTTCCATTGATCTATATTTCTGTCTTTGTGCCAGTACCACACTGTCTTGATGACTGTGGCTTTGTAGTAGAGCCTGAAGTCAGGCAGGTTGATTCCACCAGTTCCATTCTTCTTTTTATTTTTTTAAATAAATTTATTTATTTTAATTGGAGGTTAATTACTTTACAATATTGTTTTGGTTTTGCCATACATCAACATGAATCTGCCATAGGTATACACGTGTTCCGCATCCTGAACTCCCCTCCCTTCTCCCTCCCTGTACCATCCCTCTGGGTCATCTCAGTTCACCAGCCATTCTTCTTTTTCAAGATTGCTTTGTCTATGCAAGGTTTATTGTATTTGCATACAAATTGTGAAATTATTTGTTCTAGCTCTCTGAAAAATACCGTTGGTAGCTTGATAGAGATTGCGTTGAATCTATAGATTGCTTTGGGTAGTAAACTCATTTTCACTATATTGATTCTTCCTAACCATGAACACAGTATATTTCTCCATCTATTAGTGTCTTCTTTGATTTCTTTCACCAGTGTTTTATAGTTTTCTATATATAGGTCTTTTTTTTTTAGGTAGATATATTCCTAAGTATTTTATTCTTTTGTTGCAGTGGTGGATGGAATTGTTTCCTTAATTCTATTTTCTCATTATTAGTGTATAGTAATGCAAGGGATTTCTGTGTGTTGATTTTATATCCTTCAACTTTACTATATTCCTCCACTGTACTTTAAACCAACCCTACTGAGGGCAGAATACAGAGTAAGAGATTAATCAATTGTAATCACACTAGAGAGAAGAAAGTTGAGAGAAACTTGAATTAGGAGAATTTATTACTTTTCTCTTTTTTCTTCCAGTTCTTTTCACCACTTTTTTTTTTGTGTGTGGTTTTATAACTTTCAAAGACATTAAAAAAAATATGATTGTATTTTTCTAATGGTCACAGGTTAGTAAGCCTTTTTTATTCTGACAGAACAAATTTGCAGGAGATTTAGGCATAACTGGATATTTGTCACCATCTCCCAGTGGTCTTCAGAAATGTGACATCTCTCATCAATGTGTTATTTTTGCCTCTTTACTTAATGTGTGGAAGCCCATTTGGTATACAACAGTAGTTATTTTAAGTTTTCCTTAGTTTGTGAATCATACATATGATACTCATGTATCATGTTGCTTCCCATCCATTTAGCAGTGCAGTAAAGGACGTGGGTGTGTATACCAGTGACATTATTGAGATTTATATGGCTAAGTAGTTTTCTAGTTAATAAGATGCGCACAGCAGAACTGCCAGTTGAAATCAAATTGAAAGAACACAGTGCAACCATCCTATTTTCCTAACACTTAAAAGGCCCGGAAATGGCATTAAATCATATGAAAAGAATACGTAGCTTACAGGCTGAGACCAGAACTCAGATAGTCTGACTTCGGTCCTGTTTACTGTTGACTCATTGTTTCTTTTATTTTTGCTTTGACTTAGGTGAACAACAACCTTGACTACAAACAAAGCAACCAAATAACAAAAATAGTTTTAGTAACAAAGGGAGAAAGGTTTTTAAATTAATATTTATTTGTTTAAATCTATTCACTTTAAGTTCACTCACTTGCAACTACTGAAGTGTTAATTTCTGTGTAATTATACCTGTTATCACCTCATGTTGAATTGTGAAGGAAGGAAGGATTGCACCTTTTCTTTTTAAGAGCAAGATACTTAAACCATAATAATTTCTATTTTCTCTTAGTTTTCCTTTACAATGGAGAAAACTACCAAGGAAAATATCAAATAAAAAAGGGGACACAAAATTGGTCCCTGAAGTCTTAGCACCAGTACCTCTAGTCATTTTCTTAAAATATTTCAATGTTATTAGGAAGGATGAAATCTTGAGACATGAGGATCCAACTTAAAAGATTAGAAAGCTATAAGTATTCCAGTTCAGCTATTTCAAATCCTGAAAGATGATGCTGTGAAAGTGCTGCACTCAATATGCCAGCAAATTTGGAAAACTCAGCAGGGACCACAGGACTGGAAAAGGTCAGTTTTCATTCCAATCCCAAAGAAAGGCATTGCCAAACAGTGTTCAAACTACCACACAATTGCACTCATCTCACATGTTAGTAAAGTCATGCTCAAAATTCTCCAAGCCAGGCTTCAGCAATATGTGAACCGTGAACTTCCTGATGTTCAAGCTGGTTTTAGA
>NW_011494670.1:443967-459742 GCF_000754665.1 Bison bison bison
TGGACTGCAAGGAGATCCAACCAGTCCATTCTGAAGGAGATCAGGCCTGGGATTTCTTTGGAAGGAATGATGCTAAAGCTGAAACTCCAGTACTTTGGCCACCTGATTTGAAGACTTGACTCACTGGAAAAGACTCTGATGCTGGGAGGGATTGGCGGCAGGAGGAGAAGGGGACGACAGAGGATGAGATGGCTGGATGGCATCACTGACTCGATGGACGTGAGTCTGAGTGAACTCCGGGAGTTGGTGATGGACAGCAAGGCCTGGCGTGCTGCGATTCATGGGGTCGCAAAGAGTCGGACATGACTGAGTGACTGAACTGAACTGAAGCATTTAAAAATTTAATAAATGATGGAGAACAGTGTGGAGATTCCTTGAGAAACTGGAAATATAACTGCCTTATGATCCAGCAATCCCACTACTGGGCATACACACTGAGGAAACCAGAAGGGAAAGAGACATGTGTACCCCAATGTTCATCGCAGCACTGTTTATAATAGCCAGGATATGGAAGCAACCTAGATGTCCATCAGCAGATGAATAGATAAGAAAGCTGTGGTACATATACACAATGGAGTATTACTCAGCCATTAAAAAGAATACATTTGAATCAGTTCTAATGAGTTGGATGAAACTGGAGCCTATTATACAGAGTGAAGTAAGCCAGAAAGAAAAACACCAATACAGTATACTAAGGCATATATGTGGAATTTAGAAAGATGGTAACAATAACCCTGTGTACGAGACAGCAAAAGAGACACTGATGTATAGAACAGTCTTATGGACTCTGTGGGAGAGGGAGAGGGTGGGAAGATTTGGGAGAATGGCATTGAAACATGTATAATATCATGTATGAAATGAGTCGCCAGTCCAGGTTCGATGTATGATACTGGATGCTTGGGACTGGTGCACTGGGATGACCCAGAGGGATGGTATGGGGAGGGAGGAGGGAGGAGGGTTCAGGATGGGGAACACATGTATACCTGTGGCAGATTCATTTCAATATTTGGCAAAACTAATACAACATTGTAAAGTTTAAAAATAAAATAAAATTAAAAAATAAATACAAGGGATAAATCAAAAGAAGAATAATAGTTCGTAATATATGAAATTATATGAAATTCGGATTTTGGTGTCAAAAAATAAAGTTTTTTAGGAATCCAAAAAATAAATAAATAAATAAATAAATGATGGATATCTATAGGCTCCTCAAAATTACCATTTGTCACCGAACTCCTGGTTTCCACTCAATATCCTTCTCCACTTAACGTTTTCCCATCTCTGAAAATAACAAATATATTTAACAGTTGCTTAGTCAAAATATCTTGAAGTCATCCTTGACTTCTCTCTTCTTATGACACTAATCATTTAATCACTCAGAAGTACCTACAAAATATATCGGACTCAAACTACTTCACACTACCACTTTGACTACCATAATGATCAAAACATCATCTTTTCTAACTAAGCTCATTAACCTAGCTCAATGGCTTGTCTTTCAGCTTCCAATTTGGTCCTTTTGTCCACTCCGAAGCTTGATCAACTTTCTTTTCAAAGCCTTGAAAGAGTCTCCATCTTGCTTAGAGTAAGAAGTAAGGTCCTTAAAATGACACAAAAGGTCCTATAAATGCTAGACACATTTCCTGCACAGTCATTAACATCTTTGTTGTTCTATAGTCACCAAGCGGTCACATGTCTCTGATTTTGGACTTAATACTTGTTTTTTCTAAAATTCATGTTCTTTAAATATTTTTATGGCTTTGCCTTTATTTCATCAGGACTTTGCTTAAATATCAAATTATGAGAAAGTCTGCACCATCCATCCTGTATAAGTTATATTCCTTAAATTTCCTACTCCATTAAATAGTTTTGCTTCCTTCATAGTTATCAGCTCAAGTCAAGTTAAATAATCATGTGTGTGATTACTGGTTATCCCTCTCTAATAGAATATGAGGCCAGTGAAGGTAAAGACTTCATTTTCATGCTTCACTACCTTTTGCCCTTTATCTAAGAATGGTGGTGACATGTATTTGCGTAATTAGTATTTTGGAAGATTGAATCAAGTCCAGTCGCAGGATATATGATTTCTGAGTTTCTAAATAGTAACAGATGATTACCTTGTTCTGCACGAGAGAGAATTATCAACTGACTTTATGCTCATCTCCTGTTTTTATTCCACATTATTTTATTAAAGTACAGCTTGGTCTGTAGTTTTCTTATAATGTCTTTGTCCAATTTTTGTATCAGGAAATGATGGTCAATAGAATTAGTTAGGAAGTATTCCCTATGCTTCTATCTTCTGACAGAGGTTATAGCGAATTGGTATGATTTCTCCCTTAAATGTTTAATAGAATTCACTAGTGAACCCATTTGGACCTGGTGCTTTCTATTTCAAAGGTTTTTAATTATTGATTCAATTTCCTTAATAGATATAGGTCAATTCAGTTGTGTATTTCTTTTTTGTGTGTTTTGACAGATTGTGTCTTTCAAGGAATTTGTCCATTTCATCTGTGTTATCAAATTTGGGGGCATAGAATTGTGTATAGTATTCTTTGATTGTACTTTAATATCTATAAAATTTGCAGTGATACTCCCCTTTCATTTCTGATTATAGTAATTTTTGTCTTTTTCTTAGCTATATTAGAGATATTGATTTTATCAATCTTTTAAAAGAATTAGCTTTTGGTTTTATTATTTTCTCTTTTAATTTTCTGTTTTAAAATTTTATTGAGTTTCCTTCTAATTTTTATTATTTCATTTTATACATCTTAGTTTTAATTTTTCTAGTCATCTAAAATAACAGCTTAAATGATTGATTTCAGATGCTTCTTTTTTCTTAAATATACATCCAAATACTATTAAATGTTTTAATCTAAGCACTGCTTTTACTGCATCCCACAAGCTTTGAAAATTTGTGTTTTCATTTTCATTTAGTTCAAATATTTTAAAATTTCTCTTGATATTACTTTTTTGACATATATTATTTAGAAGGGTATTATTTAATCTTTAAGTACTTGGGGATTTTGTAGTTATTGTCCTGTTTTTGATTTCTCATATAAGTCCGTCACAGACTGAGAGCAGACGCTGTATGATTTTTATTCTTTTATTTATTTAAGATTTTATTTTTAACTGTGCTGTGTCTTCATTATTGCACATGGGCTAACCCTAGTTGCAGCAAATGGGGGCGACTCTTTCTTGTGGGGCATGGCCTTCTTATTGTGGTGCCTCTCTTGTTGCTGAGGATGGGTTCTAGGCTTGTGAGCTTCAGTAGCTGCATTGAGTGAGTTCAGTAGTTGAGGCTCACGATCTCTAGAGTGCTGGTTCAATATTGTGGTACATGGGCTTAGTTGCTCCACAGCTTGTGGGATCTTCTTGAACCAGGGATCGAACCCATGTCCTCTGCATTTACAGGCAGATTCCTAACCACTGGACACCAAGGAAGTCCTGATTCCTGTTCTTTTAAATTTGTTCAGGTTTGTTTTATCATCCAGAATGTGAACGGTGAATGTCTTGGTGAATGTTCCATGTGAACTTGAGAAGAATGTATATTTTGCTATTGTTTCTTAAAGTGCTCTATAGATGTCAATTATATCCAGTTGCTTGACTGTGTTATTGAGCTCAGCTACATACTTACTGTTTTTCTGCTTTTTGGATTTATCCATTTCAGATAGAAGGAATTTAAAGTCTTTGACTGTGATAGTGTATTGATATATTTCTCCATGCAGTTTTTTCAGCTTTTGCACCTATTTTGACATTCAGCATTTAGATGCATAGGGCTTCCATGGTGGCTCAGTGGAAAAGAATCTGCCTGCCAATGCAAGAGATGCAAGTTCAATCTCTGGGTCAGGACGATCCCCTGGAGAGGGAAATGGCAACCCAATCCAGTATTCTTGCCTAGGAAGTCCCATGGACAGAGGAGCCTGGAGGGCTACAATCCATGGAGTCACAAAGGATATGACTTAATGACTATACAACAAAGTTTAGAATGCGTACATGTTAAGGATTGTTATGTCTTCTTGGAGAATTAAATCCTGTATCACTATGTAAAGCCCCTTTCTCTTGATTTCTCATAACATTCTTTGTTTTGAAATATCCTCTCTCTGAAATTAACACAGTTACTCTTATACTCTTTTGATTAGTGTATCTTTTTCTATCCAATTGATTTTCATCATTGTGTCTTTTTTTGTTTAAAGTAGATTTCTTGAAAGGTGTATCATGAAAGAAAACATATCTATATTTATTCTTTGTTTCATTGCTATAGGAGATCATATATATTTCCTAAAGACAGGAGGAGTTGAATACAGAATTAAACTAAGTTGTACACTAACACCATGAAATAGTTTTCCCACAGTGTAAATATTGTGATTTTGAAAGCTGCACTTTAGTAAGAGGTTTCTGTAAACAGATTCATGGTGTGTGTTTTGCCATTTCCTTTCTGAAAAGAACTGATGGATAAAATTTCTAGGTAGACTGATTGCATGGTTTTCTTTTCAGCCATTTACCCAGCATGGGAGGATAATGTGTTGTTTCACATTATTATATTATAGCTATATAAAGATATATAGAAACATGTTACAGAGTCAAGGCTAAGTAAATGACTTCTAGAGTACATTAACAATACCATTTTCTAAGAAAATTACTTAAAACTGGAACAGATTCCATACAACAAATTTGGAGAGACACTGAGTCTTGCTTGGAGGACTAATTCAAAACTTTCAGGTCCTGAGTCTGACAGTTCTCCATTTAAAATTTCTAGTATTTTTGGAAACAAGAATCTTTGAAGAAGGCATTAATTATTTTAAAACTATGGTAAGGCCCCAGGTATCAGGTGATATACAGATTGTATGCAATGAACAAACATGTCCAGCCCACGCTCAAGGTTTGCGGTCTGGCTGGGCATGGAAAGAAGCTAGGCCAGGTGGACAGGAGGTGTCAGTGACATGGTGGGCAAACATTTTCCAGTGATACTTGTTATACACTCATTAAATAAGTCTTCATTATATTATCATCCATGGAGAGAACTAATATTTGGATTGATTGATGATCCCAATTCTCACATTATTGTGAATGGCATTGCACTTGTTTTCCCTCTAAGAAAAGCATAACTTGTAGCAGAAGAAAGTAAGGCCCAAATAAGAATTCAAATAAGCAAAGTTTCACTAGAATTACACTGTTAGTTACAATGCTTTAAATTGCAATCAAAATAAATCCTACAAAATTGGCAGAAAATTAAAAGGAAGATCTTGGCTAAGGATGGGTTTTCCTAGTGGCTCAGAGGTAAAGAGTTTGACTGCCAATGCAGGAGATTCGGACTTGATTCCTGGGTTGGGAAGATTCCCTGAAGAAGAAAATGGCAACCTACTTCAGTATTCTTGCCTGGAGAATCCCATGGACAGAGGAGCCTGGCAGGCTATAGTCCTTGGGGTCACAAAACAGTTGGACATGACTTAGCAATTAAACAACAAAAACAACATTAGCTAGGAAAGCTAAAGTCAGTTCAGTTCAGTCACTCAGTTGTGTCCAATTCTTTGTGACCCAAAGGACTGCAGCATGTAAGTCCTCCCTGTCCATCACCAACTCCCAGAGTTTACCCAAACTCGTGTCTATTGAGTTGGTGATGCAATCCAACTGTCTCATCTTCTGTCATCCATGTCTCTTGCCACGTTCAGTCTTTCCCAGCATCAGGGTCTTTTCAAATGAGGCAGTTCTTCGCATCAGGTGGCCACAGTATTGGAGTTTCAGCTTCAGAATCAGTCCTTCCAATGAATATTCAGGACGGATTTCCTTTAGGATGAACTAGCTGGATCTCCTTGCTATCCAAGGGACTCTCAAGAGTCTTCTCCAACACCACAGTTCAAAAGCATCAATTCTTCAGTGCTCAGATTTGCAGTAGTTGACAGTTAAATCATAACATTAAATGGAACAAGAACAGTAGAAGAAAATATTCAGCAGTACAAAGTTTGTTGCAAAAATATGACTTTATAGGCTACTGTTACATTATAGAAAATAGAAGAGGATGAGAGAAGAAGAAACATGCTAATTTTGTCACTGACTTTCAGAGGAAATTAAGAAAATACAAGACTAAAAACCTTTATAATTATAAGTACAATCAATATAACAAAAATGGATATTCTTTGACATATTGGAGTGACACATATGCCAACAGCAAAGAAACCAGACTTTTTAAGAACTATAAAAAGATAAAAGAAATATTGTGACAGAACTAAAACCAAATATAAGTCATTTAAAATGTAAATGGCTTAACCTATTAAAAGAAAATGATTTTCACTTCACATTAAATCATAAAGCAAAATTAATCTGTAGTTTGCATACAAGAAGTAAATCTAATTCAAATTAATCTATAGTTTGCATAAAAGAAGTAAATCTATTCAAAGGGATATAAAAAGTATGAACTTAAAGACAAAAGCAAAATTTATACAACAAAATTATATAGCAAAGTAGAAATCAAACCAAAGGCATTGAATAAAACAAAAGAAGGGATCTTCATAATGTTAAAGGATTTAATTCATAAAATGAAGATATAACAGTTGTGAATATTCATACACATATTATCCTAGCAGCAACAATCATAAAACAGAAATCGAATGAGCTAAAAGGAGAAATCAAAACATATTATAGAGACTAATTCATCTTTCCCAGGTCATGACTAATACAATGGTGAGACAAAAAAAAAAATACTAACATCATATAAGTCAAAAATGACTTCATTAATAAGGCAAACATGTTTGCTATATATAAACCATCTGTTTTATACTTTACTTATACATTATCCATTATACTTCTGGATTAAATAAATATTTGCCAACACCAAAGTTTTAAATTTTGCATTCTACTTATTTTACTTAACAATTTGTATTCTTTTTCTTTTGGTTTTATTATTTTTTCTCTTTCAGCACTTTTTTTTTTTTCCCTTGAATCTAACACCTCCTTTAAATCCTTGCACTCTATTTTATATGTAATTACGTTGTATCTGAACTTTGTTTACAACTACCCAGTGATCATACAGCAGGGTAATCACACCAGATAATGCCAAAGCAAACTTGCCAATGTGTAATTCTTTTCTGGCTTCTTACTGTAATAATTTTAGAGGTTTCCTAATTTCTAAATAAAGTACAGATTTCTCCACACGTCTCACAAGTTTCTACAAAATGTATGATGTGACCCCTTTTCCAATTTTATCCTTATTATATTCTCTGGTATTTACTTTACCCTCCTCTAGTCTATGGTTGGGGCTTCCTTGGTGGCTCAGACAGTAAAGAATCTGCCTGCAATGCAGGAGACCTGGGTTCTATCCCTGGGTTGGGAAGTTTCCCTGGAGGAGGGAAAGGTATTTTTGCCTGGAGAATCCCCATAGACAGAGGAGCCTGGTGGGCTACAGTCTATGGGGTTGCAAAGAGTCAGACACGACTGAGCAACTAAGCACAGCACACAGTCTATGGTTAATTTCTGAATGTTTCACTCACTTTCTACATTTCTTGCTTTCCATTATAGTTCCATTTACTTTGAATTCCCTCCTTTCTTTTCCCTGGCTAAACTACCTGAAATATGCATTTGTTTCATACTCATTGCATATCTGAAGTGGAGAAGGCAATGGCACCCCACTCCAGTACTTTTGCCTAGAAAATCCCATGGATGGAGGAGCCTGGTAGGCAGCAGTCCATGGGGTCTCTAGAGTCAGACACGACTGAGCGACTTCACTTTCACTTTTCACTTTCCTGCATTGGAGAAGGAAATGGCAACCCACTCCAGTGTTCTTGCCTGGAGAATCCCAGGGACGGGGAAGCCTGGTGGGCTGCCGTCTATGGGGTCGCACAGAGTCAGACAGGACTGAAGCGACTTAGCAGCAGCAGCAGTAGCAGCATATCTGAAGGTTCTTGAGAGCAGCATATATATACTCTTGAAATTCATATAATAAAAGGAGAGGGTGGGGTAAACTGAGAGAGTAGCGCTGAAATATACACATTACCATATGCAAAGTTAGACAGTGGAAATGTGCTGTATGATGCTGGGAGCTCAAATTTGGTGCTCTGTGACAACCTAGAGGGGTAGGATGGGGTGGGAGATGGGAGGGAGGTTTAAGAGGGAGGGAACACATGGATACCCATGGCTGATTCATGTTGATACATGGCATAAACCAATACAATAATGTAAAGTAATTATCTTCCAATTAAAAATAAATAAATTAAAAAAATAAAAGATAATAAATTTCTGTTAAGCAGTGAGTAAGATCTTTGGACGAGCAGAACTTTTTCTGCCCTATTTCCATCCCACATCTCATTCCTTCACTCTACCACTCTCACCCTACGCTGTGAATTGCAGTCAGAGTCTGAGTTTCCTGCTCTTATCTTCTCATTTTACTTTTTTAAGGAACTGTTAGACGAAGTCAGGAAGATATGGCTCATACTCCAGTAGACAGAATATTGCAGATTGGATTAGGCTTGTGTTAACATGGAAGCAATGGAGAAAAGTAAATAGATTTGAAAGAGATTTAAGATTTAACATTGGCATACTTTTGTTGTATATGAGATCTGACAGTTTTCAATCCTCGATTATTTTCCAGCTATTGTCTAATTTCTCTGCTGTGCTTCAGACACAATCTTGTTTAGAGAGATAGTTAGGATGAATTTCCATTTTCTCATCTCCTTCTTACTTTACAGTGTATTTTATCTCTTACTAACATCACCAATGACCACATTGTAGAATTCAATGAATAATAAGTTTGAAACTTTTGGTTACACCATCATTCTTGACACATCTATGATAAGTATGAATACCAATTCAAGTATCTATATGTGTGATTATGTAACTTTATTTTCTATTAATGTCAACTTTATCTTGACTTCTGGACCTCATTTTAGCATACCAGTCACAAATGTCACAAATGTAACCACTGCTATCCCCTCTGAGGAGGTTCTCGAATCCCTTGAATTGTGAAATGGTTTTGTGATTTTATGCCAATGGCAGGGCATGTGGGCCATGGAAGATTTGGTGCTTTAACTATTCCTTAATAAAAATACATATTGATTGTTTTTATGATGGCCTTAGTCCGTGTCCATAGGGCTCTCCCAAACTTGGCATCTCTGATTTTGTAGGTCTGTGTAAGTTCTCACATGGCTTGTTCCAACATGTACCTGGGATCTTATTACCTCCCCTTTGATAACTGCCATAAAGTAAACTGTCAACTCTCTGCCTCAATTAGTTCTATTCTCCTCTTTATTCCAAGCTCAAGAGGGTAAAACCTTGAAGATAATGGAAAATATTTGTCCTTGTATATTTTCCCAAGGAATCTAATCTATGCTCCCCCATTTTGTTTATTTGTTTGTTTTGCATGTGTGTGTGCTCAGTGTTGTCCGACTTTTGTGACCCAATGGACTGTAGCCTACCAGGCTCCTCTGAGCATGGAATTCTTCAGGTTAGAATCCTGGAGTGGGTTTCCATTTCCTCATCCAGGGGATCTTCCCAACCCAGGAATGGAACCTATGTCTCCTGAGTCTTCTGCATTGGCAGGAGGATTCTTTTACCACTAGCCACCTGGGAGTCCTAATCTATGCCCAAAGACCCCCAACTTTGACCTCTTCTGGTACCTGCCCCCATCTTCACCCCCAATCTTCACCCTGAAAAATTTGTCTTGGCATTTAAAGGACAAAAGACAGAATAATTTGCTATTTATATTTCTGATTTCCACCTATTTCACGCTTCCCTGTATTTAGGAACACAACATTTAATGTATGTTTGAACTAAGGAAAGAGAAGAAGGAAGGACAAGAGATACAGGAAAATTTAAAGTGATTATTATCCCACCACATTTTTTTCCTAGTTATTTTGTGCTCCCAGGAAGGTTTATGTTTTTTATGTGACTATTTGTTTCCTTCAGGTGCACAGAATCATTTTGATCATACTTCTCAGGTTAGAACAAACTTCTATCAGCATAACATATTCTAGCCTTTATTTTCTTTTATCCCTCCCTCAACTATAAATACACATTATTATATATTCAATGTATGCCTTCCAAATTTTCTTTCAATACACATACCTGGACATGTTACAAATGTATGCATATAAGAAAAATACATGATACTTCAGTTCAGTTCAGTTCAGTTCAGTCGCTCAGTCATGTCCGACTCTTTGTGACCCCATGAAATGCAGCACGCCAGGCCCTCCCTGTCCATCACCAACTCTCAGAGTTCACTCAGACTCACGTCCATCGAGTCAGTGATGCCATCCAGCCATCTCATCCTCTGTCGTCCCCTTCTCCTCCTGCCCCCAATCCCTCCCAGCATCAGAGTCTTTTCCAATGAGTCAACTCTTTGCATGAGGTGGCCAAAGTACTGGAGTTTCAGCTTTAGCATCATTCCTTCCAAAGAAATCCCAGGGCTGATCTCCTTCAGAATGGACTGGTTGGATCTCCTTGCAGTCCAAGGGACTCTCAAGAGTCTTCTCCAACACCACACTTCAAAAGCATCAATTCTTCGGCGTTCAGCTCTCTTCACAGTCTAACTCTCACATCCATACATGACCACAGGAAAAACCATAGCCTTTACTAGATGCACCTTTTTTGGCAAAGTAATGTCTCTGCTTTTGAATATGCTATCTAGGTTGGACATAACTTTCCTTCCAAGGAGTAAGCGTCTTTTAATCTCATGGCTGCAGTCACCATCTGCAATGATTTTGGAGCCCAGAAAAATAAAGTCTGACACTGTTTCCACTATTTCCCCATCTATTTGCCATGAAGTGATGGGACCAGATGCCATGATCTTCGTTTTCTGAATGTTGAGCTTAAATGACCTTTAAAATAGATGCAATAATGTACCTTCCCAGCAGAAAGTTTTTGAAGGTTCATATTACAGTTCAGTATCTCCGCCCTTTACTTAATCTTTGCTGATATTATGGACATGAGGTGTTTTGGTTGGCAGAATTATAAAGATGCTCCTCCCCCACCAAGTTTTCCGTATTATTCAATAAAACACTAATCTAGGTACTGCTGTGAAGTGACTTTGCAGATGAAATTAAGGTTGATAAACAGCTGACCTTAACGTGGAGACGTTATCCTGGATAAGGATTGACAGGGCCAATGTACTCAGATGTACCTTTAAAATGAGAAGATGAAGGCAAAAGTTTGAGACAGAAAGGTAGATGAAAGGAAAGATGAAAAAGAAGGAAAATAAGACAGATTCAAACACAAGAAAGAATTCACTTGTCATTGCTGGCTTTGAAGATGGAAGAAGGGAATTGGGAAACAAGGAATATATGTAGCCCCTTGAAGCAGAAAATACCCACTAGTTGCCAGCCAGCAAGGAAAGGGTAACTGTAGTTTCACATTCACAAGTAACTGATCTCAGCCAATAATCTTAATAAGTTTGGAGGCAAATTCTTACCATAGATTCTCAGTAAAATCCCACCCTATCAACACCTTGGTCTTGGCTTTGTGATACTCAGAGCAGAGAAGCCAGTTGAGCCAACTCCAAGATCTGATTTACATAACTGTGCTGCAATTCATGGGGTCGCAAAGAGTTGGACACGACTGAGCGACTGAACTGAACTGAACTGAACTGAGATAATGCATTGGTTGCTTTAATATATGAATTCTGTATCTTTGTTTTATCAAAGATTTCATTTATTCCTTTATAATTTGTGTTTTTCAATTCTTTAAAAAATTCATCAGTCTAATGTCATGAAGAATTGTTCTTATATTGGTGTTATAGTTTTACTTTTCATATGTAAGCCTTTAATCCACTGAAGTTTATTGATTATTGTATGAAGCTGTAGTCTGTTTTTTACCCTAAACATGACCTAATTCCCTCAAACATACTTATAATCTCTCTAATGCTTTGCAATGACTCTGCAGTGGTGCTTCTCAAACTTTAGCAGGCATCAGAAGTACCATGAAGAGTGCATCTGTATTAACTAGGGTTCAATCAGAGGAAAAGGGGTTTGCCACAGGAATTTGACTTTATGTAATTGTGGAAGTGGGTTAAGCAGTTGGTTAGACTATTTTCTCTGAGTCTGATGCTGAATCTTGAAGTCTACAGGACAGACAGTCAGAAATAAAGTTGCACATAAAGCAGGAGTAAATAAGAACAAACTGGATACCCCAAGCACAAATTGGACATCACAAGGAAAGGTTGGAACCCATGATCAGTTCTCGGTGCCTTTCACCATGATGGAGTGCATACTAAACATACCCACATTCCTTGTCTAGAAATTGGAGAAGAAGAAGGATGATCCAGGGAAGGGAGAGCAGTGCTAACCCAGTTACTGCATCAGGCCAATGAGGTGAGTTAGCAGATCAGCTATAGGTTGTGCGAGTTACAAAACACCATTGCTTCATTTCCACCCTCTAAAATCTTATATAACAGTCCTGATTGGGTCCTCCCTACTTACAAACATATGGAAAAGAGTGCTCTGGGAAATTACTTCAACCTGGTCAAGCTTGTTACAAAGATACCACAGTTTATTAAATGCAGATTCCTGGACTGCAACCCCAAAGTCTCTGTTTTCCCAGGTCTGGAGAGTCAAGTCCAGTTGCACAAAGACAAGTTCCTAGGAGATGTTTCTGCTCCTCTAGACTACATATTAAGTAGTTTTTGCATGCAATTAACTTGTCTATTAATTAACTACTATTAAGAATCACATGTATAATTAATATATGTGTACAACTACTGTAACAAGCCCTAGTTCTGCTAACATTTTCATTAATATGATTTATTTTGTACTGTTTGTTTAGTCAGTAAGTCATGTCCAATTCTTTTTATTCTTTTGTAAAACTACCTTAGATATCCATAGACTACATACATTCACCTGTATTTTATAATCATTTGTCAACTTTTGCTATTTTTTAATTAGAATATATTGATATTAAAAACATATCTTCCTTTCAAGGTCTTCTATTAACTATTTTAATAGAATACTTTTCAATAATGATAGGGTGTTGTTATGTAATTTTTATATAGTCATTACTATTGACTGTGTTATATTTTCTAATATTTTATTGCTAGTAATGGATGATGCTTTTTCATGTTAGTTTTATATTAGTCAAATTGGTCATTTCGTAGTCTAGTAGTTTTAAGTCTTTCGTTTAAGCTCTTCAGCTAATAGAGCAACAGTTTCAGATTGCGATTTTAATTTGCATTTCCTAAGCAACTATATTCATTTTCAGACATCTTTTTCATATCTATAGATATATTCTTTAAGTATATCCTATCCTTTTAGGTCTTTTGACCATTTTCTGTTTTCTTGTCTGCTTTTCTTCCTTATTGTATTTTAGGAGTTTTTTTTTTTTTTTTTTTAATACAGTTCTTTTCTGCATGCAATTAACTTCTCTTTATGGCTTGCATTTTTTCACTATTTTAAAAAGAATCTTGTGATGTTTAGTTCTTACTGCCAAAATAATCAAATGCCTTTATTTTTATTTTCCTTTTATTAATATATTTATATCCTAATTAATAAATCTTTACTTATCTTATATTCAAAAAGATGATCAATGGTTTCCTTTAAAGCAGTTTTTAGGGGATTGTTTTTAAATAATTGTTAGAATTCAGGTTTGTAGATAATTCAGGCATTGAATTTCATTAGGATCAAAATTGTGTTGAATTGACATGATTTTCTCATGTTATTTACTATCTTTGTATGACTCTGACAAATATGACTTCACGTGATATGTTGCCACTTTTGCCATGCAGGTGAACTCAACATATTTTATTAAGGATTTTTACATTTATGTCCATATTTAAAATTATATGGGCATTAAGTGAAATTACAATTTGATTTTACTATATTATACTTTCAGGTTTTTTTTTTAACAAAATTATACTTATTTCATATAATTTCTTCAGCACTTTTCTAATTAATTTTTAGGAAGTGTAGAATAGAGTGATCTATTCTTAAATGTTTGATAGAACTGGATTGCAAAACTGCCTGGACCTGGGATATTTGTGAACAGCTTAAAAAAATTGTCATTATAATTATTTTAATTTTTTCTATTTATAATTTAAATTTCATCTTGGACCAATACTGTAACATTATGTTTTCCCACTTTATCTGAATTATTTAGGTTTTTAAATATAGTAGTATGCTGCTAAGCTGCTAAGTCACTTCAGTCATGTCCGACTCTGTGCGACCCCATAGACGGCAGCCCACCAGGCTCCCCTGTCCCTGGGATTCTCCAAGCAAGAACACTGGAGTGTGTTGCCATTTCCTTCTCCAATGCATGAAAGTGAAAAGTGAAAGTGAAGTCGCTCAGTCATGTCCGACTCTTATCGACCCCATGGACTGCAGCCCAGCAGGCTCCTCTGTCCATGGGATTTTCCAGGCAAGAATACTGGAGTGGGGTGCCATTTATTTTAATGCTTTAATTTCCTCTCTTTTCTATATTTTGTTTATTGCATTACTTTGCTCGATTTTTTTTTTCTGGTTAGTTTTTCCAAAAGTTGGTTTACCTTAGCTTCTCAGCAATTAGTCATACTAGTATTTTTTTTTTTTCCTTCTTTTCTCTATTTCATTGATTCCTGATCTTACACTATTCCATTTGGTTTTTTGTTGGGGGTTCCGGGGTTACTTTCTCTGGTTCTTTGTCAGTCCAGTAGGGCATAAACTTTGCAAATACTTTTTTCTGCATCCACTGATATGATCCTAAGACTTTGTTCAGTTAATGTATTGAATTACATTAATTGATTTTCAAATGCTAAACAAAGATGATGTTTTATTTGCTTCAAAAATCTCTAACAAAAAAGATATTAAAAAAAGCATATTTTTGTTCAAAGGACTAGATGAAATAAGACTGTCAATATGTTGATAACTTAGAGACTGGGGTTCATGGCAGTATGATATTCTTTTTTTTTTCCATATAACTGAAAACCAGTCAAGTTGGATAATATTGTCTGCTTAAAACACCAGTCATCCTTTTTCACAATAAGTGTGTTTCATCTTCACTGAACTAACAATCAGATAGCTCATGGTGTCAGGGATTTAAATTACACTTCTGTTGCTTCTTGACAGCAGCGGCAAATAAGCACAGGTCCTTTTGTGATATCATACCCCAGAATAGCAGGCAACACCTCAGTGGCCAGTTGGTTAAATTAGTAAGCTTATGTTA
The DNA here is from genome assembly GCF_000754665.1 of Bison bison bison. NCBI lineage: Eukaryota > Metazoa > Chordata > Mammalia > Artiodactyla > Bovidae > Bison > Bison bison. Next base: position 459,079 of record NW_011494670.1, read on the forward strand.
TGAATAGTACCTTGATTTATTAACAGTGGAACAAACATATTTTGGATTTAGGTAACTTTAATGCAAATTGGACATACTTTATCAACCTTTCAATTCTTTTTTACTGTTTTTCAGTGGGTTTCAATTAATCCTTAATTTCTTTCTCAAGAAAGTCAAACATGCTATCACTTCCCATTTTCTTAAGAATTTGATCAATACATTTCTCTTCCTAGTCAATATTTTGGAAAGCTTTAATCAATTCAATCAAGTCTTAGCCTACTGAGCTATTTCAAGCTTGAGGAATCTATTACTACAGGTATCAACTCATTGAAATGGGCTGACATGACTATTTAAAGTTCTCCCTCCTGTCTTTCCATTTTTCTATATATTTTGGAAGAAAAGAAATTGATAATTTTTTCATACAAATGCAGATCAGATCACTCGCTCAGTCGTGTCCGACTCTTTGCGACCCCATGAATCATAGCACGCCAGGCCTCCCTGTCCATCACCAACTCGCAGAGTTCACTCAGACTCATGTCCATTGAGTCAGTGATGCCATCCAGCCATCTCATCCTCTGTCGTCCCCTTCTCCTCCTGCCACCAATCCCTCCCAGGATCAGAGTCTTTTCCAATGAGTCAACTCTTCGCATCAGGTGGCCAAAGTACTGGAGCTGTTCAGCTTTAG
>NW_011494670.1:459871-460391 GCF_000754665.1 Bison bison bison
TAAGAGCCTTTTAATTTCATGGCTGCAGTCACCATCTGCAGTGATTTTGGAGCCCAGAAAAATAAAGTCTGACAGTGTTTCCACTGTTTCCCCATCTATTTCCCATGAAGTGATGGGACCAGATGCCATGATCTTCGTTTTCTGAATGTTGAGCTTTAAGCCAACTTTTTCACTCTCCACTTTCACTTTCATCAAGAGGCTTTTGCCTTCCTCTTCACTTTCTGCCATAAGGGTGGTGTCATCTGCATATCTGAGGTTATTGATATTTCTCCTGGAAATTTTGATTCCAGCTTGTGTTTTTTCCAGTCCAGTGTTTCTCATGATGTACTCTGCATATAAGTTCAATAAACAGGGTGACAATATACAGCCTTGATGTACTCCTTTTCCTATTTGGAACCAGTCTGTTGTTCCATGTCCAGTTCTAACTGTGGCTTCCTGACCTGCATACAGGTTTCTCAAGAGGCAAATCAGGTGGTCTGGTATTCCCATCTCTTTCAGAATTTTCTACAGTTTATTGTGA
>NW_011494670.1:460937-465319 GCF_000754665.1 Bison bison bison
CTTCTGCTTCTGTTAGATCCATACCATTTCTGTCCTTTATGGAGCCCATCTTTGCATGAAATGTTCCTTTGGTATCTCTGATTTTCTTGAAGAGATCCCTAGTCTTTCCCATTCTGTTGTTTTCCTCTATTTCTTTGCATTGATCGCTGAAGGCTTTCTTATCTCTTCTTGCTATTCTTTGGAACTCTGCATTCAGATGTTTATATCTTTCCTTTTCTCCTTTGCTTTTGGCTTCTCTTCTTTTCACCGCTATTTGTAAGGCCTCCCCAGCCAGCCATTTTGCTTTTCTGCATTTCTTTTCCATGGGGATGGTCTTGATCCCTGTCTCCTGTACAGTGTCACGAACCTCATTCCATAGTTCATCAGGCACTCTATCTATCAGATCTAGTCCCTTAAATCTATTTCTCACTTCCACTGTATAATCATAAGGGATTTGATTTAGGTCATACCTGAATAGTCTAGTGGTGTTCCCTACTTTCTTCAATTTCAGTCTGAATTTGGCAATAAGGAGTTCATGGTCTGAGCCACAGTCAGCTCCTGGTCTTGTTTTTGCTGTCTGTATAGAGCTTTTCCATCTTTGGCTGCAAAGAATATAATCAATCTGATTTCAGTGTTGACCATCTGGTGATGTCCATGTATAGAGTCTTCTCTTGTGTTGTTGGAAGAGGGTGTTTGTTATGATCAGTGCATTTTCTTGGCAAAACTCTATTAGTCTTTGCCCTGCTTCATATAAATGCAAGTGTAACACAAATGTAATGTAACATATACCTAAAGGCTAAATATTATGAAAACAGCATAAGTTACAAACTTTGTTAATGGTCTTAATGTCATATATTTAAGAGCTGCCTTCATACTTGTGCAAATAAAAATTCTGAAAAGATGATCTAATGTCAACTTCAATTGCATATCTTACAGAATATAATATTAAGAAATTATACCAACTTTGAATAAGAAATGTTTTCTCACAGATATTTATCATAATAATAAACTGTATACATCATTTCAAATAACTGATATATTTGATTAAATTTCTATTAATTAAAATATCAAACTATACTCTGACAAGTCAATTTAAAATGAAATCAGTTAAGATCAACTTTTTTCTCAATAAAATAGTGATACTTTCTTTGTAGGTGGCCTTGCAATTGCATTGGGGCAGTCTACATAACATATGGCTCATAGAACACCTGCCAGCAAGAATATATTTATAGAAACAGTAAACTAATTAATACCTTAAAGAGCCCCATGACTTTTGACACATTATGTTATCCTGTCAAATTAGACTTGTACCACCTTCCTTGGAAGAACATTTCTTCACCAGCATATAATAAATTATTTAGCCTGGAAAGATCATCATGCTTCTTTAAAAAGTACAAATTTATACTTTGGGAAATAACAGGTAACCATAGTGAAATGGTCCCCCCTCCACCACTCAATTATACATAGTATATTCTAGATGTTGAATACAAACTCAGAAAATATGAATTCAAATGTCTACATCCCTCTCTGGGTTGTCTTTCATTGCTTATATATCCCTCTATGGGCTTCCACTGTGGATCAGCTGGTAAAGAATTCACCTGCAATGTGGGAGACCCCAGTATTCTAGCCTGGAGAATTCTATGGACTGTATAGTCCATGGGTCACAAAGAGTTGGACATGACTGAGTTGACTAAGCACACATATTCTTCTAGTTCTGATTCTTAATATATGAGTTTTATACTATAAATGTATGTGTGAATTGAACAGGAGACATGTTCAACTTTAAAACCATTGACTGGATCTTTCATTTTTCAGATTCCTCCATCTGTTTGCATAACATACCCTCAGTCTCTCCTTCATTCAAATACCCTGAAGCACTATTTTCACTTAATTTGTATTTCTCCTAAAGTTACATGTACCCCTACCACTACTGGCGATGTTTGATAAATCAGACATCTAGTTAGCCTTCTTCCCAGTTTCTTATAGACTGCACTATCTTTCTCCCATTTAAAATAATTACTTTCTTTGGCTTTTGAGCAAAGACATTTTTGAGAAAAAAAAAACTTGGATGGTAACTGGACTACTGTTTTCAAGTTTCCAAATTCACTGCTGCTTCTGGATTTGCACATAATTGCATTTATTTTTATAGCCAGAATCATTTACAAAGCTATCAATATTTTATGAAAAGAAGTTCTACCACTTATTAATTTCAGTAATATTCAAGGATGATGAACAGATGCTGTTTCCACACTATTTAGTATTATATTAAATAACTGCAGCCTCATATCATCATCATTTTGTATATTCTCAAAACAATTGTAAACATTAGGAAGTAACAAAGCAAGTGTGATATTTTTATCAGGGTATTGTGAATAAAAAGTGCCATGACAATATATACTTATATTCATGATAGTAATTCATTAAATTGTGTACAGCAAGAACACTACCCTATCACATCTCAGATAGCTGTGGTGAACGGAACAAGGTGAAAGACTTTGCTTCAGCATCAATAGTATACAAGTAAATTAATCACTTGTTCCCTATAAACCAGCATTCAGAAAATTTTAAATATGGTATTATAATAATTTAAAATATAGATAATTCAAGGAAAATGATTAAATACATTAACTATTTTTCAATAAATTCATATTCAGTGCTTTAGGGGAATTTTTCTTAACTCAATTGTGTTCAAAGATATTATACCTTCAGTTAAAAGTCTGTCAGTCACACATAATTATAAATCAAGTATAGTGTCAACTACACTGATAGCCTCAAAATATGTTCAGTATATATTATTCAGAAAGACCTTAAATATAGATTAAAAAAAAAAAATCTCTCCTGTGAGCCAGAGGTAACTTTCATCTCTCTTATTGTATTTACTGGGTATTGCTAAACCAAGGTACATGCTATACAAATTAGTAATTTAGTAAGAAATAAATCTTTGTTCTTTGTGAATTCAAATAAGCTGAAATAATTATTCATTTTCTTTGAATTTTCTTTAGGGACTAGGTATTTTGGAAAAATAAGAAAGACTATCTGATAAAAATATTGCATAAGCAAGTTTAGAAAAATGTCATACTCAATATTTCTTGGAGAGATGAAATTTCTGTATATAAAGTTTCAACTGTGAACTAGTCAATTAATATTATTTGCTAACTCTCTTTATGTATTAGGTAGAACTATAATCCAGCAGAATAATACCCCACCCTCCAAAATTCCCATATCCTAGTTCCTAAAACTTGTAAATATGTTACCTTATGTGGCAAAAGGGGCTCTTCAGGTATGATTACTGTTAAGCACCTAAGTGTAAAATTATCCTAGACTGTTCTGTGGGACTAATATAATCACATAAGTCCTTAAAAGTGGAAAATCTTTCCCAGTTATTGTCAGAGAAGGAGATTAAGGATGAAAGAGGATCATAGAGAATGTGTGTTGCCTTTAGAAGTTGGGAAAGGAAAGGAAATGAGTTCACTCACGGAGCCTCCCGAACTATAGGCAGCCCTGTCAACACTAATTTTGGCCCATTGAAAACCATTCTGGACTTTCAACAATCAGAACTGCAAGAAAAAATAGTGCTGTTTTAAGCCACTAAGTATATGGTAATTTGTAACAGCTGCAACAGGAAACTAATAAAAACATATATAAAGAGCTTACAAAGGAGATTCTTTTTAATCCACTAACCACTTTGGAGACTGGCTTCTTTCACTTAGCATGGTGCATTGGAGATTTATCCATGTTTCTGTGGATATTGGTAGTTCAATTCACTTACTACTGAGTAAAATTCCATTTAGTGTCTGTATGCATTCAGCAGTCTTTTTTTTTTTTTTTTAATTTTGGCAGTTATGAAAGAAGTTAGTATTAAAATTTGCGTGCAATTTCCAGGGACCATTTTCTAAATAGGCTGCTCCATTGTGAATTCCAAAAAGAAAAATATGATAACTATTTTTCTGCATCCTATCAACATGTTATTGTCAAAATTTTTGTCTTATTTTTATTTTAGACATTCTAAAAAGTATAGGCACACCTCGGATATATTCTGGGTTCAGTTTCAGACCACCATAATAAATAAAGTCACAGGAATTTTCTGGTTTCTCAATGTTTATGAAAGTCATGCTTACAGTATCAGTTCAGTTCAGTTCAGGCACTCAGTCATGTCGGATTCTTTGCGACCCCATGAATCACAGCACACCAGGCCTCCCTGTCAATCACCATCTTCCGGAGTTCACTCAACCTCACTTCCATTGAGTCGGTGATGCCATCCAGCCATCTCATCCTCTGTCATCCCCTTCTCCTCCTGCCCCCAATCCCTCCCACCATCAGAGTCTTTTCCAATGAGTCAACTCTTCGCATGAGGTGGCCAAAGTACTGGAGTTTCAGCTTTAGCATCATTCCTTCCAAAGAAA
>NW_011494670.1:465570-466836 GCF_000754665.1 Bison bison bison
TTCATGGCTGCAGTCACCATCTGCAGTGATTTTGGAGCCCAAAAAGATAAAGTCTGCCACTGTTTCCCCATCTATTTCCCATGAAGTGATGGGGCCAGATGCCGTGATCTTTGTTTTCTGAATGTTGAGCTTTAAGCCAACTTTTTCACTCTCCACTTTCACTTTCATCAAGAGACTTTTGAGTTCCTCTTCATTTTCTCCCATAAGGGTGGTGTCATCTGCGTATCTAAGGTTATTGATATTTCTCCTAGCAATCTTGATTCCAGCTTGTGCATCTTCCAGACCAGCATTTCTCATGATGTACTCTGCATATAAATTAAATAAGCAGGATGACAATATACAGCCTTGACATACTCCTTTTCCTATTTGGAACCAGTCTGTTGTTCCATGTCCAGTTCTAACTGTTGCTTCCTGACCTGCATACAGGTTTCTCAAGAGGCAGGTCTGGTGGTCTGGTATTCCCATCTCTTTCAGAATTTCCCACAGTTTATTGTGATCCACACAGTCAAAGGCTTTGGCATAGTTAATAAAGAAGAAATAGACGTTTTTCTGTAACTGTCTCGCTTTTTCCATGATCCAGTGGATGTTGGCAATTTGATCTCTGGTTCCTCTGCCTTTTCTAAAACCAGCTTGAACATCAGGAAGTTCACGGTTCACATATTGCTGAAGCCTGGCTTGGAGAATTTTGAGCATTACTTTTCTAGCATGTGAGATGAGTGCAATTGAATGGTAGTTTGAGCATTCTTTGGCATTGCCTTTCTTTGGGATTGGAATGAAAGCTGACTTTTTCCAGTCCTGTGGCCACTGCTGAGTTTTCCATATTTGCTGGTATATTGAGTGCAGCACTTTTACAGTATACCATAGTCTATTAAATGTGTAATAACATTATGTCTAAAAAAATCTGTACATATCTCAATTAAAAAAACATTGTATTGCTAAAAAGTGTTAACCACCATTTAAACCTTCAATTAATTACAGGGACCAGGAGATGGTAAGGGACAGGGAAGCCTGGCATGTTGCAGTCCATGGGGTCTCAAAGAATTGGAGACACAACTTGGTGACTTAACAACCAACCTTCAATGAAGCGTAGTAACAACATTTAAGATCACTGATAAAAGATCACCATAACAAATATAATATTAATTTATATTATTAATTTAATATATTAAATTAATATAAATTAAATATTAATTTAATATATTAAAAACCTCTGAAATATGTTAAGAATTACCAAAATGTGACACAGGCACAAAATGAACAAATGCT
>NW_011494670.1:466936-490196 GCF_000754665.1 Bison bison bison
AAATGATGCTGATACTCTTGTTTGACATATGGCTGCCACAAACATTAAATTTGTGAAAAATACAATATCTGTGAAGTAAAATAAATTGAAGCACAATAAAAAGAGTATGTCTATATATATATATAGGCATTCCCGGTGGCACGGTAGTAAAAGAATCCTCCTGCTAACATATGAGATGCAGGTTTGATCCCTGGGTCGGGAAGATCCCCTGGAGAAAAAAGATGACAACCCACTCTAGTACTCTTGCCTGGGAAATCTCACAGACAGAAAAGCCTGGCAGGCTAGAGTCATGATTTAGTAACTAAACCACCATGTCTATATATATATTGATATTTCATTTTTACTTTACTGTGAGTTTATTTTATTACAAGTGATGTTGAACAAATTTTCAAGTGCTTGATTACTATCTATAAGTCTTTGAAGAGTTTTTTCAAATATTGTACTTTTTAAAAATTTATTATATGTGATCTGTGATAGGAATATTTTGAAAGCTCTTATGTATTCCAGATATAATCCCTTTATTAGATATATTTTATAATGTTTTCTTTCAGTATATATCTTGTCTTTATATTACCTGAGTGTCTTTAAAGATGCAAATATCTTTAATTTTGTTAAATTCCAATTTATCATATTTTTATGAATGTCTTTTATTATCTAAGAAATCTTGTACTAATTCATGGTCACAAAAATGTCCTCTTATGTTTGCTTCTAATATTATTATAATTCCATAAACTTTTTTAGGTTTTAAATTTAGCTATATAATCCACTTTGAATTAATAAGTAATTATATATGTTCCAAGGTATGAGTTAAGGCTGAATATTTTTAAATATTGATATATATTTTTCTAGCACCATTTGTTAAAAAGATTATTTTATCATCAAATTACTGTTCCACCATGATCAAAAATAAATTTACTATTTTAAGATCAATTTCTAGATTTTCAAATCTTTTTTATTTAAACTATTACAGTACCACACTGTCTTGATTACTGTAACTTTTAAAAAGATATTGAAATGAGGTATTTTGAGTGATCCAGATACATTACTCTTCAAAATGATGTTGGTCATTCCAGTCTATGATTTTTTATATTAAAATTTTAGAATCAACTTATCAATTTCTTAAAAATAAAAAAGGTTCTGCTAGAACTGTGATTACTACTACACTGTTTCTTCTATAGCTCAACTTCAGACAAATAATATCTTTACAATGTCGAGTTTTCCAATTTACAAGCAAGGTGTATCTGTCCATTTATTAAGACCTTATTTTATTTATTCAATAATTTTTTATACTTTCCATGATACACATCTTGTTAGATTTATACCCAACTATTTTATACTTTGGATTGCTACTGTAAAAGATACTTATTAAAATGTCAACTAGGAATTGTTGACTGCTAGTAAATGGACATTTTCCTGTATTTACTTTGTGTCTTATGATCTTGACAAATACATTTATTTTCTTCTTGCTTTTCATAGATTCTTTGCTATGTTTCATGTAGATAATAACGCATCTATGAATAGAGACCATTTTGCTTGTTGCATTCCAGTCTGTGTGTCTTTTTATTTTTTTTAATTTGTATTTATTTATTTTTTATTTTTCTGCATTATGCCTTGGCTAAAATATTTAGGACAATATTGAACAGGGAGATAAATACCCTTAACTTCTAATCTTTGGGGAAAGCATTCAGTCTACCATCAATTATGATATTATTTGTTGGGATTTTGTAAATGTTCTTTATCAGTTTCATTTTGTTCCTACTTTGCTGAGAATTTTTTTTTCCCAAATGTCTTTTAGCATCTGTTGATCTAATTACATGTGTTTTTTCTTAGTATGTTGATATGATGAATCGTCAGTTGTTTTTTGAAATGATATATCAAGAGTACATTCCCAGGGAAATCCCAACTAGCTTACAATATATGTGTTGGTTTTTTTTTATAGTGCTGAATTCATTTTGTAATATTTTGTTGAGAAGTTTTGCTTCTACTATCATGTGCAACATTGCCCTTGAAATACATCTGTTCAGTTTTGGTTTCACAAAGTGATGCAGGGCTCATAAACTGGGATGAAAATGTTTCCTTGTCTTCTATTTTTCTGGAATATTGTGTGAAAGTTCATTCGACCATGAAATCATTAGCATAATCCATCAGCAAAACCATTTAGAACTTTTTTTCCTGTTGGAGATTTCTGAGTATGAATTCAGTTTTTAATAAATATAAAACTATTCAAATTATCTATGAAATTAGATAGTTCTCTGCCTTTGACTGTGTGGATCACAATAAACTGGAAAATTCTGAAAGAGATGGGGATACCAGACCACCTGATCTGCCTCTTGAGAAATTTGTATGCAGGTCAGGAAGCAACAGTTAGAACTGGACGTGGAACAACAGACTGGTTCCAAATAGGAAAAGGAGTACGTCAAGGCTGTATATTGTCACCCTGTTTATTTAACTTATATGCAGAGTACATCATGAGAAATGCTGGACTGGAAGAAACACAAGCTGGAATCAAGATTGCTGGGAGAAATATCAATAACCTCAGATATGCAGATGACACCACCCTTATGGCAGAAAGTGAAGAGGAACTAAAAAGCCTCTTGATGAAGGTGAAAGTGGAGAGTAAAAAAGTTGACTTAAAGCTCAACATTCAGAAAACGAAGATGATGGCATCTGGTCCCATCACTTCATGGGAAATAGATGGGGAAACAGTGGAAACAGTGTCAGACTTTATTTTTCTGGGCTCCAAAATCACTGCAGATGGTGACTGCAGCCATGAAATTAAAGACGCTTACTCCCCGGAAGGAAAGTTATGACCAACCTAGATAGCATATTCAAAAGCAGAAACATTACTTTGCCAACAAAGGTTCGCCTAGTCAAGGCTATGGTTTTTCCAGTGGTCATGTATGGATGTGAGAGTTGGACTGTGAAGAAAGCTAAGTGCCGAAGAATTGATGCTTTTGAAATGTGGTGTTGGAGAAAACTCTTGAGAGTCCCTTGGACTGCAAGGAGATCCATCCAGTCCATTCTGAAGATCAGCCCTGGGATTTCTTTGGAAGGAATGATGCTAAAGTTGAAACTCCAGTACTTTGGCCACTTCATGCGAAGAGTTGACTCATTGGAAAAGACTGATGGTGGGAGGGATTGGTGGCAAGAGGAGAAGGGGATGACAGAGGATGAGATGGCTGGATGGCATCACTGACTCGATGGACTTGAGTCTCAGTGAACTCCGGGAGTTGGTGATGGACAGGGAGGCCTGGCGTGCTGTGATTCATGGGGTCGCAAACAGTCGGACACGACTGAGCAACTGATCTGATCTGATAAAGAATTTGACAGTTTTATCTAAGAGATAACATTCTTAGGAGAAAATACAGGTTAAAGTCTACGTGACATTTGATTTGGCAATGATTTCTTGGATATGACACCAAAGGCACAAACTACAAAAGGAAAAACAGACTGAGGTCCTTAACATGGTGGAGTAAAAAGCTACATTTGTCTCTTCTTTTCAGTCTAAAGGAATTTCCTGGTGGCTCAGATGGTAAGTACCCACCTGCAGTGCAGGATATCTAGGTTAGATCCCTGGACTGGGAAGATCCCCTGGAGAAGGGAATGGCCACTCACACTAGTATTCTTGTCTGGAGAATTCCATGGACAGAAGAGCCTGATGGAATACATTCCTTGGGTTGCAAAGAGTCAGACACAACTGAATGACTAACACACTTTATTTCAGTCTAAAATCAGTAAAACCTCCACAATATATCAAAGGTTCCTCTGCCCTTAACACCAGGATTCCAGAGAATTCCACACAAGGGCTTTCCTGGTGGCTCAGATGGTAAAGAATCTGCCTGCAATTCAATAGACCCGGGTTTGATCTCTGGGTCAGGAAGATCCCCTGGAGGAGGGAATGGCAACCCACTCTAGTATTCTTGTCTGGAGAATCCCATGGACAGAGGAGCCTGGAGAGAGGCAGTCCATGGAGTCACAGAGTCAGACACAACTGAGCAACAAAGCATGCACTTACTTACACATACATCTAAAAGTGAGTGGACTAGAACACCTAGAGGAGGTGGAACTGGGGGACAGGAGGAGGTATTTGTGATCTTGACTTCCCCCAGGTGTAAAGCTGAGTCCATAGCCACAGAGAAACCAGTAATAGCAGGGAAAGCAATGCACACATATCCAGCCTCATGGTCATAGCAGCACCACTTAAATGGGTAACAGTGGTCGTGGGGTCCCTATAGCCCATGTCTCTGGGCCCCACCTGCAGCATTAAAGGTCATGAACCTTACAACACCACATATGGCAGAGGTACCTATGCTTCACACACTCAATTATTCACCCCTCCTCCTTCAGTGGAGCCTGAAACTCAGAGGATCCCAGACAGCAGGGAAGAGCCCACAATCCCAGTGCAACAGGTGACAATCCCAATGATACTGGCAGAAGCAAGGCACCAAAAACCCCAGGGCTATAAGAGGTGATAATGAGGGCATAGGACAACACCTCTGACAGAAGTGAAGGGTAGAAGGTGCATACTCCCAAACATAACCAGGCATTTTAGGTAGTAGAAACCTGAAACTTGTGTTATATTGCCACCTACTGGTAAACAAAGAAAGGCCTCTAATTCTGTAGAATCCTTAGTAGAAATCAGGTGTTTTCTACTTCAAATGCACTAGCAGAGGAGCAACTCATCTAGAACCTCATCTAGCAACTCATCTAACACTATACCACAAAAATAAAATTAGAATTTTCTAGAAACCAAGTAAAGTTATAGAATACTGTGATCTGACTGAGAATTCAGCTTTCATGAAGAAACTAAACAAACTACAAGAAAAATCAGAAAGGTCATTAATTTTATTCCTGAGCTCATTTAACTCACAGAAGAAACACTTTACCAAATTTTTGAAACTGAAAAAGAACAAAACAGAAATCCTGGAGCAAAGAACTCAATAAGCAAGATAAAAAATGCGTCAGAAAGCACAGGAAATAGAACAGACCGTATAGAAGAGAAAATTAGCAAGCTTGAAGACAGAAGTCTAGAAATGTTAGTAGTAGAAAAGAGAAATATTTTAAAAATGAGGAAATTCTACAAGAGTAATCCCACTCTTTTACATAGGGCAACATTAAGCTAATGGGTATGTAGAAAGAAAAGACAGGGAGAAGGAACAGAGAGCTTATTTAAAGAAATAATAGTTGAGAACTTCCCAAACTGGGGTAGGAACTGGATATACAATTCAGTGAAGCAAAGATAACCCCTAATTAACTCAATGTAAAAAGACATTCTACAAAACATGTATTAAAATTGTCAAAAGTCAATGACAAAGAAAGCATTTCAAGGGCAGCCAGGGAAAATGGTTGGTAGATTGATAACTTACAAAGGAATCCCCATAAGGCTATCAGTAGATTCTTCAGCAGAAACCTTATAGGTCAGGAAGAAGTGAGTGGTGCTCTCAAAATACTTAAAGATAAAAACTGTCACCTGAGAATACTCTATATAGCAGAGTTATGATCCTGAAATGAAGGAGGAATAAAGACTTTACAATTCAAACCAAATCTGAGGGCCCTATCAATACTAGAATCACCTTACAAGGAATATTGAAACATTCTACCATAAACAGAAAAAATAGCCAAAGTACACAAAACTTTGAGTAAGGTAACAGACAGAATCAGAAAATTCCAACTTTTTATCACAATAGGTTTTTAAACACTTTATTATACTATAAAGGCTAAAAAAGGGGAGTAAGAAGAATAATGAATAGGTACTTCAATTTGATAACAAACTCACAAGATGAAAAGGGACAATTCGAGATGACAAAAACACAAAAGAGGAAGAGGAAAAGGATGAAACTTATAAAGGAAATGATAATAAAATGGTAGTAGCAGATAAAAGACTATTTTGTCCATGAAACTTTCTTTATAAACCACTTTTTCACCACAAAACATAAATTTAGAGCAGAGATATGAAATATAAAAAAAAGAGAAAGCTGAGAAAAATTTAATAGAAAACCACTCAATCAAAATGGCAGACAGAAGTACATGGAAAAAGAAATAGTAGATATCTAGAGCAACCAGAAAACAAAAGAAAAAATGGCAGTACTAAATCCTCATCTATCAAGAACTATTCTAAATGTAAATGAATTGAATCCACCAATAGAAAGAAACAGAATGACTGAGTGGATTGAAGGGAGAAAAAAGAAAAAGCCAACAATATACTGCCTCCTGAGCACTCATTTCAGTTCTAAAGACAAACATGGACTAATGCTGAAGTAATAGAAGATAATAGTGCAAGCAGATTCAGCCAAAAGAAAGTTAGCACCCATATTCATATCAGACAAAACAGACATCAAGGCAAAAAAAAAGGTAACAAAAGACAAAATGGACAGTATATAATGATAAATGAAAAATTCATCAAGAAGACAATAGTTATTACTATGTATGCACCTAAGACAGGAACAACAAAATAACAATATATAAAATAATTGTGAGCAGCAGAATACACATTCTTCTCAAGTACATGTGAAACTTTCTCAAGGATAGACCATATGATGGGACACAAAACAAGCCTCAATACAGTTAAGAAATTGAAATCAGAACAAGCTTCTTTTCTGATCACAATGGTTAGAACCTACAAATAAATTACAAGAAGAGAAGTGGGAAAATCACAAATGTGTAAAGACTGAACAGTATGCTACTGAAGAGTTATGATGTCAAAGAAATCAAAGGAGAAATCACAAATTACCTGAAGACAAATGAAAATCAAAATATGATATACCAGAATCTATGGAATTAAGCAAAAACAGCACCAAGAGGGAAGTTTATAGCAATACAAGGCTCTCTCAAGAAATATGAAAATTAACAATGTAACCTACCACCTAAATGAACTAGAAAAAGAAGAACAAATGAAGCCCAAAGTAAGTAGAAGAAAGGAAATAATAAAAATCAGAGTAGAACAAGTGAAATAAAGACTAAAATACAATAGAAGAAAAAAAAACAGTGAAAATAAGAGCTGGTTCTTTGAAAAGATAAGCAAATTTGACAAACCTTTACTTACAAAAGAAAGAAACAGAAGGTCATGATAAATAAAATCAGAAACATGGGAAGATAAATAAAAATGGATACCACTGAAATGCAAAGGTTTATAAGAGAATATTATGAAAAACTATATGCCAACAAATTGGACAACCTAGAAGAAATGAACACATTCTTAAATCATACAACCTTCCAAGACTAAATCATGAAAAAACAGAAAATCTAAGTAAGCCAGTCACTAGTACAGAGATTCAAACAGTGATCAAAAAGTAACCTGAAAACAAAAGTCCAGGACTATATGGCTTCACAGGTGAATTCTCTCAAACATTCAAAGACAATTTAATATCTATCCTTCTCACACATTTACAAAACCTGAAGGAAGTGGAAGGAATGCTTCTTAACTCATACTATGAGCCCAACATCACCCTGACAACAAAACCAAAAACATCATAAATAAAGATTACAGGATAATAACTTTGATGAACATAGATGTAACAATCTTCAACAAAATATGAGCAAACCAAATACAGCAATGTATTAAAAGAATCATACATACACCATGATCTCATAGGATTTACTTCAGGGATGCAAGGTGTTTCAACAACAACAAAACAATCAACATGATACACCACATTAACAAACTGAAGAATAAAAACCATATGATAATCTCAATAGGTGAAGAAAAAAGACTTTGACAATATCCAACACTCATTTATGATAAAAACTCTCAATAAAGGAGGTACAGAGGAACATACTTCAATATAATGAAGGATATAAGTGACAAACCCACTTTTCACACTATACTCAATGGTGAAATAGTAAAAGCTATCCCTCTAAAGGAACAAGTTAAAAACAAACACACACTCTTGCCATTTGTATTCAACGTAGTATTAGAAGTCCAAGACAGGACAATTGGTCAAGAAAAAGAAATAAAAGGCATCCAAATTGGAAAGGAAGAAGTAAAACAGTTATTATTAATGGATGACATGATTATATACATAAAAAAACCTAAAGACTCAAAAATCAAAAAACTATTAGGAATAATAAACAAATATAGAAAAGCTTGCAGGGTATAAAATCATCATACAAAAATGTGTTATGTGTCTCTACCTTAACAGTGACCTAGCACAAAGAGAAATTAAGAAGGCCATTTACAACTTCAACAAAAAGAATAAAAAACTTGGAATATATTTAACCCCAAAGGTGAAAGACCTGTACAGAGAAAACTATATGTTGTTGGAAGAAACTGAAGACATAAATAAATGCAAAAGATAGTCCATGCTCATGGATCAAAATAATTAACATTGTTAAAATGTTTTCATTACCTAAAGCAATCTATAGATTTAATGGCAAACCCTATAAAAACCCCAAGGACATTTTTTACAAAAACAAAACAAAAAATTCTTAAATGTGTATGGAGTCATAAAAGACTATGTACAGCCAGAGCAATCCTGAGAAAATGTTGGAGATATCACACTTCCTGATTTCAAACTAGATTTCAAAGTCGTAACAGTGATCAAAACAGCATCATTTGGACAGAAAACATGAAGTATAAATCAATGAAACAGAACTGAGATCTCAGAAATAAAGTCATACATATATGTGTGCATGTGTGGGTGCTCAGTCACTCAGTCATGTCCAATTCTTTGTGATCCCATGGACTGCAGCCCACCAGGCTCATCTGTCCAGAGAATTTTCCAAGCAAGAATATTGAAGTGGGCTGCCATTTCCTACTCCAGAGGATCTTGTTAATCCCAGAATCAAACACGCATCTCCTGCATCTCCTGCCTTGGCAGTCAGATTCTTTACCACTGTGCCACCTGGGTAAGCCCTCATACATATATGGACAATTAATTTATGACAAAAAAGTAAAGAACATAAAACAGAAAGACAGTCCTCTTCAATAAATAGTGTTGAGAAAACTAAACAGCCTCATGCAAAAAATTAAAAAAAAAAAAGATAAAACTAGACCATTATCTCACACAAAACATAAAAATCAACTCAAAACACATTAAACATTTGAATGAAAGACCTGAAACCATAAAACTCCTAGAATAAAACATAGGCAGTATGCTCTTTGATATCTTAGCAATGTCTTTCTAGATATCCTCAAGCAAGGGAAGCGAGCAAAAATAAATGGGACCACATCCAATTAAAAAGGCACTGCACACAAAGGAAACCATCAACAAAATAAACAGACAACTGGAAACCTACTGAATTGAGAAGATATTTGCAAGTGTTGTATTTCATAAGAGGTTAATATCCAAACTGTATTATATTAAGAATGCATACACTCAAAAATAACAAAAAAGCAAGCAATCCAATTAAAAGTGGGCAAAAATGTATCTTATGATGCATGATAAGGGAATTAGTTCCACTCTGAGGACAAGTCCGAAGACAGGAGACGTTCAATGTCCCAGCCTAAGGTGGCCAGACAGAGAAGAGGTAAAGTCTTTGAATGATGTTGACTCTTTTCTTTGATATCCTATAACCTAAAAAGCTATGATGTAAAATTAACAATATTTAAATACTATGATATAAAGTGAGGGGTAGCATAATATCCACTCCAAACGAAGCCTCTTTGACATAAGGATTATTTTGAGTTGATTATTTTTGAGAGGCTGCAGACACAGGAGAATCTCTGAAAGCAGAGTGTAAGTTGTCCCATTGTGAGAGAAATTTATAAGGGAAATTTCCCTTTATAAAAGTGTCTACCTCTGTACTAGGAAGAGAAAGATGAATCAAATCACAAGAATCTCTAGTCAATGGAGAAGACACAAACAAATCTGCATAACCACCTTCAGTTCAGTTCAGTCACCCAGTCGTGTCCGATTCTTTGCGACCCCATGAATCGCAACATGGCAGACCTCCCTGTCCATCACCAACCCCCCGAATTCACCCAAACTCATGTGCATCGAGTCGGTGATGCAGCCATCTGATCCTCTATTGTCCCCTTCTCCTCCTGCCCCCAATCCCTCCCAGCATCAGGGTCTTTTGCAATGAGTCAACTCTTCTCATGAAGTGGCCAAAGTATTGGAGTGTCAGCATCAGCATCAGTCCTTGCAATGAACACCCAGGACTGATCTCCTTTAGGATGGACTGGTTGGATCTCCTTGCAGTCCAAGGGACTCTCAAGAGTCTTCTCCAACACCACAGTTCAAAAGCATCAATTATTTGGTGCTCAGCTTTCTTCACAGTCCAACTCTCACATCCATATATGACCACTGGAAAGACCATAGCCTTGCTCTTGTTTATTGTGTTTTTTACTAATAAACTTTTCATAACTGTTCCACAACTCCCAGCATCTTTAATTTTGGCTGAAGATGATATTAAAGGTAGTGGCTTGGGCCATTTCAGAAAATTTTCCTGGGTTTCTCCCATGAATAAGTGAGGTATGCATGTTATTAAATATCTTTTCATGCATGTTATTTTTTTTTCTTTTTGTGTTTTAGCCATAAGAACCTAGAAAGGTAGAAGGAAAATTATTTTTCAACACATCTTATGATATATAATAAGGAAATAAGAGAGGAAGAAACAAAGGTAATTATGTAATGTGCACACACATACTCATGGCAAAATAAAGAGAAAACACTCATGATAATTACAGTCCTCCTTTCTGTAACCGATCATGTAATGTTATACCTGGTCTTTATAAATATCTTCTTCCATTATCCATTCTGGTTTTCCTATTCTTTCAGCAAGTAACTCAAGTGATCATGGGTCTTTCCTTGGAAGAGAGACCAGGGACTTCATTCCTGAAGGTATAGTCCAGCCCAGATCATGTTGCTATTGTTTTCTCTTGACCTTAATCATAGGGCATGGTAAAATTAAGAGACACACTAAAAGATCTCCTGCATTCTAGACATTTATTTCCTTACCATTACTGTGGAATAACAGTCAAATTTCCTTTTGGTGGTCAGCATTAATCAATCTAGCCAGGACAATAACTTTCTATGCCTGTTTATTCAGAGGTATGAGGTGTCCAAAGTAGCCAGTGGTAGTCCTAACTTCCAATTCAATGGACTAATTATTGTGTCTTTTGGTGGAAAGTACTCCTCCCTCTAGAACTGAGATCTCTAGGTCAGCAAAGCATAAGACCTGGGAACAGAAAACAAACACTGTGCAGTGGATCACTAGGGGTAATAGTGAATAGAGATACTCCCGTTTCCAGGCTTTTATTCCTAGGTCTCTAAACTGCCAACTATGCAAGAAATAGTATCATACACTGGACACTAATTCAGAACACATATAGCCCTCTGGAGAGAACCTTTCCCAGGCCTGGAAGTTATAGCCGCCTGGCTGATGCTATATCTCATTCTTCAAAAGGCTTTGGATCCTTCTATCAAACAGCTGACTCAGGAAGGTGTGGAACATGATTAAGACTAGTGAATTTCACAAGCAGAGGCTCACAGCCAAAATTATGTAACTGTGAAATGAGTTCTTTGATAAGAAGCAACATTGTGTATAATGACACACCAGTGGATAAAGCATTTTGTAAGCCTGTGGATGATAATTTTGGCAGACACACTGTATACAAGAAGGCAAATCCATAATAGAGGGTCCATACTCCATTTAACACCAGGAAAAGGTCAGTTTTCATTCCAATCCAAAGTAAGGCAATGCCAAAGAATGTTCAAACTACCTCACAGTTGCACTCATTTCACACTCTAGCAAAGTAATGCTCAAAATTCACCAAGCTAGGCTTCAACAGTATGTGAACCGAGACCTTCCAGATGTTCAAGCTGGGTTTAGAAAAGGCAGAGGAACCAGAGATCAAACTTCCAACATCCATTGGATCATAGAAAAAGCAAGAAAATTCCAGAAAAACTACTTGTGCTTGATTGACTATGCTAAAGTCTTTGTGTGGATCACAACAAACTGTGGAAAATTCATAAAGAGATAGGAATACCACATCACTTTACCTGCCTCCTGAGAAACCTGTATGCAAGTCAAGAAGCAACAGTTAGAACCAGACATGGAACAACAAACTGGTTCCAAATTGGGAAAGGAGTATGTCAAGGCTGTATATAGTCACCCTGCTTATTTAACTTATACACAGAGTACATCATGTTATTTGAAATAGTGGGCTGGATGAAGCACAAGCTAGAATCAAGATTGCCTGGAGAAATATCAATAACTTCAATATGTAGAAGACACCAACATTATGACAGAAAGTGAAGAGGAACTGAAGAGCCTTTTGATGAAAGTGAAAGAGGAGAGCTGGTTTAAAACTCAACATTCAAAAATTAAGATCATGGCATCCAGTCCCATCATTTCATGGCGAACAGGTGGGGAAACAATGGCAACAGTGACATACTTTATTTTCTTGGGATCCAATATCACTACAGATGGTGACTGCAGCCATGAAATTAAAAGACGCTTGATCCACCAAATTAAAAGAAAAGTTATTACCAACCTAGACAGCATATTAAAAAGCAGAGACATTACCTTGCCAACTAAGATCCATATATTAAAAGCTATGATTTTTCCAGCAGTCATGTATGGATGTTAGAGTTTGACCATAAAGAGGGCCGAGCGCTGAAGACTTGATGCTCTTTAACTGTGGTGTTCGAGAAGACTCTTGAGAGTCCCTTGGACTACAAGGAAATGAAACAAGTCAATCCTAAAGGAAATCATCCTGAATATTCATTCATTGGAAGGACTGATGCTGAAGCTTCAATACTTTGGCCACCTGATGTGAAGAGCCAACTCTATAGAAAATACCTTGATGCTGGGAAAGATTGAAAGTAGGAGGATAAGGGGATAACGGAGGATGAGATGGTTGGATGGCATCACCGACTCAATGGACATAAGCTTGAGCAAGCTCCAGGAGATGGTAAAGGGCAGGGAAGCCTGGCCTGGTGCAGTCCACGCAGTCACAGAGTCAGACAGGACTGAGGAACTGAACAGCAATGACTACATTTTAGAGAATGACATCCCATCCTTTCTGGGTACCATCTCAAGGCTTTTGCTTTAGTTGAAACTTCTATAAGCCATCCCCTTGTCTATCAGGCCATTTTATTTTGGTATTTGATAGGATCAGTGGCTAGAATACCACAGTCATGAGACTACTGCTGCAAGTCCTCTGCTATAAAATAGAATACTTAAGTTGATGAAATGTTATGGTGAGTCCTATATTGGTGGATCAAACACTTCAGAAGCCTCAAATAATAGAGGTGTCTGAGGCTATATAGGCAAGAAAGGCAAACCCACAAAAAAAAAATATGGGCATATTTCAATAAAGATGTATCTCTATCTTTTTCAGAGATATAAGGGTCCAATGTAATCAAATCTCTAACTATATTTGGTTGATATTCTAAAGACATGCTATGTCAAGGGATTAATGTCAGTCTGTAGATGACAAATGTATATATACCAGTAGCAGAAACTATATCAGTAACCAATAAGTAGAAGCCCACTGGGTTCAAGAATAGTTACTACTCCTGCCACCATGACTAATGCATTCATGTGCCTATTGTGCCAGCACTGAAGTGGCTAATGACAGAAGATAGCTGATATCAACTATTTGAGTCATTTTGTCTACATTGTCCTTCAGTGCTTCTTCTGAGGAGAATGGTGCCTGGTGGGTTTTAATGTGCTACACAGTTATTTTGTCTTCATACCCACCTCTGAACCTTTTGACCTCTCCTAATGTTGGCATCCTGACTTCACATAATGAGGATCCTTGTTTTCTCTGTTTCTAAGAGTCATTCTAACAGCATGCTAGTACCATGTCATGAAGTCTTTTACATTTTGTTCAATAACACACCCCAAAAAACTGCTCCAATATTTATAAACTCTCCTTATTAAAAAAAAAAAAAAAAAGACCTACCATATCATCACCATCATCTTTAAAGAAATACAAAGGTAGAGGTTAGCAGTGAGGTATGGGATACTGTCTCAAGTTCAGAAGACAAAGGAAAGTGACTGTTCAAGATATTTTAGAATGTTAACCAACACCATGCCTCAGTAACCAATTGCTTCTCAGTATGTATGTATGTTGGAGAAGGCAATGGCACCCCACTCCAGTACTTTTGCCTGGAAAATCCCATGGACAGAGGAGCCTGGTGGGCTGCCGTCTATGGGGTCGCACAAAGTCGGACACGACTGAAGCGACTTAGCAGCAGCAGCAGCAGCAGCATATATGTGTGTATAATTCAACCAACACTGGAGATCTGCTACCCTTATGATAAAGTCTGACTTAGTACTTTACTCTTCTGTTCTCTAGTTGGAGGAAATAAGACTCCCATTTTAGGTTGTCAAGGAGGCTTTCACACTTAGCCTTTAATTCCAAATTATTACCCCAATCTTTTATTTTCTTTTATGAAGGCATTTATGGCCCTTAGCAACAACCAACTAGTTCTACAGTCTCTATAATAACTTTTCCTCACAATTCTGAAGTTTGATGTATTTTACCTCCAAGGCACATCCACTTTCCCTAGTACACTATCTCTACTTAACACCTTTAAACTTCTAACAATTGCACCACTGCTGGATAGGAAACCATGGGTAATTCAGCTCCAGAAACTCATTTTGCAATGTACTTTCTTAGAACTTCTGGTACCAAATGTCATAGGTCTGGTTCTTTGGGAAACAGACTGAGAGGGAGATTTGTGTCCATGACGTTAAATGGGGAGAGCACTCAGAAACAACAAATGTAATGAAGTCAGGGAAGCAGAAGAGTTCTGAAGATGAGAGGGCCCTTTAGATTTGTCACAACTAAGACAAACAGGATGAATCTTTTACTCCTGCATGGATCACTCATTTTTGTGGGTTGACTCCCTGAGGTAGTGCATCCTTCAAAAAAGCAGATCCTCTGGGCAGGGTCCTGGGGAGAGACTTAGCTGTGGCCTACCAACAGGTAACATTCCAATAAGCTGGGGAAGATAAGTGTTTCTCTCCTGAAGGGGTAATCTGGTAGTGCTCTACAACATCTGTTATGGAGGTTTGGACACCAATATGTGCTCCAGTGTATACCTCACTGCTACTGAGCCTGTAAATTACCCACTTTAAAACATTACTGCTAATTTCTACATGATACATTTGTGAAAACCAAGCTTTTTATCTCTGGTTGGAAGTAGCATTGTGTTCTACTTTTTAAGTAGGGAGTATTTCATGGATGTTACTTATCCTTAAGTGAGAGCAGACTTATTCAGGTTTGCAATTTACTGCTAAAGAATAAAGTAGAATTTTCTTCAGTCTTTCTTCCCTGTTTACCTATTTATCATCAGAAGCTTTCTCTTACATCTTCAACTAGAAGGCTCAATTTTATGCACATCCCCTAAAGCCAAGTATCTTGTTTTTTGTTTTAAATCACTTAGCTTCTGGGAATGTGATGACTTAAGCAGATACTTACTTTCCATTTGCATGATATTATAAGGCCTATAATTTGAAATAGCTTGTGTCTGGCATTTCAATATATCAGAGAATGAATGGAGGGCAAAATACGTCCCTCTGAAAGTCTAATGGCTCTTTGAGGGTGAGCACTTTACTTTTGCTAACTTCCTCCAACCTGCAAGTTCACTTATTATTCACCTTCATAATTACCTTGGCAATATTTCTAAGATTTACACTTATATATTTGTTGTAGAAGAGAAATAATAATGGATTATAGTACAAGGTGAAAAAGCCCTAATTTTCTGGGAAACTGATTGTGAACCTTAGTGAAAAGCCTCAACTCCTTTCAGTTTGGGAAAGCACTTTGATATAATGATGATATGTGAAAGTGGGAAGACATAATTTTCTACAGAATATTGCTTGGACTCCATCACTTTTCTGCCTGAGCCCACAGTGTCTACTTCACTGAATAAAATTCCTCATGGTTTCTAGCATATAATAGACCAATATGGCTATACGATATTCCCAGGCAGTTAAATCTCTTGGATCTGTTTGCATTTTTGTGAGTATTTTAACAAGATGGTATAAGATATCAAAAATCAGGCATTATACATAAATCAGGCATTATATATTAGAAACTCAATATTCCTTTTTAAAATGTTAAGTAAACATAAACAGAAAATGATATAGTGATAATTTAGGTTGTAAGAAAAAGAAATACATAGCTTATTTTTTAGAAAGTCTCTTCAGTAAATTACATGCTTACTCAATATACATCCTTACCTTTAAAGACCTCAGAAGAACATAACTGAAAAGGAAGAACAAGAGGGTAACTGACATTGATCCACTACCATTCATGGTTAGTTTTGAAATTCAAGAAATAAGTTTTTTCATCTCGGAATATGCCATATGTATGAAAAGAGTCTCCTGCTTTCTTCCTTCATCTGGGAAGAAGAAAAATCAATAAGCAAAGCCCAGAATAAACAAAAATTAAAATCTACTTCTCCCATTCCCTCCCCCCAAAAAAACTTTGAGGGCTTTTACTATCCTTTAAGGCTTCCCAGCAGTAAAGAGTCCTCCTGCCAGTGTATGAGATGCATGTTTGATTCCTGGGTGGAGAGGATTCCTTGGATGAGGAAACGGCAACCCACTCCAGTATTCTGGCTTGGAAAATCCTATGGACAGAGGAGCCTGGTGGGCTGCAGGCCATGCAGCCGTCACAGAGTCAGTCACGACTGAACATGTGTGCATGGGCGTAGACACACACATATACATACACACACACACAATTCTTTAAGCACTCTTTTGCACTTTCATTCCACATAAAAAACACCAGATCTAAAATGTTGCTGTCTCATTCATATGATCAAAAGATCTAATAGGTTACATGATATTCTTTAAATAAAATTGAATAATTGTTTATAGTAAGTGTCATTACTCAAATTTAGCCAGGAGAAGTACATTGCACTGGTTCTTTTTTTTTTTTAAAGTTTACTGTTTTATCATAATATAGCTGTTACTACATGTATAATAAGCTTTTTCATGTCATCCTATGTCTAATAACATTGAACAAGAGTTAAAATATACCCATTCCTAAATAATATCAATATAGGGCATGTTCCTGTTCTCTTTACTGAATTTTTTGCTAAGTTCATTCAAATGTCTACAGAAAAATTAAAATAAAAAAGAATGTACAGAAAAGGTGACAAGAAAGAATGCATACATAATACTTATTTTGTTAAAGTAGGTATTTACAGCAATGCAAGAAACTAGCAAAGCTGTAGCAAATACACAAAAACATTCAGGCAACTTAAAAAGATTTGAGAGGAGTTTTTGTCCTAATAACATTATTTCACTTTTACCAAAATTAATTCAGTATAAGAATGCACATGAATCAATAGTAGGTACCCAACCTGAAATGAAGTGATTGCTTTAAATGATTTCTAATACATCATATCTTATTATATTAGGATATGACAGGTTATGCTGTGCTTCATTGGGTTACATATTATCATTTTGAATATAACTTCAGCCTATCTAATATAAGATGATGAATCAGGAAATAAAATGACAAGGACTCATTTATTTCTAGGTCTTAAATTAGATTTTTCTGTCCACACAAAAGGAAGGAAACCAAAATGTCTTCCAAGAGGGCTGTCTCATTCATGTCAACGAGCAATCACCAGCTACTGCCTCTCATTCAGTTTGGGCATGAATTTTTGTTGTCTTTGTAAGAACTAGTGTAAATGAGACAGTTTTTATGAGACTAGCATATATCTGGCTTTCTACTGGTTTTGTGTGGCTGTGATACTGTCAGAAGCATTATGTCAAACTTGGGGAATCAGAAAAGTGCATTCAAAAATTATTATATAATCTGAGAACACCATGGAGACCTGCTGTGATCCCATTATAATATATATTAAGAGAGGAAATAAACTTAATGGACATGTATAAGAAGAACCTAGTAATCAAAACATAACTGGATAGAATGTGGTTTAGTATGTATTTTTTAATATAAACATAGGAAATGGAAAGCTGGAAAATTTTTTTTTAATTAAGAAGAGTAGGTTAATTCATGTCAATGTATAGCAAAAACCGCTACAATATTGTAAAGTAATTAGCCTCCAATTAAAATTAATTAATTAATTAAAAAAAAGAAGAGTAGAACATACTCTATCTAGTTTAAAACTCATTCTGGTTTCATAGATAATAAATATCAAACTGTATCCCAACATGGTAGGAGTAAAAATACCATCACTAGAAAAATGTTAATTTTTATTGCCTAGGTAGGGAGGGAGGTAAACTTAAAGGTAATGTATCCAAAGGTGTTATAGATAATGTGGTATAAAAGATGTGTCATTGGATTACCAGTGCTGAAATATTAAAACCTTTAATACAAGTGAAAGAAAATGTGACATTTAATAAATGCAAATAAAAAAAGGTTTGAGTCAATATATTTTAATTCAGTTAATTTGTATTTCTCAGATATGCCTTCCTATGTTGCACATTCATTATATATCAAGGTTCTAGCAATCTAAAAATTTAAGGAAAACAGATGAATCTCATTAAAACTTTAACAAAAAGTTACTTACAGGGACAGTAGACCATGTTGGCAAAAATAAAATCATTATATTACTAAGTAGTTAGTTTATCTATAAGGTAGAAATAACTGAATATTAGATGATCAAATTCACAATTATTGTCACAAGTTAAAAAGACACACAAAAAAACCCCTCAATTATTTGCTATAGTTTCATTCTATAAAATTTGAATATATACTTTTCATAACTTTGATACTGGATCAGAAAATATAACAAATGCTTTTATATACTCATCATAAGGTATTTATGGGTTGCAGTCACTAAAATGTGCTTCAGGAATATTTAGGTGCAACTGAAGACCAAAAATATAAGCGTACCACATACAATAGTGAGTAATGTACCTGCTTCTTTCTTCCACTTGGAATGTGCTGGTTTAGCTGATAATTAATGAAATAGCAAATATGTGATTATACTCTTATAGCCAGGTAAATCAATACTATTTTCTGTATATAGAATAATTTTAGCTTCACTGTTGTGGATTTAAGACAGGTAACATTCTATCCTGTAAAAACCTGACAGTGATTTAAAACTAATAATAAGTTAGTCTTCAAAGCACTGAAATATAATTAGCAAAGAACTTTACATAGTTCAACCTAAGGATAACTCTACTTGAGAGGTGTGGTTAAAGCTAGTATCCTGTCATCTGCAAAGCACCATGTGATTATTTCAGATGGAAGACACTTGACAATATAAGGGCTTATTATAAATGTCTTAACAGAATTGATAGTTTGCTGTAATGCACAATTAGGACATTGGGGAAAAAAAGCAACAAGGGGCTTCTAAAATAAATAATCATATGAAATTCACTTTTCCTTCACAATCATTTTTTGTCTTGCCTCAAAGGTGTACTAAGCTGCTGATTTACCAAGAGTTAGTTCCTCTTGCATTAGATTGTGAAATGAATGGGTAAATCTGTTTTGCTGATTCAAGTGATATCATCCATCATCCATGTGAAGGCATCAGGGATACATTACTTGTTTTCAGAAGACATATACTACATTTGAATATCTTAGACATAACATCTAGACACAGTACCTACTCTTTTGCTCTTATGCCATCTGCATAGAACTAGAAAAATAACTCTCTGCATCAGTTTAGCAAGGACAATTATCCATGAAAAAGAAAAGTAGTTGGTTATTGTGTCTTGAATTTTGCTTGTTTTTGCCTTTTTATTCAAAATTTAGTTTGGTTTTCTTTACTAATTATACTGGAAAATCCATGTATATTCTTTTTCTTATTCCATACTTAATATCTATCTCCCTTTATCTCTTCCTCTCACTCTCTCTCTTTCCCTGCCTCTTTTCCTCCCTTTCTATCTCACTCACCCTCATGTATGTTAATGGCACCAAACATAAAAGTTTTTGATTAGTTATTTACCTAGTTGGTTTCTGCTTTTATAATATTAAGGAGACTGGGATTCCAATGAATTTGATGAGCCATAGTACTTACATGTAAGACTCAAAAAACAAAACTTGTTTAGTATTTTTCAGAAGTTTTTTGCATGGGCCTTAATAAACAGGCACATAGACTATTTATCAAATTGTTACTAGAAAAATAAAACAAACCAGTAATTGTGAATCGAAATGAGTGCAAGGTTCACTGTAAACTAATAAAAATCCTTCATTTTAAAATGAGAATGTACAATTTCACAAAGAGGTAGTGTGAACCAAAAGTTAAAACTTTTTTTTATTTTCATTTATTTTTGCAGCACAGCATGACATGTGGGATTATAGTTCCTCTACCAGTGATCAAACCCACATCCTCTGCATTGGAAGCATGCAGTCTTAACCATAGGATCACCAGGGAACTATATGTTCTAAACAACTATGAAAACAGAATAAGATTTCTAGCTGAAAACAAAGTTTCTCTATGAAAACTTGCTAAAAAACAGCCTATTCAATTTGAAGGAATTATTTATTGAATATTCCTGCTCAATAAAATGGTTTTCTTTGTAAGTTCAACCATATTGGAAATGTTTCATCATGCCAAATGCATAATTTACTATTCAATACATATACTACTTTGCTATGTATACATATATGTAACATACAGTATTCATTAGATAGATAAATACCTATGTAAATTAATTTAGTGAAAAGCTGTGAACTATATTTAATAATAAGGACAGGTGTGTCCAACTCTTTGTGACCCTGGACTGTGGCCCACCAGGCCCCTCTGTCCATAAGATTTTCAGACAAGAATACTGGAGTGGGCTGCCATTTCCTCCTTCAGAGGATCTTCCAGACCTAGGGATCAAACCTGTGTCTCCTGTGTCTCCAGCATTGCAGGTGAATTCTTTACCCACTGAGCCACCAGGGAAGCTAATAATAAGGTCAAATAGTAGCTTATAGGGTAATTATGTAGGAATAAATAATTAATAAACAAAACATTCTTTTTCAACAAGTATCACTAATTCTTTGTAAATGTATCTCCTGCACTGCAAATGGATTATTTACTCCTGGAGCCCCTGAAAAGCCCATAGTAGTAAAGACAAAGCAGTAATTTGAAGTTTTGTTTTTGTTTTTTTTTTTTTAAGAAAAAGACGTTTGAAATGATTTTATATTAACAGGTAAGTTGTCAAATCAATGGAAGTTTCCTTTTTCATAGTAATGTTTCACTGGAGCATGAAGCTTCTTGTAATAGTAACTTCTTTCACTCAAACTATTTTAATTCAAATATTATAAGTTTTTGTTTTGCTCAAAGATAAAACAGACAGAAAAAGGACAAGATCTACACAGATATTACCGTTAGTACAAAAATGTTATTTCTGCCCAATTCACATAATAAATAGGAACACAAGCCTTAGAACACATGACAAAGAAAATATGATGATATTAAAATGTAGATTTTTTTCTTATAAATACACCATTTCAAAGGCAGCTGTCCTCTATAATTTAAGTGTCTCTTAAAATATATGAATAAAATTGGCAATCAAATGATCCATGCAATTAATAATTTTATTATAACTTTTATTTTATGTTGGATAAATCCCAAAGCAATCCTGAAATATGAGCAGGTATCTCTATAAAACTCAGAGATGCCATGATCTACATTCATCCTATGTTACTCTATCTAGTTAAATAATGTTACTGTAATGATCATTCAATTGTAATTTATAAAACATCTATACAAAATGAAATGCTGTAGAATATCATCTATATCATAATTAATTGGAGTGAAATGGGTATATAAACAATCAGTGATAATCATCCACAGATATTATTAAATTTCTATATAGTAGGATATTGCTATGTGGAAAAGGAAATGTTCAAAACATGATTACAGTGTCTCTCTTTACCTGTGGGGAGGCTGCAGAAAAATGAAAAAGAAAGATGACTTGTTCCAATCACTTTGTTGTTGCTGTTGTTCAGTCACTGAGTCGTGTCCAACTCTTTGTGACGCTATGGACTGCAGCATGCCAGGCTTCCCTGTCCTCCACCATCTCCCAAAGTTTGTTCAAACTCATGTCCATTGAGTCAGTGATGCTATCCAACCATCTCATCCTTTACCACTCCCTTCTCCTCCTCCAATCACTTTGCAAACATGCCAAGTGGTATACGGTAATCACACATACTTGGTATTTGGTAGCAGAAGAATCTTTATATTTGAGATGCTTTTGCAAGATGTACTTAGCCTGATCAAGATTGCTTGCAGAAAATAAATATGGCATTTTAGGATGCTTGAGAAACATAATATAAACTATAACTATCGAGGTATAACTTGTAGGTGTTTCATAAACAAATCAGATCCTTTTTGTGTTAATGATGACATACATACATCATCGAAGGACCACAATGTTAACAATCAAACCAGAGTACATCCTAAGGCTGCAAGTAGCAACCTGGGGAGCTGTACAGAGTCCTTCACTTCACAGTGCTTCTTCAACTATGTCTCACATTTATTGTCATTTTTGAAATGTTTAAATTAGTAAACTTTGATACTAGCGAAGTGCTTCAACTTTTATGGGATTTAACAATCCCAGGTTGTGAGTTATCTCAGGGTGGCAATCATGTTTGAAAGAAGGAATTAAACTATTTGCTTTGAAGCTACTTGAGCAAAGCTATTACTCTGTATTTACATAGACTGTGTATTTTGGTGGAAAGGAGGTTGTAATGGAAGGATTGATACAGATTATGGATTTAAAACTCCAAGCCCATACAATTCTTGGCACTATCACTGTAGTATAAATAGTGTAAATGCCTAAGAGATAAGCAAATCTCATTTGGTATGTATCAATTACTTGAGAAGAAGAGATAAGACTAGTCATTTTTTCACTTTCTGTGTCATTTTTTATTCGTATACTAGGTGTATACTAATACACTAAGTGTATTAGTCACTAGTTGGGCCTATGAAGATATTTAGCAAATAAATGACATACATGAAATTTAGATTTTAGGTAGATATATCCTACTCTTGATGTAGAGAATAATTTGGAAAAGAGCATAAGCAGGCAGGGTTGGGAATGAAAGACCATATTTATTGAGGGAAAAATTAATGTAGGATTTATATATGGATATACAATTTATATATGGAGATGTAAGATTTATATATGGACAGTCCCTTGGACTGCAAGGAGATGCAAGCAGTCAATCCTAAAGGAAATCAGTCCTGAATATTTATTGGAAAGATTGATGCTGAAGCTGAAAGTCCAATACTTTGGACACCTAATGCAAAGAATTGACTCATTGGAAAAGACCCTGATGCTGTGAAAGATTGAAGGCGGGAGGAGAAGGGGACAACAAAGGATGACACTGTTGGATGGCATCACCAATTCAATGGACATGAGTTTGAGCAAGCAAGGG
>NW_011494670.1:490296-493591 GCF_000754665.1 Bison bison bison
GCAAGGGAGTTGGTGATGGATAGGAAAGCCTGGCGTGCTGCAGTCCATGGGGTTGCAAAGAGTCGGACACAATTGAGTGACTGAACTGAAATGAACTTATATATGGATGGGCTTCCCATATGGCGTACTGGTTAAGTATCCACCTGCCAATACAGGAGACAAAAGTTCTATCCCTAGGTCAGGAAGATTCCCTGAAGTAGGAAATGGCAACCCCCTCCAGTATTCTTGCCTGAGAAATCCCATGGACAGTGGAGCCTGATGGGCTACAGTCCATGGGGTTGCAAAGAGTCAGACACAACTAAGCACGCAGGCACTCATTGATTATATATGGATAGGGATGACAGTTGCAGAGATAATTTGGAGGGACTTGCAATCTGTTGTATGTCAGGAATTCTGGGTAAAAGTAAAATTCAGGATGAATGTAATTATGTGTTTTCCATAAGTAGTATTTGTAGACAAGAGACAAAGAAATTATATACAAAGTCCCAGAATACAATAGTTTGTCTTTTTTTTTTTTCTTTCATATAATCCACTGGTATTGGGAACATGAAAAGGGTGTGTTAGAAGATTCTCCCTTAGTCCTATGGATCTAGTCTATGCAAATGGCTCCTAAATATTATAATATATTCACATGATCTGTTCACACCAAGTTTCTTTTTAGCTGCAAAGTAGATACAACCAGCAACCCCCCCTCGGGAAAAAAAGTGAGCTTTTTTAAGCTACATTAATCACTTAATACATTGACAAGTGCCTGAAAAGCAAACATGTATGAGAAACTGAAGCACAAAGAAAGGGCACAAAGAAAATTCATTTATATCAAGAATACAATCTCAAAAAACAGAGAGCTTTAGTATAAATAAAGGTGCTGGAGAACAAGAAGGGACCAGAGGGGCCTCCATGATCGAATACTCTTTGAAAGCACAGGCAGTAGTAGCAAAGGACAGACCCCACCCCTCCTCTGCCCACTGGCCAGAGAGGGGCACACTTTGGAGAGCTGTGGAGTGACCAGTCATACAGTGGAGACAGAAACCAACTGGCACCGGCAGAGGACAAGGTCACCACGATGCATTTTCCTCGAGTCTGTCTGAGCCAGCTGGGGGATCTTCTGCCCATTTCCCAAGTTTGTGCAAGGTGGGAACCCAAGCCATGCGCCATGGTTAACCTCGTTAGTAAATCAATTTGTGAGGTCAGTGGCGAGGATGAGACATGGGGTAAGGGTCCACCACATTCACAGCTTCACATCAGTGCCACCTGAGGACTTACCTGGTTGTGAGGAGACAATCTCTACCACAGACTAGCTGGGTGACCTGCATCAGCTTCTTCTGCTGAGGTTTCATCTCATTGTCTGTGAAGACCTTGATGGCTGGCCAAGCAGCCCATCCGAAGGGCTATGAGCATGCAGTCCTCCAAAAAAAGAAGAACCGGGCTGCCCCGGACATCTTCCTGCACTCCAGGGCTTCAAGCAGCAGCACCTCACGGTTGCGCTGCCACAGTGGTGTGTCCAGCACTTAGATCAGGGCCAGAGGGCCTTTTGGTTTATCCTTGCTGCCCTTGTCCCCACTGCCGTCCGAGCTGGTGTGACCCAGGAAGAAAGTGAATAAGATCTCCAGCTGGGCCTCTGAGCCAGAGTCGTTTGTTGGGCATGGAACTGTTGAGCAGGACAGACAGATGGACACAAGACCAGGGTGGAAATCACCTCGTGGGAGCCACACGCACCAGGGTGGTGCAAGAACAAGGCACATGTTCAGTGAGCACCTAGAGACCTGCGCTTGCACATGGCCAGCCAGGGACCCCACCTGGCAAGTGATAGATCCCACAGTGGGCTGAGCCAAGAAGGTCCTCAGGTTGTGCCTGCAACTTCAGGGCTCTCCTCCTTCTCTCCACTCCATCTCCTCAGTCCTGGCTGCCGCCACCCACTCAACCCCAGGGAAGAGGAGGTCCAACATCACTGCTTTAAGTTACCACTCGGCCTTCAGTGAAGAACCACATGGTAACAGGTAACCTTTGCCACCTGTCACCACATAGCAGCAGTCAAAGCTCCACAACTCTAACAGCAGAGCCCTGGAAATCAATCTATAGGAGCCCAGCAGGAGCAGGGAGTGTACATGGGGACTACCGGAAGCCATTTTGGCTGGCAGGCTAGGTACAAGCTATGGGCTGAGAAGGTCCACTTGGCAGTAGGTTGTGGGACCCTTGCTCTTGTCAGTTTAAACAGAGAAGTCTGCTTTTATGGATATTGGGGCTGGCTGGCCCAGGTGTATAGGTGGCTTTCCCTGTATAGATACATGTGTCCACTGACACATAGGGACAAAAACAGGTTCTCTGACTAAGGCAGCCAGACACTTCACATATGTCACCTTGGTCTGGTGATCAGCCATTAATCATTGAGTGCTTTGTTGGTGTTCTTCTTGATGAAATTTAGGTATTGCACTTGGTTAATGGAGAACCACCAAGACAGAGATGGTCTTTGCGAGATCAGTAAACTGGTTGAAGTCTTGGCAGATGTGCTTTGTGCCCTTCTAGATGATACAAATAGTGCAGAATGACACTGATGACTTCCCTTAAAAAGAACAGGCACATATAAGACATTCCTTATATATATAAGACATATAAGGAAAATATTAGAGAAATGAGAAGTCAATATGACTCTTAGAGTTCAGTTCAGTTCAGTCTTTCAGTTGTGTCCAAATCTTTGCGACCCCATGGACTGCAGCATGCCAGGCTCCCCTGTCCATCACCAGCTCCCAGAGTTTATTCAAACTCATGTCCATTGAGTTAGTGATGCCATCCAACCATCTCATCCTCTGTTGTCCCCTTCTCCTTCTGCCCTCAATCTTTCCCAGCATCAGGGTCTTTTCAAATGAATCAGTCCTTTGCATCAAGTGGCCAAAGTATTGGAGTTTCAGCTTCAACATCAGTCCTTCCAAAGAATATTCAGGACTGATTTCCTTTAGGATAGACTGGTTGGATCTCCTTGCAGTCCAAGGGACTCTCAAGAGTTTTCTCCAACACCACAGTTCAGAAGTATCAATTCTTCAATGCCCAGCTTTCTTTATTGTCCAACTCACATCCATATATGACTACTGGAAAAACCATAGCCTTGACTAGACAGAAACCTTTGTTGGCAAAGTAATGTCTCTGCTTTTTAATATGCTGTCTAGGGTAGTCATAACTTTTCTTCCAAGGAGTAAGCATCTTTTAATTTCATGGCTGCAGTCACCATCTGCAGTAATTTTGGAGAGAGAATTTTCTTCAGCAATTAAAAAGGAAGATATAAAAAAAATCAAGGAAATAA
>NW_011494670.1:493691-522607 GCF_000754665.1 Bison bison bison
GATATAAAAAAAATCAAGGAAATAAGAAAGAATTATAAGAAAATTCAAATTATGTTTAGCAATATGTTTTATATTAAAGTTAAGAAAATTCTGAAAAAAAACATTGCACATAAGATTAAAATTTTTGTTCATATTGGAGAGAAAAAAATATGAAAGATAATAAATACAAATGATCTCCTACCTATAGTAGTAATTACTTAACAATGTTGTCAACAATATCTTGAAAGTTTCTAACTCAAAATTTAAAAGTAATTTGCCATTTTGAAAATGTTACATAAATTTTTTTTGCAAAATAAAACACTATTTAAAGTAGTACTCCACCTCATCCTTAGACTGAATTACAAACTCAAAAATGAAATAGTATGGCCAAAAATAATAATACCTTTACATTTTAACCTAATTTTATTGATTTATGTAATTAGACTCTTTATACCTGGATAAGTGTTGCTTTTGGTGGCTTCTTGACAAAGAAAAATATTGAAACTTGCTGAGCTTATATAGAATAGTTTTATTTTGTTTACTGTGGTGGTTGAAAAATGAATCCCCTTCTAGTTTCTAAAGTATAATTTTCTACATTAAACTTAAAGTAGTATTTAAAAAATCCCAATCTATGAGTCTTCAGCAGTGTCCAAATTTTTATGAAAGATGTGAAGATAATGAAATCAAATCAAGAAATAAATTATTCCAACCAGAAAAAATAAAAATAAAAAATTAATATTATCTTAACCAAACACTGAAATGGCATATATCAAAAAATATCCAAGAAAATTTTACATAGAGGGATAAAATTTAATGGCAAAATATTGAATATATAGTAAAGACACTGTGAAACGGAATCCAAAGAATTTATGTTAACAAAAACTAATTGAGTGATTAAAGTAACTAAAATCAAATTGACCTAAATGCTTTCCTGTGCAGAAAGGAATTAGAATACTCTAATTAAAGAAATATAAGTAAAGGCAGGGTTTTCAAATATATATACAATGAATTAAAAGCAGAAGGTGTACCTCTTAAATGTCCTCAGTAGTAAAGAAAGCAACCCAATGACCATGCAGAATAGAAAATAAAGCGACTGCAAAACTACATAAATATGGAAGTCATAAACATAAAGGTATTAGCATATTAATTATTAACATACATACACATA
Organism: Bison bison bison; assembly: GCF_000754665.1. Taxonomy (NCBI): domain Eukaryota; kingdom Metazoa; phylum Chordata; class Mammalia; order Artiodactyla; family Bovidae; genus Bison; species Bison bison. The sequence continues at coordinate 494,839 of NW_011494670.1, forward strand.
TGTGAAATTGTATTAATATTTTTCAGATTTTATAGACATATTTGCATAGTACTTAAAAATTTTGGAGATAGTAAGTGCTCAGTAGATAATAGTGATGATGATAGTAGTAAGAATGATAATTGTTCTATGATGCTTTTAAAAAGCATACCAAAAATATTCACACACTATATATACATATATATATATAATAAATGGAAAATAAGATGGAAACAAGTGTAAATTAAGATCAAACAGATGTGTAATAAATAAGAGAGTGTACTTTTTTATAGTAATTGATGCTTTAGTTTGGGGGATTTTTTTTTCTCTCAGTTTCTAATTTCTGTTTGATATATCTACTATTATTTATTCAGAGAAAGGATTGTAGTGGAAAACAGAAAAGTCAATGATTAACTCTGTCTTTCAAAAGCCTAAAGGCATTAGTGTAACAGAAAGGTTTTTAGGGCATAGGCAATAACTTACAAAGAATTTTAACGAGCTAGAACTTTTCTAACTAAAGAATATGTGCTGTATGTGTGCTGTGCTTAGTCGTTCAGCCACGTTCAAGTCGTTGTGACCCCATGGATTGTAGCCCACCACGCTCCTCTGTCCATGGGGATTCTCCAGGCAAGAATATTGGAGTGGGTCACCATGCCCTTCTTCAGGGAATCTTCCCAACCCAGGTATCGAACCCAGGTCTCCCACATTGCGAGCACATTCTTTACCATCTGAGCCACCAGGGAAGCCCCAAAATACTGGAGTAGGAAGCCTATCCCTTCTCCAGCGGATCTTCCCCACTCCAGGAATGAAACTGGGGTCTCCCGCCTTGTGGGTGGATTCTTTACCAGCTGAGCCACCAGGGGAGAGGTTTCTTATTCTGGGGAGGAGGTACTCTAAGGTCCCTGAGATATGGAGCATGTTAGTGAGGGGAGTAGCAGAATTCTCAGATAATTTCCTTCAATCTAGGAGTGAAAGACTGCTGTATCATTTTCTATGCTACACTAGTTGCTGTATCAGCATTCTCTGAAAGAAACAGTTCTCAATGTAAAGGGCCTTTAAGTTCACTAAATTGACTCCCAGTGCTGTGTAAGGACTGAAGATTTCAATATGCCCAATATGCTTAAAGAACCAGAATGCCTTCTAGATCCATAGAAATTGCTACTGGAAACTGTAGCAAAGTAATATGTGCGGTACAGTGACACAAACTCAAATGGTTGGTGTTTTTCTATGTGAAGGCAGTGTAGGAAAATATCTAGCAAGAATGAAAAGCTCAGTGTTTCTCACACTACATCTTTATAAAGTCTTTTCATTGTGTTAAGTTCTCTTGGAGAAGCATTGAAGTGACAGATGTTGATGGAGTCCAACAGTGATTTGGAATTAATTTTGTTATCTGGGAGGGATGGAAATTCAGGAATTAGGTTGAGTTTCCAAAAACTTAAAGGAAAAGAGTTTTCATTCTTGTATATTTGAATCCTTGAAGGAAATTTTGTATCAATGGCAATTATATAAAGATATATGAATGTTTGTGTGTTAATCATGTTATGTCAAATTAATAAATGTAAGCTAGCAAATGTATCAAAGGTGTAGTATTCTACCTATAAAACCCAAGACAGTCAGCAAAAACAATGAATAAAATTGATGAGTTTATGAATATGAAAATTTTAAACACTTTCTAACTTACCACTAATAACTTGGAAAACTTATGAACAAAATATTTAGAACTACCTTAGGGAAAAAATGGTGAAATATTTAGGAGTAATTTTAATGACAACAATATATGATTTAAGGAATATTTTAAGAATAGAAATACCAAGATATGAGTCATAATTATAAAGACATAAGTACTTCAAAAATTAATGTATAAAAATTACTGCAAAAGTAAAAAAGCCCAAGGAAATATATTGAGAAATCTACAAATTTAATAAAGTGCTTTAGAAAGTTTGCCAAATACAAAATTAAAAACTATAAAATCACTATTATTCATATATAGAAAAATAACCAAGTAGACAATGTAATTGAAACAAATCCATTTTAGTAATAGCATAAAGCAAGGTGTCCAGTAAAAAATAGTGATAACTCTGATTTCAGATATAAATAATTATGAAAAAGGTGATGATGTGTTAGATTACAAAAAGAAAGTTCCTATTTTCTTCCACTGAATATATAAATGGAAGATAAAATAATGCACTCAAATTTCCAGTTATAAGCAGAATGAGGAAGCTTGGGGCAGACCAACTGACATTATATCTGAGAAGAAATAGAAAATCTGAATAAATTACAGACATTATCTAGGTAAAGGGGCACCAGTCTAGAATTATGTAACAACAAAATATATCCTTTCAAAATAAATGAAAAGATATCTCTCAATGATGGGAAAGGTAAACAGTGAGTAAATATAAATAAATATTGACTATCTACAGCAATTATTTTAATATCTTGTCCTTTAAAATATATGCAACAGATACCATAAAGCAAAAAGTAAGGAGGTAAATATGCTTAAATGCTCTAAACTTCTGGCACTATCAATAACAGAACTAAAGTGAAAGAATTGATTATATAGTATTGTTATATAAGTTATATAGTAATCATTCAAGTCATATATTAAATTATTGTTGTTCATTGTTCAGTACCTCAGTCATATCTCTTTGTGACTCCACGGACTGCCCCGTGCCAGGCTTTCCTGTCCTTCACCAACTCCTGGAGTTTACTTAAACTCATATCCATTGAGTCAGTGATGCCATCCAACCATCTCATCCTCTGTCATCCCCTTCTCCTCATGCCCTCAATCTCTGCCAACATCAGTATATTAAAAGTATATTTTCCAATGGATCGGCTCTTCACACTACAGGTGGAAGGCATCAATTTTTGGTGCTCAGCCTTCTTTATGGTCCAACCGTAATAGCTTTGACTACAGGTAACTTTATTGGCCAGAGAAGGCAATGGCACCCCACTCCAGTACTCTTGCCTGGAAATCCCATGGATGGAGGAGCCTGGTAGGCTGCAGTCCATGGGGTCACTAAGAGTCGGACACGACTGAGTAACTTCACTTTCACTTTTCACTTTCATGCATTGGAGAAGGAAATGGCAACCCACTCCAGTGTTCTTGTCTGGAGAATTCCAGGGACAGGGGAGCCTGGTGGGCTGCCGTCTATGGGGTCGCACAGAGTCAGACATGATTGAAGTGACTTAGCAGCAGCAGCAGCAACTTTATTGGCAAGGTGATGTCTCTGCTTTTAATATACTCTCTAGGTTTACCATAGCTTTTCTTCCTAAGTTATATACTAATCATTTAAGTCATATTTTAAGTCAATCACTAAAAATAAGAAAAATAACAATTTTTAAAGAAAAAGCACAAAAATACATGATTAATCCAAATTAAACCAAAAAACGAGATTAAAAAACCAGTAACATGATGAACCAACCACAGTAACCATAGTAATGCTAGATAAAGTAGTCCCAGGTTTCTGTAAATAGGGAGAATCAACCTTTTTGTGTAGTCCCAGTCATACCTGGAACCCTCCAGGACTGATAAAACCAGAAGTAATAATCCTTGTTTCTTTCAAAGTTTCCTGTTGATTATTGCTGAAGATGTCTTACAATCATAACAAGACCTACGAGGACTGGTCCAACTACAGCACTAGTCATTAGTTTCTAAAAGGGAAACTGGGCGCTGGTGGCAACCCCTAGACATTTCTAGCCAATAGCATCCTTATTCATAGGATGAGGATATTCCCAGTCCAGGCTGTGCGGGAAAGGAGAAGGAACCCAGGCAGATCTTGACCAACTCCCTCAATAGAGGTGAAGGAGCTAAGTGTTATCATTCACACAAAATTCAAACAGGCAAAATTATCTTATGATGTTTCAGGGCTTCCCTGGTGGCTTAGATGGTAAAGAATCTGCCTCCAATGCAGGACACATGAGTTCAATCCCAGGGAAGATCCCCTGGAGAAGGGAATGGCTACCCACTCCAGTATTCTTGCCTGGAGAATTCCATGGACAGAGGAGCCTGGCAGGCTACTTTCCATGAGGTCGCAGAGTCAGACATGACTGAGAGACTAACACTACTACTAAGTCAAGGAAATCACTTTCAGCTTCCATATCAGTAAGTGTTCTCCTAACAAATTATATATGTACAAGAAAGTCCCAGAAACATCCTATAGAAATCTAGCTAACAATCACAATGTTGATGAGCTTAAATGGTTCATAGAAGACATGCCCAATTCCCTTCCCTAGATAGAATCCTTGTTGTTCTTTTGCTAAACTCATCTCTCTTCCAATCAACCATATCAAAATTTATCACATATTCAACTGCCTTCTGGGCAGCAACATCTATATGTCTAAAATCACATGCAACTCAGTTCAGTTCAATTCAGTTCAGTCACTCAATCATGTCTTACTCTTTGAGACCCCATGGACTGCAGTATGACAGGCCTCTCTGTCCATCACCAACTCCCGGAGTTTACTCAAACTCATGTCCATTGAGTTGGGATGCCATCCAACCATCTTATCCTCTATGGTCCCCTTAAATTCCAAAATTAATTCATATATTTCTCCACTAACAAATTTTCCCACACATGTTCCATTCCAACTCTGTATTCTATGTCTAAGTAAAATAAGTAAGTATTAATAGCTCAGTCACATTCAACTCTTTGCAACCCCATATTAAGCTTCTCTGTCCATGGAATTTTCCATGCAAGAATACTGGAGTGGGATGCCATTCCCTTCTCCAGGGAATCTTCCCAACCTAGGGATGTAACTCAGGTCTCCTGAATTTCAGGCAGATTCTTTACTGTCTGAGCCACCAAGGAATCTCGTTCTATGTCTAGGATATTTCATTTATAGACAATAATCACAGGTAACTTAGAAAGTAAATATTTATTCCTCTCTTCCCTTTATTATTTTTCTTCATAATAATCATCTAATCCTGGTAATGTTCTACCAGAGGTCTCCCAAATGTGGCTGTTCTTTTCTGTCCCTAGTACTCTCACTTTAGCTTACATCATTATTATCTCTTTAGGTTAGTACAACAGTTTTTGGTGTATCAGCTTCTGATATCCCTTTCTTAACATAGTGATACACTTCTGTTGAAATGGTCTAAATTTCAGATTTTTACTTTCAGTTCAGAATGTCAACCACAAATTAAACCTACCCAAAGCCAAATAAATATATGAACATGTAAAAGAACTGGGGAAATGAAAGTCAGCTACCATAAAATCTGAGGAACTCCTAAACTATACAAAGAAGATTTTATAAGACTTAAGTTAAAGGAGGAGATGAAGCCACATCCTAAGAAACTGGTGTTAATTGTAGTAATTCTTAGATTAACCCAAAGAAGTTTTAAAATCAATCAACAGTGCCCCTTTCTCTCTCTCTGGAAATTTATCATCAGCAATGATTTGTATTCTCAGGCTAATTGCAAAAGGCAATTAACCAAGGAAAGTAAGTGCCTGTCCTTCTAGGTCATCAATGGCACACAGAACAAAATGGAAAGCAAACCTCAAAGATGGTAAAGAAAAACTAAAAAGCAGCCCTTTCAAGTAGGGAAATATTTTAAACTGCTTCATTTTCAGAGTAAAGTTCTCTTTAATTTGGCAAATCTTGATCTCCCAACCTGCCTATCTATAAAAATCCAACTAGTTGATAACTCCTGACTTCTTTTCACTGAATTGTCCCTGAAGCTCTCTTTTCAAAGGTTTTCAGAGATACAGATGAAATCATGAAGATTGCCTGTTCCAACAGAGTACTTCATTCATATTTATGAGGAAAGCAGGAGGATCAAGATAACTAAGAAGAGAAAGGTAACCAAAATGCTTTCAGAGGAAAGTGACCTAATTCTAAAAGTAGATATTAAAAGCAAATTTTGTCATTGGTAGCGATTTGAGGGATGTATAATGTTGCAAAATCAAAAAGTGTCTGCAAAAACAAACAACAAAAAAGAGCAATCTGAGAACAACAAACAAAATGAAATACATTGAGATTAAATATTTTGTTGTATGAATGTATGCATGATTAACAAAGGAGTGAATAATCGGCTTTACATCAACAGGCTGGATAAAATTCATATGAGTCGCTGAACTGCTTGTCTGAAAAATATATATATATATTTTCCTTCTTCTGACTCATTGATAGTATTCCTTTATCTGGGAAAATGCACATAACCTTGAGTTCTACTTACTTCCGTGTTTAGCTTTTCATCTTCCGTTTTATGTTCTATGCTTTGGAAGTGACCAGCAATTTTTATCTCAGTGAAGTTCTTTTCAAAGAAGCTCTGGTTTTATTTTTCCTGGTGATGGCCTTTCTGGTTACTGCATAACTTTGCTCTTACTATCTTTCTTACATATTACATATTGCCTACCTATGAGAAAAATGTTCTTAAATTCTCACTGTCTTTGTAAGAAAAAAAGACAGCAATTATGTGCATTTTTCTTACCTCTAGTGCCAGCGTTTGTAAGTGTCCATTTCTTCATGGATACTTTTCAACCTAGTCCTCTCACTTCTCACCATACAGCCTTATACTGTAGTCTTATTAGAGTCTTATTTCAGAGTTGAAGAAATAGCAGTCTAGTTCAAGTGACATGTTCATGAACAAAAAGAGATTTTATTACATAATTAGAACTTATAACTCAGATATGATTTGTAAGTCAAAACGTATTTTCTTTTCCAAAGTATGCAGTTCATGTTCACAATAGTTGGATGAGGAAACAACTCAAGGAAGATTAATTGGTTTGCTAAAATGTATGCAAATACAGATAACCCTTGAATAACATGGGGGTTAGGAGTGCTCACTCTCTGCACAGTTGGAAATCCATGTATAACTTATAGTCAACTCTCCATATCCTTGGTTCCATATCACATATGAAACCAACCTTGGATCCTATAGTATGATAGTATTTACTATTGAAAAAAAATCCTTGTATAAGTAAACCCATGCAGTTCAAACTCATGTTGTTGAAGGGTCAATAATAGTAATGTTGCTGCTGCTGCTGCTAAGTCACTTCAGTCGTGTCCGACTCTATGCGACCCCATAGACGGCAGCCCACCAGGCTCCTCCGTCCATGGGATTTTCCAGGCAAGAGTACTGGAGTGGGGTGCCACTGCCTTCTCCAAATAGTAATGTTAATTTAGGGTATAAGGCCTATTGAGAACACCCTAGATCATAAATGATAAATGATATCATACATGATAAAGGTATACCCTATAAAATTAATAAGCATCTACATCATCATTTCTGATGTCCCTTTCCCCCTACTACTCACGTTCCATAAAATTAAAAGTAAAAATATCATTTATGCTCTCCAAAAAAAAGAAACCATTATTAAATCTTATTTTGTGATATGTATACCTGGCCGTTGGTTTACCTTTTTCACATTTAATATGTGACAAATACCATTTTAAGGATTGTATATATTAATTTAATCCTCATAGCCATCTGGTGATGTAGGTTTTTTTTATTATCCTCAATATACACAAAGGCAGCTGATACATGGACAGGTTAGGTAATCTCCATAGCTTACATAGCCACTAAGAAGAGCCAGGATTTGAAGTCAGGCTGTTTAACTTCAAAGTCTTTACTTTTAATAACTATGCTATATTGCCTTTCAGCTATAAATGTCAAATATTTAAATGTAAAAAAGAACGTTGTTTCCAGTCTTTTAACTCTCTTCACATATCTCTTGATATGATGAAATGCACATAAAGAATGTCATCTTATCACCATCTAAATATCATAAAGAAGATATGATTTGAAATTAAAAACGAAAGAGTCCAATGAAATACAAACTCCTGAGAATGAAATGGGGATTATTTGTTTCTATTATCAATTTCATATCTTATCTCTAGAACATAGATAAGAGCTATCCACTGAGTTAAAAGCTTGAATTGATATCTTCTACATAAATATATCATGCTTAATACCTTCACTGAGTAAAGGAGAAATGATGGATTTGACATTTTCTTGAGATATATTTAACATTTTGGGCTATCCCTCGACTAGAAAGGCCAATGCTTTTAGTTCTAGAGTAAACAAGATAGAGGTTAAGCACATATAGAATAAGATTATATGCTGACACAAAGGCACTGTTCTAAAAGGCAGTGAGTACTCATGAGTTAGTATTCAAGAAATTCTTGCTGTTTGCTTGGCTGAAAGTACATTCCTATCCCATGAGGACCTTAGGTATCCCATGAGGTTGTTTGGAAAATCAAGACTAATATGTGTAAAAAGCGGGACATAATACTAAGGTGCTAAAAGAGCTGGAGGCAGGAGGGGTGAAGTGAGAGCCCCAGATCAGAGGGTATTTTTTTTTTAAAAAAGAATTGACCTCTGGTCTATGTTGAAACAGGGCTTCCCTTGTAGCTCAGTTGGTAAAGAATCTGCCTGCAGGGCAGGAGACCTGGGTTCGATCCCTGGATCGGGAAGATCGCCTGGAGAAGGAAATGGCAACCCACTCCAGTATCCTTGTCTGGAAAATCTCATGGACAGTGGAGCCTGGTGAGCTGCAGTCCATTGGGTCGCAAAGAGTCGGCCACAACTGAGAGACTAACACTAACACTAGTGATTAGTGCAACAGGAGTCAGTCGTATACACTTTATACCCTCTTCATTCTTAAAAGTTAATTATGGAGATTGGCCTTAAATGATGACTGGGATTAGAGCAAGCATGGAAAATAGTGGGGAGAACCTTAGATTTGTAGAAAGGACAACAAAGAAGGTATAGAAATATGCATGAAAGGTAAAGAGCCAGAAGACAAATAGTTTAGGTTTGTAGGCTACAGACAGCCTTTATTGTCATGTATTTTCCTTCTTTTTTCTCAACCATATAAAAATGTGTAGAAAAAAAATATGCTATTTGCTGGAGGACTGTAACCTAAATATTCAACGGTCCAGATATGGCCAGTAAATTACAATGTGACAATGCCCAGTTTAGAATGACTATGTGAAATTCTGCCTGACTAATTGAAAGTTTAATACTGGACAATAGTGGCAGAGAAGTTTGGAAAGAAAAGATAAAGCCATATTATTGAAAACATCAAAAGCCAGAATGAACCATAGGTCTTGGATTTGATTTTATTCCCTAAATGTAGGCTTAGGGAATATTTATATGCCAGTTAATTTAGCATGACTTTACCATTAAGCCAGATTGTTCTCATTGATCCCAGGAAATCGGATGGAGTATGTTTATTTAAACAGGACCATTAAACCCGGTTTTGCATTATCTCTTACAAGGTGGAGTCAAAACATTCTCTCTCTCTCTCTTTTTTTTTTAATATCTATTGCTTCTGAAGGTACACCTTTTAATGAAATCCAATGACTGCTGATGTTGATATGTTGACCTTGGATGTTCTGATGCACATATTAAATGAAGACCATATGTGGCAGTTTTCTTTGGAAATGATGTGTATTTTTGTACTTGTGAAATCAAGGGAACTGTTATTGAAACTCAGATCCTAAGTTTTGTATTTGCTCACAGCTGGGGTTTCTCTAAGCCCTGGTAAGTACACAGCACATGCTTAGTTATGAGTTTCCTGGTAAAAACTCAGAGGTCTTGAAAAGTTCCTGAATCATCCCAACATCTTTATTATCCATACTTGTGAAATCCCAAGACAGTGGCTTTCATACCATACTATGTGAGAATGTGGTACATATTACATATGTGGTACATATTACAGATACTACATATGGGAAATACTTTGTTATCATCTGTATTCTTCATCCTGATAAATCAATTTATTATAAGATATATGCAGCTGTTATGGAAATATGGAGAAATGTAGAAATGAGAGCTTCAGCATCAGTCCTTCCAATGAATATTCAGGACTAATTTCCTTTAAGATGGACTGGTTGAAACTTCTTGAAGTTCAAGGGACTCTCAAGAGTCTTCTCCAACATCACAGTTCAAAAGCATCAATTCTTCAGTGCTCATCTTTCTTTATAGCCCAACTCTCACATCTATATATGACTACTGGAAAAGCCATAGCTTTGACTAGATGGACCTTTGTAGTAAAAGTAATGTCTCTGCCTTTTAATGTGCTGTCTAGGTTGGTCATAACTTTTCTTCCAAGGAGCAAGCGTCTTTTAATTTCATGGCTGCAGTCACCATCTGCAGTGATTTTGGAGCTGCAAAATATAAAGTCTGACACTCTTTCCACTGTTTCCCCATCTACTTAGCATGAAATGATGGGACCAGATGCCATGATCTTAGTTTTCTGAATGTTGAGCTTTAAGCCAACTTTTTCACTCTCCTCTTTCACTTTCATCAAGAGCCTCTTTAGTTCTTCTTCGCTTTCTGCCATAAGGGTTGTGTCATCTGCATATCTGAGGCTATTGATATTTCTCCCAGCAATCTTGATTCCAGCTTCTGCTTCTTCCAGCCCAGCATTTCTCATGATGTACTCTGCATATAAGTTAAATAAGCAGGGTGGCAATATACAGCCTTGACGTACTCCTTTCCCTATTGGGTTCCAGTCTGTTGTTCCATGCCCAGTTCTAACTGTTGCTTTCTGACCTGCATACAGATTTCTCAAGAGGCAGGTCAGGTGGTCTGGTATTCCCATCTCTTTAAGAATTTTCCAGAGTTTGTTATGGTCCACACAGTCAAAGTCTTTGGCATAATCAATAAAGCAGAATTTTTCTTTTTTTGGAACTCTCTTGCTCTTTCAATGATCCAATGGATGTTGGCAATTTGATCTCTGGTTCCTCTGAGTTTCTAAATCCTGCTTGAACATCTGGAAGCTCATGGTTCACATATTGCTGAAGCCTGGCTTGGAGAATTTTGAGCATTACTTTACTTGTAGGTGAGATGAGTGCAATTGTATGGTAGTTTGAACATTCTTTGGCAAAAAAAAAAAAAAAAATGAACATTCTTTGGCATTGCCTTTCTTAAGGATTGAAATGAAAACTGACCTTTTCCAGTCCTGTGGCCACTGTGGAGTTTTCCAAATTTGCTGGTGTATTGAGTGAGGCACTTTCACAGCATCATCTTTTAGGATTTGAAATAGCTCAACTGGATTCCATCACTTCCACTAGCTTTGTTCGTAGTCATGCTTCCTAAGGCCCACTTGACTTCACATTCCAGGATGTCTGGCTCTAGGTTGGTGATCACACCATCGTGATTATCTGGGTCATGAAGATCTTTTTTGTACAGTTCTTCTGTGTATTCTTGCCACCTCTTCTTAATATCTTCTGCTTCTGTTAGGTCCATACCTTTTCTGTCCTTTATTGTGCCCATCATTGCATGAAATGTTCCCTTGGTATCTCTAATTTTCTTGAAGAGATCTCTAGACTTTCCCATTCTATTGTTTTCTTGTATTTCTTTGCACTGATCACTGAGGAAGGTTTTCTTATCTCTCCTTGATATTCTTTGGAAGTGCATTTTAAATGGCTATATCTTTCCTTTCCTCCTTTGCCTTTGGCTTCTCTTCTATTCACAGCTATTTGTAAGGCCTCTTCAGACAACCATTTTGCCTTTTTGCATTCCTTTTCCTTAAGGATGTTCTTGATCCCTGCCTCCTCTACAATGTCATGAACCTCTGTCCATAGTTCTTCAGGCACTCTGTCTATCAGATCTAATCCTTTGAATCTGTCACTTCCACTATATAATCGTAAGGGATTTGATTTAAGTCATACCTGAATGCCCTAGTGGTTTTCCTTACTTCAATTTTAGTCTGAATTTGGCAATAAAGAGTTCATGGTCTGTGCCACAGTCAGCTCCTGGTCTTGTTTTTGCTGAATGCATAGAACTTCTCCATCTTTGCCTTCAAGAAATATAATCAATCTGATTTCAGTATTGACCATCTAATGATGTCCGTGTATAGGGTCTTCTCTTGTGTTGTTGGAGAAGGGTTTTTGCTATGGCCGGTTTACCTCTCCTAATATATAATATTTATATGTATATGTATTCATGATGAATTTTTATTTGAAGAAAAATCTTTTTAAATTTATTACCTATGCAGTTATCCATAATGAGTTTTTTTCTTCTGCAAATTCACTATACTTTGACCAGTACTTTGATTTTGTTTATTATTTCTGATGGGAAAAATTCCCTTTTAGAATAATTCTAGTGAACTCATCAAGCAGAGCCATAACCTAATGAGTTATTTCCTGATTGCTTCATACTGTCATTAAGAGTTTATGATAGTTATAGGTCATAAGAGTTAGGGCTGTGAGATTTCATATATCTCAAATTTTGTACTAAGTGTGATCATTAGAGGTGAATGGACATGTTTAGCCATAGGCACGTTAAAATTCAGTTAGTATAGACTGACTAAGAGATGAGAAGCCAATGTTATATTTGGAGGCCCTTTCTTATTGTTTGTATTACGAAGTCTACTTATAGGTAGTTATCCTTTGGGTTTCCTCTTTCTTCTAATTATTCAAATGTAAAAATATCAAAAAATTTTCAAAATTTTGTGGCCATGGTGAATAATATATAGGTCTTATGAATAAATAAAACCTGGCTTCCTCCAAAAAAGGGGAGAGGGTTATAGAGTAAATAAAAATAAAATACAAAAGAAAACAGATGTCATATTAAGAAGAAATTTAGCCAGAGTTGTCTATAAGTGGTGTGGCATTTGGGGGATGAAGAAAACTACTTCCTTTTAACTACTTGCCCTACGAAATAAATTTGTCCCTTTTAGTGAGATGACTGCTTTATCAACTGTTACTTTGATGAATATATTTTAAAATTGAAACCAAAATGCAATTTTGAACTTTCCAAAGCAAGACATGCGTATCACAGCAGGGGAGAAAGGAGAAGCTGAAGGTCAAAGGGGAAATTCCTCATGCTAGAACTTGTTTTTGCAAGTTATGCCAATATCCACAATTTCACCATTACTGACCTTCAATGAAGAGAACACAATGAATTAAAAAAAATTGAGAAGAGAGCTTGATAGCTATCCATAATCTCATGTACAAACTACTTGAAAATAGCAACAAAATTCTTTCTATCACACCATACAAATTTTTCTTTTTTAAGAAATAATTTTATTTTTATTAACTTCTTTAACAACAAAATAATCTGGATTGAGGAACAGCCAGTTAACATGTTGTGATAGTTTCAGGTGAACTCTGAAGGGACTCAGCCATACATATACGTATATCCATTCTCCCACCAAGGCCCCTCGCATCCAGGCTGGCACGTAACATTTTTTCTCATTAAATTAACCATACTAGCATTTCTTAAAGAAATACTAGCCATACTAGCATTTCTTAAAGTAATAATTACAAATTAGACTACATTTTTTATTAAAATTCAATGTAATTTTATTTAATTTTTTAATGTTAATGCTCTTCGAAATTATCAGCAAAGCCACAAGTTAGAGTATTATTTTAAAAAGACAAGAAATAACCAATGTATGGCAAAAAAATGCAAATATTGGTGTATTTAACAAAGTAGCAGGAGAGATCAAATACAGTTATATTTCATTGAATTTAAATAGCATATTACATTTCATATACTACTTTACTTAATGTCATTTTCCCACAATAAAAATTATAAATGTTTTTAATAAGATGAAGACCTCCTGAGTTTGTCACAGATATATACATAAATATGCCTTGCTAACCCTTCAAATTCTCAGACATGAGAAGAAAGAGTACTGTTATATAATAGAAAGATCTATCTACTAAGCGTCAAGAAAATTTAGGCTTTAATACAAACACAATCTCTAATTCACCACATGACCTTGAAAGATTATTTAAATTCTTCCAGCCTTTGTTTTCTTATCTATAGCTTGAAAGCTTTGGGCTAAACTAGACTCCTCATCTGCAAACTTCTTTCAGAAATTGATGTTGTACTCATGAAAATCTTGAGCTATTTTCAATATTTTAAAGTATTCTAAGAAAGAAAAATATGATTTCATTACTTCAAGCTAAAATTTTATAAATTTAATGTAATTTCTGAAGACATGATATTAGGGTATTTGATCAAAGAGAGAAAAGAATATATGTGTCTACATATGTGTGTGTGTGTATTTTGGTGTTTTTTTTTTGGTAAGTACATATTTTGAAAACATAGGACCTGTGTGGAAGAGAACATTAAAAGCACTTTCTCTAAGGCACCAAAATATTACTTTTTTTTTTTTTTTGTATTTAACTACTTTGAACCAATCCTACCACAGTTCAAAGGTATTCTTTTACTTTGAATACTTTGAAGTGTTGTAAATTGGGGATTTTGTGTTTTTATCTTGTGTGTGTACTCAATCACTCAGTCTTGTCCAACTGTGATTCTTTGTGTTTTTATCTTACATTGAACATTTTCATTCATGTATTGTCTAACAATAATACATGTAATCAATACTGCAATTAGTTTAGATGCTTAGAATCTTCTCACTTAAGATTATATTCTGTGGGAGAGTACTGTTGTTCAGTTGCTCAGTCAGGCTTGACTCTTTGTGACCCTGTGGACACACCAGGCTTTCCTGTCCTTCACCACTTCCCGGAGCTTGCTCAAACTCATGTTCATTGAGTCGGTGATGCCATCCAACCATCTTGTCCTCTGTCATCCCCTACTCCTTCAGTCATCAATCTTTTCTAGAATTAGGGTCTTTTCAAATGAGTCAGCTCTTTATATAAGGTGGTCAAAGTATTGGAGCTTCAGCTTTAGCATCAGTCCTTCAAATAGATATTCAGGATTGATTTCCTTTAGGATCTCCTTGCAGCTGAAGGGACTCTCAAGAGTCTTCTCCAGTACCACAGTTCAAAAGCATCAATTTTTCAGTGTTCAGCCTTCTTTATGGTCCAAATCTCGCATCCATACATGACTACTGGAAAAAACATAGCTTTGACTAGATAAACGCTTATGAGCAAGGTAATGTCTCTGCTTTTTAATACACTAAGTTTGCCATAGCTTTTCTTCCAAGGAGCAAGAGTGTTTTAATTTCATGGCTGCAGTCATCATTTGCAGTGATTTTGGAGCCCAAGAAAATAAAATCTGTCACTGCTTCCATTGTTTCCCCATATATTTGCCATGAAGTAATGGAACTGGATGCCATGATCTTCCTTTTTTGAATGATGAGTTATAAGCCAGCTATTTCACTCTCCTCTTTCACGTTCATCAAAAGTCTATTTAGTTTTTGTTTTTTTTTTTGCTTTCTGCCATAAAAGTAGTGTCATCTGCATATCTGAGGTTACTGATATATCTCCCAGAAATCTTGATTCCAGCTTGTGCTTCATCCAGTCTGGCATTTTGCATGGTGTATTCTGCATAGAAGTTAGATGAGCAGGGTGACAACATACAGCCTTGACATATTCTTTTGCCAGTTTTAAACCATTCTGTTGTTTCTTGTCTGATTCTAACTGATGGTTCTTGACCTGCAGACAGGTTTCTCAGAGGGCAGATAAGGTAGTCAGGCTTTCCCATCTCTTTAAGAATTTTCCACTTTTTTTTCAACCCAAACAGTCTAAGGCTTTAGCATAGCCAATGAAGCAGAGATAGATGGTTTCCTGGAATTGTCTTACTTTTTCTATGATTCAGTGGATGTTGGCAATTTGATCTCTGGTCCCTCTGCCTTTTCTAAATCCAGCTTAAACATCTGGAATTTCTTGGTTCATGTATTGTTGAAACCTAGCTTCAACAGTCTTTGGCATTACTTTGCTAGCATGTAAAATAAGTACAATTGTTGAGTAGTTTGAACTTTCTTTGGCATTGCCCTTCTTTGGGATTGGAAAGAAAACTGACCTTTTCAAGTTCTGTGGCCAATGCTGAGTTTTCCAAATTTGCTGGCATACTGAGTGTAGCGCTTTCAAAGCATCAACTTTTAGGACTTGAAATAGCTCAACTGGAATTTTGTCACCTCCACTAGCTTTGTTCATAGTGATGCTTCCTAAGGCCCACTTGACTTCACATTCCAGAATGCCTGGCTCTAGGTGAGTGATCACACCATCCTGGTTATTTGGGCCATCAAGGTCTCTTTATATAGTTCTTCTGTGTATTCTTGCCACCTCTTCTTAATATCTTCTGCTTCTGTTAGGTCCATACCATTTCTGTCCTTTATTGTGCCCATCTTTGCCTGAAATATTTCCTTTGTATCTCTAATTTTCTTGACGAGATCTCTAATCTTTCCCATTCTATTGTTTTCTTCTATTTCTTTGAATTGATCCCTTAGGAATGCTTACTTATTGCTATTCTTTGGAACTCTGCATTTAGATAGGTATATCTCTCCTTTCTCCTTTCCCTTTTGCTTCTCTTCTTTCCTCAGCTATTTGAAAGGCCTCTTCAGACAACCATTTTGTCTTTTTGCATTTCTTCTTGGGGATGGTTTTTGTCACCACCTCCTGTACAATGTTAGAAACTTTCACCCGTAGTTATTCTG
The DNA here is from genome assembly GCF_000754665.1 of Bison bison bison. NCBI lineage: Eukaryota > Metazoa > Chordata > Mammalia > Artiodactyla > Bovidae > Bison > Bison bison. Next base: position 511,122 of record NW_011494670.1, read on the forward strand.
GCACTCTGTCTATCAGATCTAATCCCTTGAATCTTTTTGTCACTTTCACAGTATAATTGTTAAGGATTTGGTTTAGGTCATACCTGAATGGCCTAGTGGTTTTCCCTACTTTCTTCAGTTTAAGTCTGAATTTGGCAATAAGGCATTCATGATCTGAGCCACACTCAACTCCTGGTCCTGTTTTTGCCAACTGTATACAGCTTCTTCATCTTCTGCTGCAAAGAATATAATCAATCTCATTTCAATATTGGCCATCTGGTGATGTCCATGTGTAGAGTCTTCTCTTCTGTTTTTGGAAGAAGGTGTTTGCTATGTTCAGTGAGTTCTCTTGGCAAAATTCTGTTATCCTTTGCTCTACTTCATTTTGTATTCCAAGGCCAAACTTGCCTGTTACTCCAGTATCTCTTTACTTCTTACAATTGCATTCCAGTCCCCAGTGATGAAAAGGATTTTTTTTTGGTACCAGTGGGAGAGTATAGGGGACCAAAATTTGTTACCCCATAAGATGTCTCTTTGGTATGTGGCCTGTTGCAGTGAAGGCCCAAAAGCTTGAGAAAGATCCATTGACCTTTCCCCTAACTGCCTAAAGGAGTTTGGATAAAGGACCTATTCCATAAAAGGAGTTCTCAGCATGAATAGCTTGAGTATGATATGAACTAGGTTTGGTAGACAGGGAGGAGCCTAGCAAAGTCTAGTAAAGTTTTTCTCAGTGTCCCCTTATTTATTTATGGCTCAGCAAAAATTCATACATCAAACATTTTCTCTTTTTCTGCTTCCTGTGAATTGCTTTCCTTAACTTTGAAGTGCCAAATCCCCAATCTTTTCCTCTCTCAGATGGCATATCAGCTTCAATTGCTTTGCTTATTCTTAGGCTCCATATTCTTATTCAACCCCCCACCATATGTACAGAATTAAACTTGATTGTCTCCTGTTAATTTACCTCATGTCATTCCTCCACAGATGGTATGGTTGGCAGGATTAACATCTCTGGTTGAACTCTGCTGCAGCTGAGAGATCCTGAGACATCTTATAAGAGTCCACAAAAGGTAGGAAATCTTACCACATCAGTCTTCCAGATCTCTGCCTGCAGGCTCTGTTGGAGGTATCATTGGTAACAGCCCTTTTTCTCTTTTCTAAATGTATATTATCAGGAGAAACATGTGGAGAGCTAGTTTCTTAGGCTTAGCTACGCTGGTAAATTTGGTGGTGTTTATTGGTTTTATTGATCCACTGCCTTCTAGAGAGGGTCACAGTTTTTCTTTGTCTCTGTTGTGTCATTTGTCTTGTTCTATGTCCTGAGAGCTTGACATTATGACCAGTGGGAATATTCTATCTGCTAACTACCATCTAGAAAGTATACTTACCAGGGTGCATTTGGCCATCAGTTGACTAGACTGGGGATCAAAGCAGCTGTAGCCAGTTTGTCAGAAGTCCAAACAAAACAACCTGAACTTGTGACTGGCATATCTTTGTCTCCCCTATGCCAGACATCAGGAAAATTTATCATAGGGTTCTCAGTCCATAAGCAGTCTTCATTGTCTCAAACTGTATTGCCTCTTTTAATGGCAACATCCTTACCACTTGTGTGATGAAATTCTTTGCTTTCTTAGACCATGGGACATGGTGCAGCCAAAAAAAAAAAAAAAAAGCTACTGAAATAATGTAAATAAATATTGAAAGAGACAGATGAGGAATTGGCAAGGAAGAGCCATAGGACTTGTCCCAGAATGATGCAAATCTTTAGATGATTTTTAAGAAATGGGATGGGGCTTTCCTGATGGTTCAGTGGTAAAGAATCTGCCTAACAATGCAGGAGACACAGGTTCAACCCCTGGTATGGGATGATCCCACGTGCCACAAAGCAGCTGAGCCTGTGTGCTGCAACAGTGTGCTGTGAAGCCCTTGCTGCACAACAAGAGAAGCCATCACATAGAGAAACCCACACCCAGTAATGAAGAGTAGCCACCCCCTCTTCACAACTGGGAAAAAAAAAAAACATACTGCAATGAACACCCTGCACAGCTTGAAGTAAGTAAATTAGGGGAAGAAAAAAAAAAGAAATGGGATGAGGATGTGGGGTGGCCAGCTGGATCTCCCAGATTCTCTGCAGCAGTGAGAGGCAATGAGGAGCTTGTGGTTTGCTGGAGGGCTTTGCCACACTGTCTCACTCCCAGCCACCTGGGCTGATGACTAGGTGGGCACCACTTTGCAGCCCAGGGCCACCTAGCCTAGGAGCCACTTGCTCTGAGGATTCACACTTTGCTCTCAGACAGAGGATGCCACCCACTCTGGGCCCCTTAATTTTTTTAAATAAATGAGATAAATAAAATACCCAATGATGGAGTTAAAGGTTTTAATACAACACTATCTAAGGTTGGGTGGGCTAAGTGGACCCCCTATTGGTCTTTTAACATTAAAGGGCTTCAAATCAGTCTGCTCTATTTATCTGATTTACAGTAATTTTAAAACAATCCAAAAGGCAAAAATTATGTGCAATAAAATTCACTTTTTTTGGCAAGACAAGCAAAATTTAAACATAAAATTTTAAGACTTCCCTGGAAGTGGTTAAAACTAGGTGCTTCTATTTCATGGGGAACAGGTTCAATTACTGGTCAGGGAACTAAGATCCTGTGTGCTGTGAGGCACAGCCAAAAAATAAAAATAAATCAATAAACATAAAATTCTCTCTCTGCCCTTTGACCTCCCTGATCCCCCCTACTGTGCATTGTGTATTTATTTTATACATCAGTTGAATCTCCCTCTTTGGCAGAAATACTACTTAACCAAAATAACAATGTTCTCCTAGCATCAACAAAACAACTTCTTACAAGATCACATTCCTTCTTGACCTTGTAGGAGGTCATGATGATGCTTCCATCAGCATTGTGTAAACTGTCAATAATATGTCATTTCATGTAAAGTCCACTGTCTTGAAACTTACATAACCGTGCCTTGATTTCTCATGAGCAGAATAGTTCTTAGAGCATTCTGAGATGCTCTTCCTGAGCTATAATCCTCAAATTTGGCTCAAGTAAAATTTTCCATTTCTTTCTTCCATCAACAGACTAATTTTCATCAACAATTACAGTGAGAAATCTGACCAGCAATTGCTTGTGCTAGCAAGACAATTATTCAGGTTGAAAATTGACAAAAGTGCCTGAGTCCCTTGGTTTAACCCCTCTGGAAATCCAAGGCCTTTTGCACAAAAATGGTGGGGGGAGGGTTGGGAAAGGTGGGGAGCATGTGGAGAGAAGTAGTTTCCAGGACTCCTTTATGTGGGAGCATGAGGTTGATACTAAAATCCACTGGTGGGGCCCTGACTTGGGCATATTGAAAAAAGTGTAAAAGTCTAAGGATTGATGCGATATTCGAGCAGGTATTATATGAATAGGTTATGTCAGTGTTGCACAAGTGTTTTATAGGAATAAGTGTTATGTCTCTCTGGGAATGCTTTCTCAACCCAGAATTGCAGGGTTGATGATGGGGTCCTAGGAAGTCTATCCCCTTCATGAATACAGTCTTGTCTTGATAAAAGGGCTTGCATAACTCAATGAAGGATGAGTCATGCTGTGCAGGGCCACCCAACATGGACAAATCACAGTGGAGAGTTCTGACAAAATGTAGTCCATGGGAGAAGGAAATGGCAACCCACTCCAATATTCTTGACCTAGAAAATGAAAAGGCAAAAACATATGACACCAGAAGATGAGTCTGCCAGGTGACAAGGGCTCCAATGTACTACTGAGGAAAAGCAGAGGGCAATTACTAATAGCTCCAGAAAGAATAAAGTGGCTGGGTCAAAGCAGAAACGTGTCTGGTAGTGAAAGTAAAGTCTGATGCTATAAAGAACAATATTGAATAGGAAACTGAAATGTTAGGCCCATGAATCAAGGTAAACTGGACATGGTCAAGCAGGAGATGGCAAGATTGAACATCTATATTATAGGAATCAATGAACTAAAATGAAAATTTAATTCAAATTAACAATAATAATATATTGAAATTTAAAAAAAATTAACATTATATCTACTACTGTGGGAAAGAATTCCTTAGAAGAAATGAAATAGCCTTCATAGTCAACAAAAGAGTCTGAAATGCAGTACTTGGCTGTAATCTCTAAAACAATAGAATGATCTTGGTTTGTTTCCAAGGTAAACCATAGACATAAGTTGAAGAAAGTAGTGAAAACCACTAGTCCATTCAGTTATGACCTAAATCAAATCCCTTTTAATTATACAATGAAGGTGATGAATAGATTCACAAGATTAGATCTAGTAGACACAGTGCCTGAAGAACTATGGACTGAGGTTCATGATATTGTACAGAAGGCAGTGATCAAAACAATCCCCAGGAGAAAGAAATGCAAGAAGGCGAAGTGGTTGTCTGATGAGGTTTTACAAATAGCTGAGGAAAGAAAAACAAAACACAAGGGGGAAGGAAAGATATATCCAACTGAATGCAGAGTTCCAGAGAATAACAAGGAGAGCTAAGAAAGCCTAACTAAATGAACAATGCAAAGAAATAGAGGAAAACAATAGAATGGCAAAGATGGAGATATCAAAGAAGAATTTCATGCAAGGATGGGCACAATAAAGGACAGAAATGGTAAGGACCTAACAGAAGCAGAATAAGAAGAGGTGGCAAGAATACACAAAACTACTATACAAGAAAGGTCTTCATGACCCAGATAACCACTTTGGTGTGGTCACTCACCTAGAACTGGAAATCCTACAGTGTGAATTCTAGTGGGCCTTAGGAAGCATTACTAAGAACAAAGTTAGTGGAGGTGACAGAATTCTATCTGAACTTTTTATAATCCCCAAAATGATACTCTTAAACCACCGCACTCAATATGTCAGCAAATTTGGAAAACTCAGCAATGGCCATAGGACTGGAAAAGATCAGTTTTCATTCAAATCCTAAAGAAAAGGAATGCCAAAGAATGTTCACATTACCGCACAATCACACTCATTTTACATGCTAGCAAGATTATGCTCAAAATCTTTCAGGCTAGGCTTCAGCAGTATGTGAACCAAGGACTTCCACATGTTCAACCTGGGTTTAGAAAATGGAGAGGAACTACAGATCAAATTGCCAGCCTTTGAAGGATCATGAAGAAAGCAAGGGAATTCCTGAAATCCATCTACTTCTGCTTCATTGACTACACTAACTGTGTGGATCACAGCAAACTGTGGAAAATTCTTAAGATGTGAATTTTAAGATCACCTTACCTGCCTCCTGAGAAACCTGTATGCAGGTCATGAAGCAACAGTTAGAACTGGACATGGAACAATGTACTGGTTCAAAATTGGAAAAGAAGTACATCAAGGCTGAATATTGTCACCCTGCTTGTTTAACTTCTGTGCAGAGTACATGAGAAATGCCAGCTGGATGAAGCATAAGCTAGAATTAAGATTGACAGAAGAAATATAAACTCCAGATATGCAGATGATACTGCTGTAATGGCAGAAAGTGAAGAGGAACTGAAGAACCTCTTGATGAGGGTGAAAGAGGAAAGGAAAAAAAGATGGCTTGAAACTCAACATTATAAAAACTAAAGAAAGTGAAAGTGAAAATCACTCAGTCCTGTCCGACTCTTTGCAACCCCATGGACTATACAGTCCATGGAATTCTCCAGGCCAGAATACTGGAGTGGGTAGCCTTTCCCTTTTCCAGGGGATCTTCCCAACCCAGGTATCAAACACAGGTCTCCCATATTGCAGGTGGCTTGTTTACCAGATAAGCCACAAGGGAAGCCCAGAAATGAACGTGAAATTCCCTTATGCTATGCTATGCTATGCTAAGTCACTTCAGTTGTGTCCGACTCTGTGCGACCCCATAGACAGCAGCCCACCAGGCTCCCCTGTCCCTGGGATTCTCCAGGCAAGAACACTGGAGTGGGATGCCATTTCCTTCTCCAATGCATGAAAGTGAAAAGTGAAAGGGAAGTCGCTGAGTCGTGTCCGACTCTTAGCGATCCCATGGATTGCAGCCTAACAGGCTCCTCCGTCCATGGAATTTTCCAAGCAAGAATACTGGAGTGGGGTGCCATTGCCTTCTTTGAGGAAATTCCCTTAGTCTGCCAACTCTTTGCGACCCCATGGACTATACAGTCCATGGAGTTGTCCAGCCTATAATATTGGAATGAGTAGCTTTCTCCCTTCTTGAGAAGATCTTTCCAACCCAGGAATAGAACTGGGGTCTCCTGTATTTGCAGGTGGATTCTTTACCAACTGATCTAGCAGGGAAGCCACAATAAAAACTAAGATCATGGCAATTGGTCCCATCACTTCATGGAAAATAGAAGAGGGAAAAGTGGAAGCAGTGACAGATTTGATTTTCACAGGCTTCAAAATCACTATGGATGGCGACTCAGACATGAAATTAAGAGTCTTGCCCCTTGGAAGGAAAGCTATGACAAACCAAGACAGCATATTAAAAAGCAGAGACATCACTCTGCAGACAAAGGTCTGTCCATATAGTCAGAGCTATGGTATTTCCAGTAGTCACATACAGGTGTGAGAGTTGGGCCATGAAGGAAGCTGAGCCCCAAAGAATTAATTCATTTGAAATATGGTTCTGGGAGAAGGTTCTCAAGAATCCCTTGGACTGCAAGGAGATTGAACATGTCAATCCTAAAAGAAATCAACCCTGAATTTTCATTGGAAAGATTGTTGCTGAAACTGAAGCTCCAATACTTTGGCCACTCAATGTGAATAGCTGACTCATTGTAAAAGACCTTGATACTGAGAAAAAATGAAGACAAAATAAGAAGAGGGTAGCAAAGGATGAGACAGTTTGATAGCATCACTGATTCAAAGGACAAGAAGTTGATCACACTCCAGGAGATAGGGGAGGACAGAAGAGCGTGGCATGCTGCAGTTCACCAGGTCAAAAAAAGTAGGGCACAACTTAGTGACTGAAAAACAACCACCAAAGGGAAAACTATGGTTAGAGACATGAGTAAATGAAATTAAGCTGAAAGTTTATGTGAAAAGTGGAGTATTAGAATGGGCTTGTTTTAGTCTTGTATATCTCTACAAAACCAAAAATGTAGCTCTAGGAGCAATTCAAAAGTTCACCAGTCTTTACCATCTCAAACTTCCCCCACTAATCTCAAAATGCTTGTAGATATTGGGTGGTAAGAACTGTGTCTTTGTGGTGGAGATTTTCTACCTCCATCTTCTCTAGGACTTAAGAGACCTTTGAAAGGCAGATTTTAAGATCTTTCCCATCAGAGGAAAAAAAAAAAAAAGATGGGGGGGTGGGTTATTTGGATATTAGACAAATGAGAAATCTTTAAAATCTTACCTACAAATATAAGTAAATATTCTTTGGCCATGTGAAGAGACAATCTTGACTTTTTCCAATTGCCAGAACTGAACTTGTATCTAACTATTAAATTATTAACTAGTGAGTTTTGTACTGTTCGACCCATCTCCTGACTTTTTTTCTATTTTTAAGCAAAAGCTATAAGATCTGTTTGTGTCTGTACATTTGTATGTTTATCTATGTATGTAATGTGTGGATGCATGATTTTTTTTTTTTTTTTTACCTCAGAGTGATATTACTAAAATTAGTTTACAAAAGAACTTCATTTAATTGGCTTACATAAGCAAGTCCTCATGTAAAAATTCTCAGAGATGTAATAGAAACTAACCCAAGTTTTTTTCAAGTTAATGAGATATATAATAATCTGTAATTAAAAAATTAAATTTGTCAGCTTAATTAAAATAGCTATGTTTTAAGAGTTATTGATAGTGGATATAATGTAGGTATCCAGCTTTTGTTTGAGAAAAGTCATACATTGACTCAAATATGATCATATAGCTTTAAGGAACTGAGGCTGGCTTTGTGTAGCCAATAAACCCCCCTGGAAAAAATAGCCTTGCACTTTGCTTACACAGTTTCCAGCAGCCTTACCAGGTGAGTAAGGAAAGCCACTTCCTGGTAGGTACAGGAACCTCAAGATGCATTGGAACCCTAGAGAAGAAATGAATGTACTCAGCTAAGTATTATAGTTGAGTCTGTTGATAGGTTCTTGGCTTGGTTTTCTGGCTTGAAGAGGCATTGGGAGGTTCAGTCTAAAGATTCTTGATGAAAAGTTCCATCACAGGAGACTCAAAAGAGACTTTATGATCAATTTCTATTTTTACTGTACTTGTGTAAATAATTGGGCCAAGTTTAATTAAACAAAACTCATTTTAGAAACAAATTAGTCTTAAGTTGATTATCTTTGGTAGAAATGAGTGATTTTAGACAGAAAATAGTTTCAGTAATACGTCTTCATGGATAGTAGATTCTAGTGCTGTTCATTGTCTTCTAAGGTTTTGTTTTCTACCTATAAACTGGATTGGATCCTGAATCCCCCTGGTTTCCTCCAATATTTGGCTACAACTCTTCAAGCTAGTGTTTTTAATCTTATCTTCCATCCTTTTTTCTTGGAATCATTAAGAACTAAAATTGCCCTTTGCCAAAGCTATGCAAGCTAAAATTTTACAACTTGATATAAAAATAGAAATCACCCAATAGATCATATATAGTCTTCATGACTGTTGCTAAATGGGCTACTTAGAATGATTATCAAAGACATTCAAACTGCAGACCAGGAAAATCTGTCAGTTTGCCACCACTTAACCCTCACTCCATCTGATGATGCTTTAAGCCAGACATCTAAAATTTTTTTTAAATGACTGCCTTTAGAACTCAGCAATTGCGATTATAATTTGCTCTAATCACTAAGCATTGCTTTTCTTTTGTTTACATAGAAATTCCTCTTATTAAATACCTGATTGTTTTTACCCTATAAGCAAAACTTTGAGAGCCTACCTACTTCACTACCTTCCGAAATAAGATTAACTGAACTAATCTATTGTCAGGACTAAGAGAGTGGCTCAATGAGATACACAATAATCTATCAACTCAACTTTTGTACCATGAAACTTCTTGGAGAAGTTTCAAAGGCAGAACTGTACTAGAGCAAAATTTGAGTGCCGAGTCCTCAGTCGCTCAGTCATGTCTGACTCTTTGCGACCCCATGGACTTTAACCTGCCAGGTACCTCTGTCCTTTCAATTTTTCAGGTAAGAATACAGGAGCAGGTTGCCATTTCCTCCTCCAGGGGTTCTTTCTGACCCAGGGATTGAACCAATTGACTGCACAGGTGGATTCTTTACCACTGAGTCCCTTGGGGAGCCCAGGAGCAAAATTTGCCACCCCTGAAATGTATCTCTCAGGTATGCAGAGTATTTTAATTTGAAAACAAGGCTTGAAAGACTCAGGAAGCACCTTTGATCCTCCCCGACTGCTTAAAGAAATTTAGACAGAGGACCTGTTCCTGGAATGGAGCTATCATAGCTATAGCGTGGTATGATAGATAGGGTAGACAGGGAGGAACCTAGCAAAGTCTATTAAAATTTCTCTCTCTGTCCCGTTGTTTTGTTGACTAAAAGATACACAACTTGAGAGTTACAAATTGAGTTTTATTTGGGGCAAAATGAGGACTGCAACCTGGGAGATAGCACCTCAGATAGCTCCTAGAGACTGCTCCAAAGAGGATGTAGCGGAAGGTCAATATATAAGATTTGGTGAAGGGGAATTTCAATGCAGTGTCGGACATGACTGAGAGATTTCACTTTCATTTTTCACTTTCATGCATTGGAGAAGGAAATGGCAACCCACTCCAGTGTTCTTGCCTGGAGAATCCCAGGGACAGGGGAGTCTGGTGGGCGGCCGTCTATGGGGTCGCATAGAGTCGGACACAACTGAAGCGACTTAGCAGCAGCAGCAGCAGCATACTCTTTACTTTACAAATGGTTTTCTGCTAGCCAACAGGAGCTGATGTCACCATGATGGGATTTAGTGCTTTTCTAGATATGAAGAGATGCAAGGATTGGGATCATAAAATTACTTTCTGAAAATATCTAACTATCTAACCACTTGTTTCACCAGTTTCCTGGAGAATGCCACCTCACTCTCCACCCTGAATTCCCCTCAGGAGGTGTTGAAAGTCAGCAGCTGTAGCAGCACAGTGTTCAATCTCTGCAGAGGCAGGTGGCAAACACCCTTGTTGCTGTTCAGTCACTGGCAAATGCTCTTTCTTGGCAACTGCCAATTCGTAGTTGACTGTTTCTTTATGGCCTATCAAATGTTTGTTTACCAATATTTGCTCTCAGGAGCAAAAATATATTTCCTCTACCCTTCTGTTCTTCTTACTGGTCTGAGAATTAGATATATTAACAGTAGAAAAACAAAATTTTAGTGACATGTATGTCTTCTGTATGCACTTGTGTGTGCTAAGTTGCTTCAGTTGTGTTCGACTCTTTGCAACCTTATGGACTGTAGCCCAGCAGGCTCTTCTGTCCATGAGCTTCTCCAGGCAAGAATACTGGAGTTGGTTGCCATGCCCTCATTAGGGCATCTTTGTAATCCAGACATCGAACCTGTGTCTATTGCATCTCCTGCATTGGCAGACAAGTTCTTTACCACTAGTGCCACCTTATGTGACAGAAACTCTGGAAAACTTAGTCATTTTCCAAAATGGCTGAAGCCTTTGCCTTAAATACTGTCCTCAGCTAAAGAGAAAAGAGAATGTTGGCAGTAATACCTTGGAACTTCAAAAAGGAGTAAGGCTATTGACATGGAGGTGGAAAAGCAAATGTTTGATAAATAAATGTTTGATGGGCCCTGCAGAGACACAGTGGGACACAGACAGGACTTTGGATTCCAAGGCCTTCTGTGTTTCCATACCACACATAGCCCATATTCTTTGCAGATATCTTTACTGATAGTATAGATGTTCCACCTGTATCAGGTTCTTTATCTAAACTCTTTAGATATCTTGAAGAGGAGGGAGGGTGATAAAAAAGAAGTTTTCCTAAGTTTTCTCTTTCTTGAAAATAAACAGCCTAAAATAATTTTCAGGCCAAAGAGACATATTTTGATGTGGCAAATATTGCTTACTTACAATTTCCCTTATCAAACTAATTGGTTCACCTGTTTTGTATATATCTTGTTTAAATATGTATAACACAATTTTAATTTACTTGATTACATAGGGGTTAATCATTGACAGTTCATTCTGTACTATGATAAAACTTTATACCCAACAAGTGACACATTTTATAGTTAGAAATCATTTGCTAAATATAGTAGATCATTGGTATTTCTCATCAAGTAATATTTTTTTTATTATTTCTATGGCCATGGTCAGTGAAATTTCCTTACCCTAAATGAAAAGCAGATATTTTCATTATGTTTTATCCTCTTAAGGTTTTGAAAAAGTGTCTATTAATGTAGTCTCTATTTTCCATTTTATTTTTGTTTAGTTATTTATATTTTCCTAAATCACTGAACATGGTGACTGCAGCCATGAAATTAAAATACGCTTACTCCTTGGAAGGAAAGTTATGACCAACCTAGATAGCATATTGAAAAGCAGAGACATTACTTTGCCAACAAAAGTTCGTCTAGTCAAGGCTATGGTCT
>NW_011494670.1:522707-526495 GCF_000754665.1 Bison bison bison
TATCCAGTGGTCATGTATGGATGTGAGAGTTGGACTGTGAAGAAAGCTGAGTGCCGAAGAACTGATGCTTTTGAACTGTGGTATTGGAGAAGACTCTTGAGAGTCCCTTGGACTGCAAGGAGATCCAACCAGTCCATTCTGAAGAAGATCAGCCCTAAGATTTCTTTGGGAGGACTGATGCTAAAGCTGAAACTCCAGTACTTTGGCCACCTCATGTGAAGAGTTGACTCATTGGAAAAGACTCTGATGCTGGGAGAGTTGGGGGCAGGAGGAGAAGGGGACGACAGAGGATGAGATGGCTGGATGGCATTACTGACTCGATGGACGTGAGTCTGAGTGAACTCGAGGAGTTGGTGATGAACAGGGAGGCCTGGCGTGCTGCGATTCATGGTATTGCAAAGAGTTGGACACGACTGAGTGACTGAACTGAACTGAACATTCCTTCTTAACTATTAAAAACAGGAAGTGGAAAAACATTTGTATTGACTGCCATATATGTTACAGCTTAGGAGGTACAAATAATTTTTCATCAATACTCAGCAACTACTTATAGTTGCCTCATATTAAATATAGAACATTTTAAATTTGTAAATATTTTACAGTGCAAAACCAAACATTTACTTATTTAATATTTTGAACTGAATTCAGGTAAACTTTTAATATATTTTTACACAAGTGATTTAAGTATTGTTTTTTAAATTAATTGCTGTATATGATTATATCCAGCATGATTATATATATGCCCTATATCCACTCATGTATTGTAAGTAAAAGAACAAAGTGTTTTCCTTTGACATTTATTTATAATTTGGTCTTTAATAAAAAGTAATCTGTGTAACTAAGTAAGGCAATTTTTATTACTCAGGGAGACAAATGAGTATAGATCATAGGTTTACTGTCAGACAAATTTGGATGTTTCCTTTAATTTTGCTAATAAAAGCTAAGACATCTGAGAACATGTTACTTAATATTTCTAATGTCCAAATCCCCATCTATAGAATAAAAGGGGTGCCACTTAATCCACAGATTGTTTTGAAGAGTAAATGATGTTATTTGCAAAACAGCTATTAGAGTTCTGTCATTCGGTAACCAATAAATAGAAAGTATCGATTATAAATATTTATGTTAATTAACTGACAGTGTTTTTTAGATGGAAGACAAGGATCGTGTAGCTTGTGAAATAGCATGTCTAACAAAATTGTATTAAAGATAATATGTCCCTTCACAGTAACATTTAAAATCACTTTGTTTTTGCTTTCCTATAATAGCAGTTTGTCTTTCAGTTTACTTTAAAGCATACACTGTATTACAATTAACCATTGCAATATTTTATCTTGAAAGAAAGTACCCTTTCACTCATAAGTACATTTATGGCTCTCTTGTTAGTGCCTGTGTTTCAGGAAAGAGAGTGCAACCAAAGACGATGGTCATGTCCCAAGTCTTAGGCAAGTCCCTAGGATGGCTGTTTAGTGTGGGTTTTTGACTTTGCACAAGAAAGAGTTCAAGAGTGAGCCAAAATAAAGTGAAAAAAGGTTTATTCAGGGAGAAATACAGTCCCTGGACAGAGTGTGGACCATCTGAGAAGTTGAGAGGTTCCATGATATGGAGTTGTCAGTTTTTATAGGGGTGGGTAATTTCATAGGGTGATGACTGGGAGGAGTACTCCAGCTATTTTGGGAAAAGGGTAAAGATTTCTAAGAATTGGACCACAGCCTAGATTTTTACCATCTTTGGTCATCCTTGGAACTGATAGCTTACTGTGAACAGTGTCAGATTTATGATGACTGAAGAAGAGAATTTAGCTTCGGGACCAGAGACAAGGCGTCAGGCACTCAGAGAATTGTGTGGCAAAAGTTTTATTAAAGTGAAGAAAGGACTGAAAGCTTCTGACATAGACATCAGAAGGGGGCAGAAAGCGCCCCACTCACTAATTTGGGTGGGGCTTTATATATTTTTTCAACTGGTTACTAAGAATAGGTTAAAAGAATGTCTCAAGGTTTTAAAGGTCTTACCAGACCCACTTCCACAACATACACCTTAAATTAACAGGATTAGTAAGAAGGTTTATGTTAAGAAACCTTAACATTAACATAACCTTATGTTATGGCTTCCCTGATGGCTCAGACAGCAAAGCATCTGCCTGTAATGCGGGAGACCTGGGTTTGATTCCTTGGTCGGGAAGATCCCCTGGAGAAGGAAATGGAAATCCACTCCAGCACTCTTACCTGGAAAATCCCATGGATGGAGGAGCCTGATAGGCTACAGTCCATGGGGTCGCAACGAGTGGACACTCAGTTGTGTCCGACTCGTTGGGATCCCACTTTCACTTTATGATAAGAAAGAGAAACATGTTCTTGAGTAAAACACATTGTTGTTTTATAATCCTTAGTACAGAGTTCAAGGAAAAACATACCCTTGAGCAAGATACCTTGATTTGTTGTGTAATCATTAGCTCTGGGTTTAAAGAAAGACTTTTTTATGAAATAGATTGTTGCCATAGCAACTTAGAGCTTAAGAAAAAAAGAATTCTTATGTGACTAAGATGAAAGAATGTAGGGAAAAAGAAAAACAAAGGGTTCTCCTCCTGAACTCCTTATCAACCTACCTAAGAATTAACTCTCTTAGAACCCTTTATCATCATTGTAAACGAATCTGAGTTCTTGCTCAGAGCTGAAGAATGAACTTCATGAACATACAAACACTCACATTAGCAAGCAAATTGGATTTATTTTAGAGAAAAGAGAAATACAAAGTTCTCAACATAGACATGGAGAGGGGTGAAGTGTTCCCCAAAAGGCGGGACTCACAGCAGTTTTTATCCTTACTAGTATTGATCTGTATATTTTTGATTGACTCCTGTCATCAACCTATGTCATTTCTAACTAATCAGTTTAAAGGTCACAATATTTAACTTAACATCTTTATGGCTTCTCTTGATCTTTGGATTATGTCACCACCTTTTTTCATGGCCTCTGGCTATTTTATAGTGGAAGAGATGTATGGTCTAAAGACTAATGACAACCAGTTGTTTTTCCCTTAGTCATATAGAACAGAAGTTAGTTAATTACTGTCCTTTCATAGATACAGTGCTGATACTTTATCAGACCAAGGACACATTCCAGGATTTACAGACAAAGGGTATAATTTTAGATTAATGGAGCAAGATGCTTATTGAAAATAAGGCAGAGGTCTCAGAGACTTGCACTGACTGCTCAGTAATTCCTACTTCAATCCCATATCATTTAGACTACTGATGTGTTACAATGAATGTATACTGAGGCTCAAGGTCAAGTGGAAGTTTGCTCATCTGCCATCTTGGACCTAGTTGGTTCTAATCAGTTTATGTCACGTCCATGGGCTATAATCTTTTAAATGTTGTGCCCTTCCCTCTTCCTGTCACATCTGGTATAAGCACTTACAGAGGGAATATATATGTGAGTGAGCATGAGCTTGATCCCTGAGTAGTGGACCATCTAACTTTCCTTCCAAGGAGTAAGCGTCTTTTAATTTCATGGCTTCAGTCACCATCTGCAGAGATTTTGGAGCCCCAAAAAATAAAGTCTGACACTGTTTCCACTGTTTCCCATCTATTTCCCATAAAGGGATGGGACCGGATGCCATGATCTTCATTTTCTGAATGTTGAGCTTTAAGCCAACTATATCACTCTCCTCTTTCACTTTCATCAAGAGGCTTTTGAGTTCCTCTTCACTTTCTGCCATAAGGGTGGTGTCATCTGCATATCTGAGGTTATTGATATTTCTCCGGGAAATCTTGATTCCAGCTTGTG
>NW_011494670.1:527283-527949 GCF_000754665.1 Bison bison bison
AGCTCCACTGGAATTCCATCACCTCCACTAGCTTTGTTCATAGTGATGCTTTCTAAGGCCCACTTGACTTCACATTCCAGCATGTCTGGCTCTAGGTCAGTGATCACACCATCGTAATTATCTGGGTCATGAACATCTTTTTTGTACAGTTCTTCTGTGTATTCTTGTCACCTCTTCTTAATATCTTCTGCTTCTGTTAGGTCCATACCATTTCTGTCCTTTATCGAGCCCAGCTTTGCATGAAATGTTCCTTTGGTATCTCTGATTTTCTTGAAGAGATCTCTAGTCTTTCCAATCCTGTTGTTTTTCTCTTTTCTTTGCATTGATTGCTGAAGAAGGCTTTCTTATCTCTTCTTGCTATTCTTTGGAACTCTGCATTCAGATGTTTATATCTTTCCTTTTCTCCTTTGCTTTTGGCTTCTCTTCTTTTCACAGCTATTTGTAAGGCCTCCCCAGACAGCCATTTTACTTTTTTGCATTTCTTTTCCATGGGGATGGTCTTGATCCCTGTCTCCTGTACAGTGTCACGAACCTCATTCCATAGTTCATCAGGCACTCTATCTATGAGATCTAGGCCCTTAAATCTATTTCTCACTTCCACTGTATAATCATAAGGAATTTGATTTAGGTCATACCTGAATGGTCTAGTGGTTTTCCCTACTTTCT
>NW_011494670.1:528049-548916 GCF_000754665.1 Bison bison bison
CTTTTGCTGACTGTATAGAGCTTCTCCATCTTTGGCTGCAAAGAATATAATCAATCTGATTTCGGTGTTGACCATCTGGTGATGTCCTTGTATAGAGTCTTCTCTTGTGTTGTTGGAAGAGGGTGTTTGTTATGACCAGTGCATTTTCTTGGCAAAACTCTATTAGTCTTTGCCCTGCTTCATTCCGTATTCCAAGGCCAAATTTGCCTGTTACTCTAGGTGTTTCTTGACTTCCTACTTTTGCATTCCAGTCCCCTATAATGAAAAGGACATCTTTTTTGGGTGTTAGTTCTAATAGGTCTTGTAGGTCTTCATAGAACCGTTCAACTTCAGCTTCTTCAGCGTTACTGGTTGGGGCATAGACTTGGATTACTGTGATACTGAATGGTTTGCCTTGGAAATGAGCAGAGATCATTCTGTCGTTTTTGAGATTGCATCCAATACAGTATACTAACACATATATATGGCATTTAGAAAGATGGTACCAATAACCCTGTATACAAGACAGCAAAAGAGACACTGATGTATAGAACAGTCTTTTGGACTCTGTGAAAGAGGGAGAGGGTGGGATGATTTGGGAGAATGGCATTGAAATGTGTAATATCATATATGTAATGAGTCACCAGTCCAGGTTCGATGCATGGTGCTGGGTGCTCGGGGCTGGTGCACTGGGATGACCCGGAGGGATGGTATGGGGAGGGAGAAGGGAGGGGGGTTCAGGATGGGGAACACATGTATACCTGTGGCGGATTCATTTTGATATATGGCAAAACCGATACAATATTGTAGAGTTAAAAAATAAAATTAAAAAAAAATAAAGTGTAAATAGAGAAATAAAGTGAAAGAGGAAGTAAGAGAAAGACTACATTGATTAGAAAGGGAAAATAAGCGAATACAGCATCACTTACACAAGGCAAGGGAGCTTATCAGGGAGAGACTGGTCAACTCTCTGACACTGGACTTGTGATTTCAGTGAGATAAGAAGTTCTAAGAGACCACAAGAATTGGCAAGTAAAAATATAATTTCTGACTTTCTGTTGAGTCAATTCAGTGGAGTATATTGAAGAATACCTTCTTAGCAAAACTGGAAATAAGGAAGAAGAGTGAGTAATTACAAATTTTGCTTAAAGTATGATGGTAAATGTAAGGGAAATTACTCTAAGAGGAAAATGAAGTTGCACGGTGGTTGTTGTTCAGTCATGTCTTACTTTTTACGACTTCATGGACTGCAGCACACCAGGGTTCTATGTCCTTCACTATCTACCAGAGTTTGCTCAAACTTATGTCCATTGAATTGGTGATGCCATCCATCTGTCTCATCCTCTGTTGTCCCCTTTTCCTCTTGCCTTCTTCTATCTTTCCCAGCATCAGGATTTTTTCCAATGAGTCAGCTCTTCACATCAGGTGGCCAAAATATTGGCACTTCAGCCTCAGTATCAGTCTTTCCAATGAATAGTCAGGGTTGGTTTCCTTTAGAATTGATTGGTTTGATCTCCTTGCTGTCCCAGGGACTCTCAAGAGTCTTCTCCAGCACTACAGTACAAAAGCATCAATTTTCCTGTGCTCAGCTTTCTTTATAGTTGAACTCTCACATCCATATATGACTACTGGAAAACCTATGGCTTTGACTAGATAAACCCTTGTTGGCAAAGTAATGTGTCTGCTTTTTAATATACTGTCTAGGTTGGTCATAGCTTTTCTTCCAACGAACAAGTGTCTTTTAATTTCATGGCTTCAGTCAGCATCTGCAGTGATTTTGGAGCCCCCAAAAATAAAGTCTGTCACTATCTTCATTGTTTCCCCATCTGTTTACCATGAAGTGAATGGTGGAGACTATGTATATTGATATAAGAAGGGAAAAGGCAGATTTACTTATTAAAATTAGTTACCCTATCATGGCTACAATATAGGAAGAAAGGAAAGGAATTTAGAGTCCTTCTTTTGAATTTAATATTGAAAAGTAGCAAAGGCATGAGTTTTGGTAGAAAATATATGTGAGGAAGGAATAATAGTAATTTCATAATATGCAGAATTAGGAGTAAAATCATTCAGGAAATTAATAACAGAAAGATTTATGGTCTTTGAGACATTTGAAAGTGAAGAGAATTAGCATGGGGTTTGAGTACTGAAAATGAAATATATATTAGGAACTATATAAGAATTGAAATATGAAGCAATTTGGATTTGAATTTCAGGGTTTATAGGACATATTGAGAAGTCTAGATAAAAATTCCTGAATCTCTTATTTACAAAATGTGACTTATAATTTTTACTGCATAAAATTATTGCCAGGATTTTATAAAATATTTTGAGGCATCTATATTGACTTATCCCTACATGACGCTGAAAGCTAAGCTTCTGTGTACTGTGGCAAGTCAAATCTGAGAGTAGAGTTTTGGATGAAGAAGGAAAGAGTAGTTTTATTGTTTGCCAAGCAAAGAGGGACACAGGTTCCTGCCCTGAAAAACTATGTGTTCCAACCTGGGAGGATTTGATGAGTTTTCTAGCAATGATTCAAGGGTGGGGTCGTTGATAATATTAGGGTGTGTACACTACCTCCACTTGTCTAATCTTTTTCTAGGTAATCTTGATGAACTTCTCTGGTTCTTTCAATGTAGCCTCAGGTGATCTTTCTCTGGTGTGAAGAGTGCTGACATCTTAAAGAGCTTAAAGATATGGTTATATGTATCCCTTGAGATGGAACTAGGGCCCTGCCTGCGCTATGGTTTCCTGGCTACTGCTCCCTTGTCTTTGCATTCCTTCCCTTCTCAAATTAACAACTGTTCAGATCTGTCCTTTGGAACTCATGGAATGTCATGGAGGCTGATGTCAAGAAACAAGAGACAAAGAAACAGAACAAAACAGAAGAACAACTTCTGTCCCGAGGAGCACCACAGACCCCTGCTTGGTTTCATGCAAATTAAAGAAATACGGAGGAGAAGAAAGCGTTTTGTTTCTGTCATGCGAGTGTATGTTCCTCGGTTCTTTGTCTCTTCACAACAAAGATTTGGAGTGACGGACATTAAAGCCCCCTTGGCGGGTCACAGCTCTCAGGTCTTGGATAGACTGTGTGATAGCTCTCAGGTCTCGAATGACCATGTTATAGCTTTTAGACAAATCAGTGTTACAGCTCAGTGTTACAGCTCAGTGTTACAGCTCTGTGGCAGGGGTGGAGGGGTGGGGGGGTGGAGACTGAGAAAGCTCCTCCTTTTATATGTTTTTTCCTCCACCTGGGCCTGCCCTATGCAAATTGGGCTTAGCCAGGAGTGCTGTTTGTTCTGCCTGAAGTCTTCACTCTGGTCCTCGGACCTTCCTTTGACCTTCCTTGTATTTTAGCCACCGCCATTTTGGACTCCTTTTCCCTATTCTACCTACCTAACATTTCTTTGACACAAATTGTGTGATACATGTTTGTGATAAATCATTATTGACTAGAAAAAATAAAGTCATAAAGGAAAGGATAAAAAATGGAGGAAAATAAGGTATCATTGGGATATTGGATGTGAAATTAGTATAAGTGAGGAAAAGATTTTAAAAAAAAAAGGAAACAGGAAGATCAGATCCCTAATTGTCATAAAGGAAAAAGTCTAAACAAAATATTTTTTAGAGGAAGAACTTATGTGTCAGATAATAAGAGTTATCATGTGGCTCTAATAAATCATCAATATTATTACTGGACTGTCTAAATCCTAAAAGGCATATTTGTATGTATAATTTCTCTTTTTTTGGCACCTGATCTTAAAAAATATATACCAAAACATTAGTGATATTACAAGACCTGGTGGAGGCATCATCTCTGACTATTTTGTTTTAAGCATGTAACTTTTTTTTTATTACTGAGTTCTATTAAAATATTTTTAAATTTATTTTTAATTGAAGGATATTTGCTTTACAGTATTGTGTTAATTTGTTGAATTCAGTCATGTGAATTGGGAAAAGAAGCATATGACATACTAATACTAATAGTTATACTAATAGTGTAACTAATACTAATACTAATAGAGGCATATAACATACTAATACTGTACATATAACATTTAAAATTACATTCTAATAGGTAAAAGAATATAAAAATAACTTTACCATAAACCAAACTGGAATTAGTGAAATATATGAAAGAGAAAAGCAATGTGTTGTGGTAATTCAGAAAGAACTACCTATTGTAAGTTAGAGAAAGCTTCATGTAGAAAGTAAAAGCACAGCTCTTTCATTTTCATCATTTATTGTTTCTATATTCTTTTGATCTCTTTGGGGATTCTATCTCCATTTTTAATTTTCCCTTTGGAGCACGATCCTAAAAATGTCCCTTGTTACCCCTGGCAAGAATGTTTTTTTCATGTGACTTAGGAAGATTTCATTACCCTTTCCTGTTGTCATTGTTCTTTAATTTTGAGCAGGAAAAGCTATTAGACTATACTGGAACAAATTAGGTAGAGGACCTGTTTCAGGGTAGTTATCTCTCAGAAATAACTACAGTATGGTATGAGCTAATTTTGGAGGAGAGAAAGAAACCTA
Source organism: Bison bison bison (assembly GCF_000754665.1). Taxonomy (NCBI): domain Eukaryota; kingdom Metazoa; phylum Chordata; class Mammalia; order Artiodactyla; family Bovidae; genus Bison; species Bison bison. The sequence continues at coordinate 532,565 of NW_011494670.1, forward strand.
GTAATACCTGTTTGTTAAAAATTCTTCTCTGTGTCCCTTGGTCTCCTTATGCTGCTGCATTAAGGTATTTGTTGACCAAGCATCTGCTTTTCTATCTCTATGTGAATTCTTTGCCTCTCCGTTAAAGTCCCAAGTTACTACCTGACATCCTCTTTTGTATTTCTCTATTTTTCACTGAAGATGGTATACGAGTTGAGGGCTTCAGTCATTTTGGCAAGTTATTCAGTTTTTCTGGGTTTTTCTCATATGTGTATGTCATTGAAATTTTGTTTGATTTTATCCTCTTCACACGTTTCATATCAATTTAATTTCTAGGCCAGCCAGAAGAACCTAGAAGGGTAGAGGAGTTGTCCTCCCTGACAGGGCAATTCTGCCCCACATTCCTTCTGCTTCTCTCAGATGTACTGTGTGTATTCTAATGATCAAAAGCATTTCTGGGGAAAACTAAGTTGTGGAGAAATTTAAAAGGGGAAACTGTGAAACATCCATGAGAGGAGAAAGTAAAAAGTTTTAGTCATTGCCCTGAATTGAGTTTTACATGCATTAGAAAAGAAATAAATCATCTATGAAAGGATAGCCAGAAAGATAGTTTCAGAGGAACATTTTAGTCATTTATAAAATGGGGACTCAGAGTTTGACCAAGTGATGCCCCTCTACATACTTCCTGAAACCAAGGCCGTGGCATACAAATATTGTAACAAGGTTACATAAAAGTTATCAAGTGCTTACTTGCTGCTAGAGCAGCATGGTCTTATATCTTGATCTGAGATATTTATATATCAAGCCCCTGTAAAGAAAACTACTCAAAGAAAAGTAGATATTCTAAATGCTTAAACAAATACAGTTGTGGACTAGATGTAAATTGTTAAAAATAAGACAACAGATCCAACACTGAGTTACTTATATTAAGCCTGACATTACCATATCAAGGTTTAATTAGTTTTGGCTCTTTCAGAAGTGGAATCTTAAACCAGTCAATCAGGAATCATCTGATTAGCATTAGATAGGTCATCTGTCTAATATATCCCTGCCATTCCCTGGTGAAAAGTAACTTTGCAATAACTAACCCACTTTTTGCCTAGTATAACTTCCTTGTTTCTACACCCTTCCGCCTATTAATTTCTTTCATTTTGTACACCTCCTCAGAGTTTCTTTTCTACCTGATAGATTAGCTGCTGCCCAATTCAAATCGATTTTTTTCTCAAACTCTTAAAAATTTTTAAATGCCTCATTTTATTTCCAGGAGTCTTTACTGTGCTTATATTGCTTTGCATATGTGCTGTTGTAGAGATTTCCAATTCCTCTGAATGAAGAATATAAGAGAAGAAAAATAATTTCTGGCTGAAAAAGAGAAAGCAATAATAAGATGAGAATAAACCTTTTGAGAAGGTCTTACTGCTTATCATCTATAATAAGCATAGGTAGAAAGACAAAGGGATCATCCATTAAAATACTCAGTACTGTGCCATCAATAACATTCTCAATTAATTTTTGTCTTTTTCTTTTTTTTTAATCTTTTTTCTTAATTAACAATATTAATATAGTATGAGATATAGGGAATTTATAGATGAAGTCATTTTTGCTTTGTGTTTTATTTGAAGGGTAGAAGAGTATGCAGTCCTAAAATATGTCTCTTTGGCATAAGAATTATTTTAACTGGATTATCTTGAAAAACAGCAGACTCAGGAGATGCTCAGAAAACAGAGTAGAAGTTACCTGTCTTATGCATTTACATTTATAAAGGAAAACTATTTCTCATGTTGTCACTCTTTCTCAGAAAGAGAAGGATGCTGTATATCACCAGGGACTCTTATCATAATGAAGAAAGTATAGAGTTAAGTTTGTATAACAGACCTTATCCTATCTTCTTTGTTTTATCTAGTATTACCCCATAACTGCACTCCCCCATTCCCCCACATACAACTTTCTTTTGTTTCTAATTAAAGATGGTATTCAAGGTGGTGGCTTAGGCCACCTGGGAGAGCTGTTTATTTTTCTTGGGTATCTTCCATGTATAGATAAAGTATACATGTTAATAAACTTCCGTTTGTTTTTTTCCTTGTTAACTTATCTTTTATTAGATTATCATAACCAAGAACTCAGAAGGGTAGGGGAAGAAATTATTTTTTCTCTCCTCCATATTGCTATTTTCTAATTCTCTAAGAGATTAGAAATTGCTTCATAAAAAAAATAAATAAAACCATATTTCCAAATAATTCTAAAATTACAGGGTAATACTTCTTGTAGATTCAACTTGTATATTCTTATTTTAACCTTAATGTAATGTCTTATATTATCAAAATTGGATATCTTGTATCCCTGCTTGTATAGAGATTTAAAAATGAACAAACGAAAGAGATTGACATTTTCGTCCTGCCTGTGTGTACATTAGCTGGGAGTTGACATTGAAAATCAAGATTTAAGGAATGTGGAAGGACAAATATAAATCCTGTTTCAAGCCTGACATTTTCCTCTATCAGTGATGTTTTAATGATCTCATCCATGTGGTTTAAAATATTGGAATGATCTAATTTAGAAGATAATTGCATACCAATACATTCATTTTGGAAATAGCTTTTTAAATTGGTCTTGGCACTAATAATTTAACCATAACAAGAGATTTCTCTGGCAAAATGAAGAGACTGTATGATCTGGGAGGTGGCTACATTAATATAAACTTCAACAATTTTCTCTGGAAATATCCTTTTTCTCCCCCTATATAGAGGGGATTTTAAAAATCAATCAAAGAAGAATGAACTGTCTTAGAAGAGATTGATCTCTTGAGAACTAATATCAATAAAGCCTTGAGACAAGTATTACTAGAACAGGCTTTCAAGTTGACTTGTTTTGCAGTTGTTTACTGGTTCTTTTGCAAGTAATATTTTGATCTATATTAAAAGATTTGCTGTGATTTTGATGTCGTTGTAAATATTTCATCACAAAATAGAATTTTAGCTGTATTGTAGTATACTTTAAAGCATATTGTGTATTAGTCAATTTCCAATAATAAAGGTTAGAAATAGCTATCAGATCAGTGAAATAGCTTAATTATTCTCCTTGCCATGATACGGCAACCAGTAAGGACTGACTTTTACAGTAAATTAGAAAACCAGATAAATTATATGAGAACCAATTTTCAGACATTGTACAACTGTCAGCACAAAGTTGTGATCTCTTCTAACAGGAAATTGTGTAAAAAATTAATACACAGAAACCTCAATTAAACAGAATCAGCAGACCAGGAAGGAACGCTTTCATGCCCTGTAATGATAATAGAGCTCATCAGGAACAAGAAAGTCACCTCTTCTTTCCTGGCAAGGACTCAGCTAATGAAAAGCCATGGACTCTCTGTTTATCATAACCTTCCCAACTTCCTTTTCCCTTCTATATACATATTCTTCTTCCCCTGCCATACAAGGACTTTGAAGTGGCTTGGCATTGTTGCTTACCCCAAATTGCAATTCTCTTTTGATCCTAAATAAACCCATCTTTGCTGGGGAAATATCTGGCAATCTATTGTTTCAGGTCAACACATGCAAGATGAGATTTAGGCTTGCACTGGCTTCGGCATGGAAGTCCAGTCAGAATGAGGTGTGAGGGTGTTCAGTCCAAGAAGAAGATACAAATACCATGAATAGAGAGAGAACTAGCATGTGAATCCACTGTGGGAGCAAGAATTCAAATGACAGAGTATGAAAAAGAAGAAAGTTACACAAAGAAGAAATTCCCCAAATGTAATAATGTTACATTAAGTCTTTGGACAACTATTAAGCTGTGCTTATACCAGCCAAGACTCTGTGGGCCTGGTGGGACACAGGAGTTATTGATCTGTGAGTTGGATGGAGACTCTACAGGTCATATGTGTATGACAGACACAGAACTTCTATGTAGCTAGACAAAAGAAAGCATATTGCACGTTCAAGACAATAATTTACATACCATAGAGTCATCCTTTATGAAAAGAGCTAGCCTAGTTTTTTATATTTTGTATCTGTCTTAAGATAACTTAAGCTTTTTAAAAAGATGTATCTGATACAGGAACTGCCTGTGAGTTAAAATACGTATTAAGGAGACTCAAATATCCACAGTTCAGTTCAGTCGCTCAGTAGTGTCCGACTCTTTGCAACCCCATGAATCGCAGCACAGAGGTAGGCAAAGTATTAGAGTTTCAGACTCAGCATCAGTCCTTCCAATGAACACCCAGGACTGATCTCCTTTAAGATGGACTGGTTGGATCCCTTTGCAGTCCAAGGGACTCTCAAGAGTTTTCTCCAACACTACAGTTCAAAAGCATCAATTCTTTGGTGCCCAGCTTTCTTCACAATCCAACTGTCACATCCATACATGACCACTGGAAAAACCATAGCCTTGACTAGACAAACCTTTATTGGCAAAGTAATGTCTCTGCTTTTGAATATGCTATCTAGGTTGATCATAACTTTCCTTCCAAGGAGTAAGCGTCTTTTAATTTCATGGCTGCAATCCCCATCTGCAGTGATTTTGGAGCCCAAAACAATAAAGTCTGACACTGTTTCCCCATCTATTTCCCATGAAGTGATGGGACCAGATACCATAATCTTAGTTTTCTGAATATTGAACTTTAAGCCAATTTTTTTCACTCCTCTTTCACTTTCATCAAGAGGCTTTTTAGTTCCTCTTCATTTTCTGCCATAAGGGTGGTGTCATCTGCATATCTGAGGTTACTGACTTTCTCTTGGCAATCTTGATTCCAGCTTGTACTTCTTCCAGCCCAGCGTTTCTCATGATGTACTCTGCATATAAGTTAAATAAGCAGGGTGACAATATACAGCCTTGACGTACTCCTTTTCCTATTTGGAATCAGTCTGTTGTTCCATGTCCAGTTCTAACTGTTGCTTCCTGACCTGCATATAGATTTCTCAAGAGGCAGATCAAGTGGTCTGGTATTCCCATCTCTTGAAGAATTTTCCACAGTTTATTGTGATCCACACAGTCAAAGACTTTGGCATAGTCAATAAAGCAGAAGTGGATGTTTTTCTGGAACTCTCTTGCTTTTTCGATGATCCAGCAGGTGTTGGCAATTTGATCTCTGGTTCCTCTGCCTTTTCTAAAGCCAGCTTGAACATCTGGAAGTTCACGGTTCATGTATTGAAGCCTGGTTTGGAGATTTTGAGCATTACTTTACTAGTGTGTGAGATGAGTGCAATTGTGCGATAGTTTGAGCATTCTTTGGCATTACATTTCTTTGGGATTGGATAGAAAACTGACCTTTTCCAGTCCTGTGGCCATTGCTGAGTTTCCAAATTTGCTGACATATAGAGTGCAGCACTTTCACAGCATCATCTTTCAGGATTTGAAATAGCTCAACTGGAATTCCATCACCTCCACTAGCTTTGTTCGTAGTGATGCTTTCTAAGGCCCACTTGACTTCGCATTCCAGGATGTCTGGCTCTAGGTGAGTGATCACACCATCGTGATTACCTGGTTCATGAGGATTTTTTTGTATAGGTCGGTGTATTCTTGCCGCCCCTTCTTAATCTTCTAATCTTCCTTCTGTTAGGTCTTCTAATCCTCTGCTTCTGTTAGGTCCATACCATTTCTGTCCTTTATCGAGCCCATCTTTGCATGAAATGTTTTTTGGTATCTCTGATTTTCTTGAAGAGATCTCTAGTCTTTCCCATTCTGTTGTTTTCCTCTATTTCTTTGCATTGATGGCTGAGGAAGGCTTTCTTATCTCTTCTTGCTATTCTTTGGAACTCTGCATTCAAATGGGTATATCTTTCCTTTTCTCCTTTGCCTTTTGCTTCTCTTCTTTTCTCAGCTATTTGTAAGGCCTCCTCAGACAGCCATTTTGCTTTTTGCATTTCTTTTTCTTGGGGATGGTCTTGATCCCTGTTCTGCACAATGTCACGAGCCTCCATCCATAGTTCATCAGTTACTCTGTCTATCAGATATGGTTCCTTAAATATTTTTCTCACTTCTACTGTATAATCATAAGGGATTTGATTTAAGTCATACCTGAATGGTCTAGTGGTTTTCCCTACTTTCTTCAATTTCTGTCTGAATTTGGCAATAGGGAGTTCATGGTCTGAGCAACAGTCAACGCCCACTCTTGTTTTTGCTGACTGTATAGAGATTCTCCACTTTGGCTGCAAAGGATATAATCAATCTGATTTTGGTGTTGACCATCTGGTGATGTCCATGTGTAGAGTCTTCTCTTGTGTTGTTGGAAGAGGGTGTTTGTTATGACCAGTGTGTTCTCTTGGAAAAACTCTATTAACTTTTGCCCTGCTTTATTCCGTATTCCAAGGACAAATTTGCCTGTTACTCCAGGTGTTTCTTGACTTCTTACTTTTGCATTCCAGTCCCCTATAATTAAAAGGACATCGTTTTTGGGTGTCAGTTCTAAAATGTCTTCTAGGTCTTCATAAAACCATTCAACTTCAGCTTCTTCAGCATTATTGGTTGGGGCATAGGCTTGGATTACCGTGATAGTGAATGGTTTGCCTTAGAAATGAACAGAGATCATTCTGTCGTGAGGAGATACCCCACGTCCAAGGTAAAAGAAACCCAAGTGAGATGGTATGTTTTGTGAGAGGGCATCAGAAGGCAGATAAACTGAAAACATAATCACAGAAAACTAGACAATCTGATCACATGGACCACAGTCTTGTCTAACTCAGTGAAACTAAGCCATATCATGTGGGGCCACCCAAAATGGATGGGTCATGTTGGAGAGGTCTGACAGAATGTGGTCTACTGAAGAAGGGAATGGAAAACCACTTCAGTATTCTTGCCTTGAGAACCCCATGAACAGTATGAAAATGCAAAATGATAGGATACTGAAAGAGGAACTCCTCAGGTCAGTAGGTGCCCAATATGCTACAGGAGACCAGTGGAGAAATAACTCCAGAAAGGATGAAGGGATGGAGCTAAAGCAAAAACAATACCCAGTTGTGGATGTGACTGGTGATAGAAGCAAGGTCCAATGGTGTAAAGAGCAATATTGCATAGGAACCTGGAATGTTAAGTCCATGAAGAAGTGAAGTGAAGTTGCTCAGTCATGTCCAACTCTTTGCAACCCCATTGACTGTAGCCCACCAGGCTTCTCAGTCCATGGGATTTTTCAGGTAAGAATACTGGAGTGGGTTGCTATTTACTTCTCCAGGGGATCTTCCCAACCCAGGGATCAAACCTGGGTTTCCCACATTGTAGGCAGATGCTTTACCCTCTGAGAATCAAGGCAAATTGGAAATGGTCATACAGGGGATGGCAAGAGTGAACATAAACATTCTAGGAATCAGCGAACTAAAATGGACTGGAATGGGTGAATTTAACTCAGATGACCATTATATCTACTACTGTGGGCAGGATTCCCTTAGAAGAAATGGAGTAACCATCATGGTCAACAAAAGATTCCGAAATGCAGTACTTGGATGCACTCTGAAAAATGACAGAATGATCTCTGTTCATTTCCAAGGCAAACCATTCAAATACCCACAATATCCAACAATTAAGAAAGAGAGAAAGTTTCTAGGAGTATGACTCTTCTTGCATCCTTAAGATGGCAAACTGCTGGCACCAAGACTGGAATGATAGGTGAATACTGGGAGTCACAGTTACTGAATCAGAGATGTATGAGTGGAAACTTCTGTAGGAACCAGTGTCTGGATAGGAAAACCTGAATAGTAATTGATGAATAGCTGGAGGTTTCCTGTGGAAAAATCTGAGTTAATTCTACTCAGGTGTTATCAGAGCCTAACTGACCTAGGAGAAAAGTAACATCCAATTCATGATAAATACTTAAAAAACAAACAAACAAAAAAACTATACTCAGCCTATCATTTTCATAATACATAATATCAGAGAGAAAGAAAAAAAAAAATCCTGAAAGAAGCCTTAGGAAAAAACACATCACTTATAGATCAAAGCCAAGAATTATATTTTACTTCTTAAAAACCATTTAATCAAGAGGAGAGTAGACTGTAATATTTAAAATGACAAGACAGGAAAACTACCAACCAGAATTTTGTACCTCAAAAGTATATTTCAAAAGTAAAGGAGAAATATTTTCTCAGACAAAAAATTAAGGGTATTAGTTGCCAGTAGACCAGCTTTTCAATAAATGTTAAAAGAAATCCTTTAGAACTAAAGAAAATAATATAGGTCAGAAACTCAAGTCCAAACAAATACCCACAGAAAAGAGCATTAGAAAGAAATAAGTGAAGGAAAAATTTAAATATATATATATATATTTCTCATTCTTTACTTAACAGATAACAGTTCAAAATAATAATAGCAACAAAGTATTAGGAGAAGTAAACATATGTGTATTTCATATATATATGTGTGTATTTGTATACATATATATGGTTCTGTATGCTTAATACAAGTGAAATAAATTGCATGATAAAAGGAACAATAGGGAGGAATTAGGTTCATTTTGTTGTTACAAGAACACTACGTGTGTAGTGTTGTAGTGGTATTTGAAAGATGACTTAAATTACAGTTGACCTTTGAATAACATGGGTTTAAACTATGTGGGTCCATATATACCTACATTTTTTTTTTCAGTGAATACACATCACAGTACTCCACAATCCACAGCTGGTTGAATCTACAGTTGTGGATCCATGGATATGGAGAACCAACTGCAGATTTTAAACCCTGAGAGGACAGGAGGAGATCAGGACTTCTAATTCCCACTTAGTTCAGGGATCCATTATATTTGTAATGTATATTGCAAACTCTAGGGCAACCAATAAAAAAGTAAAAAATGAAAAAAACCAAAAACAGAACACAAATCATATGCTGAGAAAGAAGAAAAAATAGAATCATAACATGCTCCAATAAAACCACAAAAGTCAGAGAAATTGTGGAACATAAAAATGAGAACAATAATCAATGACAACAAAAAGAAAACAGTTATAAATATGGTAGATATTAATTCAACAATATCAGTAATCACACTGAATGTCAGTGGTCTAAATATACCATTTAAAAGACAGAGATTCAGAGTGCATAAAAACACAAGTGCCGACTATAAGTTGTCTATAAGAAACCCACTTTAAATATAAGGATACATATATATTAAGTGTGAATTAAAAATATTCTCTAACATAAATCAAAAGAAAGCATGAATGACTATAGTAATTCCAGACAAAACAGTCTTTTAAGGATGAATCATTATTAGATATATGTATGAGCATTAAGAAAGAGTAAATTCTCCCAAAAAAGCTTAGAAATAACCCTTCATATATATGTACCTAACAACAGAGTGTCAAATCAAATAATGCAAAAAAGAAAATAATTGCAGAGAGAAATAGAATAATCTACTCTAATGGTTGGAGACTTCAATGCCCCTCTATTAGAATTGGTCTTGGATCTGACTGGGGAAAAAAATAGCTATAAAATGATAATTTAGGAAACTCAAATATGGACAGTATATTAGATAATAGTGTTATACAAGGTTACATTTCCTAATTTTAATCACTGTATTGTAGATATATAACAGAATGCCCTTGTTCCATAAAAAGGAATATTCACTAAATTATGCTCAAGTGTTTCAGGAAAAAAATTGTACACACACATACAGCCAAACTCATACATGAAAAGGAAAAACACAGCAAGAAGAATGGGAGAGTGAGAGAGAGAGAAACAGAAAGACAGAGATAAGGAGATATTAGAGTAAATAACACAAGATATAAATATAGGTACATGCTGAGTGACTGAACTGAACTGAACATTCCTGCTTGTTCAGCCGCTTCAGTTATGTCTGACTCTGTGACCCAATGAACTGTGGCCTGAGAGGCTCCTCTGCCCATGGGATTTTTCAGGCAAGAATACTGGAGTGGGTTGCCATCCCTCCTCCAGGGGATCTTCCTAACCCAGGGATCAAAATGCATCTCCTGCACTGCAGGCAGATTCTTTACTCACTGACCCTTTGGTAAAACCCATAAATAGAGGTATATCTGGGCAGTTCAGTTCAGTCGCTCAGACATGTCCAACTCTTTGCGACCCCATGAATCACAGCATGCCAGGCCTCCCTGTCCATCACCATCTGCCGGAGTCTACCCAAACCCATGTCCATTGAATTGGTGATGCCATCCAACCAACTCATGCTCTGTCGTCCCCTTCTCCTCCTGCCCCCAATCCCTCCCAGCATCAGAGTCTTTTCCAATGAGTCAACTCTTCACATGAGGTGGCCAAAGTACTGGAGTTTCAGCTTTAGCATCATTCCTTCCAAAGAACACCCAGGACTGACCTCCTTTAGAATGGATTGGTTGGATCTCCTTGCAGTCCAAGGGACTCTCAAGAGTCTTCTCCAACACCACAGTTCAAAAGCATCAATTCTTGGTGCTCAGCTTTCTTCACAGTCCAACTCTCACATCCATACATGACCACTGGAAAAACCATAGCCTTGACTAGACAGACATTTGTTGGCAAAGTAATGTCTCTGCTTTTGAATATGCTATCTAGGTTGGTCATAACTTTCCTTCCAAGGAGTAAGCATCTTTTAATTTCATGGTTGCAATCACCATCTGCAATGGCATAGGAATGGCCAAGATGATCTACCCCATATCCAACGTCAGGGGCGGTAGCCATGAGGAGATACTCCACATCTAAGATCTGGGCAAAAGGTATCTAATTGTTTCTTGTACTATTCTTGCAGCTTTTCTGTAGATTTTATGTTAAATTCAGTTCAGTTCAGTTCAGTTGCTCAGTCATGTCCAGCTCTTTGTGACCCCGTGAACCACAGTACTCCAGGCTTCCCTGTCCATCACCCACTCCCAAAGTCCACCCAAACCCATATCCATTGAGTCAGTGATGCCACCCAACCATCTCATCCTCTGTTATCCCCTTCTCCTCCTGCCCTCAATCTTTCCCAGCATCAGGATCTTTTCAAATGAGTCAGCTCTCTGCATCAGGTGGCCAAAATATTGGAGTTTCAGCTTCAACGTCAGTCCTACCAATGAACACCCAAGACTGATCTCCTTTAGGATGGACTGGTTGGATCCCTTTGCAGTCCAAGGGACTCTCAAAAGTCTTCTCCAACACCGCAGTTCAAAAGCATCAATTCTTTGGTGTTCAGCTTTCTGTATAGTCCAACTCTCACATCCATACATGACCACTGGAAAAACCATAGCCTTAACTAGACGGACCTTTGTTAGCAAAGTAATGTCTCTGCTTTTTAATATGCTGTCTAGGTTGGTCATAACTTTCCTTCCAAGGAGCAAGTGTCTTTTAATTTCATGGCTGCAATCATGATCCTCAGTGATTTTGGAGCCCAGAAAAATAAAGTCAGCCACTGTTTCCACTATTTCCCCATCTATTTAACTTAAAGTGATGGGACCAGATGCCATGATCTTAGTTTTCTGTATGTTGAGCTTTAAGCCAATATTTTCACTCTCTTCTTACACTTTCATCAAGAGGCTCTTTAGTTCTTCTTCACTTTCTGCCATAAGGGTGGTGTCATCTGTATATCTGAGGTTATGGATATTTCTCCCAGCAATCTTGATTCCAGCTTGTGCTTCTTCCAGCCCAGCGTTTCTCATGATGTACTCTGAATATAAGTTAAATAAGCAGGGTGATGATATACAGCCTTGATGTACTCCTTTTCCTATTTGGAACCAGTCTGTTGTTCCATGTCCAGTTCTAACTTTTTTATATATTTTATATTTTGTTGTTGTTGTTCAGTCCTAAGTTGTCTGACTCTCTGGGACGCCATGGACTTCAGCACACCAGGCTCCTCTGTCCTTCACTGTCTCCTGCAGTTTGCTCAAATTCATATCCATTGAGTCAGTGAACATTCCATCCTCTGCCACCCCCTTCTCCTATTACTTCAGTTTTTCCCAGACTCAGGGTCTTTTCCAATGAGTTGGCCCTTCAATTTTGGTATCAGTCCTCCCAAATAATATTTAAAGTGAATTCCTTTAGGATTGACTGGTTTGATCTCCTTGTAGTCCAAGGGACTCTCAAGAGTCTTCTCCAGTACCACAGTTCGAAAGTGTCTTTAAGGTTCAGCCTTCTCATAGTCCAAGTTTCATATCCATACATGACTACTGGAAGAACCATACCTTTGAGTATATAGGCCTTTGTCAGCAAAGTGATGTTTCTGCTTTTGAATATTCTTTATAGGTTTTTCATTGCTTTCCTTCCAAGGAGCAAGTGTCTTTTAATTTCTTGGCTGCAGTCACCATCTACAGTGATTTTGGAGCCCAAGAAAAGAAAATCTGTCACTGCTTCCACTTTTACCCCATTTTATTTGCCATGAAGTGATGAGACCAGATGCTGTGACATTAGTATTTTTTTAATGTTGAATTTTAAGCCAGCTTTTTCACTCTCCTCTTTCACCCTCATAAAGAGGCTATTTAGTTCCTATTTACATTCTATTATTTTATATTAAATTCAATTTTATATTAAATTTAAATACATCAAAATAAGTTGCAAACAAATCAGATAATCAAAAATAAAATGAAACAATGATTAAAAGAAAAATGGGAAAAATTGTTATCATCACTTGCCAAAGTAACTGTACTTTAAAGACTTTGTGTTAACAGGGATCCTAAAAGTAATTTTACACTAATCCTCTAGCTTCTGGCAGAGGGAACTGATGGATTAGATAAATAATTCATAGTACAAAGCTAGATAGTTGCATAGCCATACTTATGCTTCAAATCTTTTTACACTCAATTCATTATCCTTTTCCCATTAAATATATTGTCTCTCCTCACAAATTAAAGCATAGATACTAATCAGTTGGGCTTCCCTGGTGGCTCAGATGGTAAAGAATCTGTCTGCAGGAGACCCTGGTTCAACTCAGACCCTGAGTTGGGAATGGCTGCCCATTCCAGTATTCTTTCCTGGAGAACTCCATGGACAGCAGAGCCTGGTAGGCTACAGTCCATGGAATGCAAAGTGTTTGATAGGACTGAGGTACTAACACTTCTACTCTTCACTTGCAAATGGAGAGGCATCTTGTGAAATGCAAAAGAGCCAACATCATCTGCATTTTTCTCCCATCTTCCTTGCCTTTTTCATAGTGAGAGGTAAAAATACAAAATTCAGAGAGGATCCTTGGCAATAGTTGTTGTTGTTGTTGTTTTTCCCATTGTTAAATTGATCTCCATTAATTCTGCATGTTCTCCTACAGAGAGATTTTATTTTTTCTAAAAATGAAGCTCAATTTGCCATAACAAAATTGTCTTTTCTCTAACAATGCAAGGCAATATTTCACTTTTCTACATATATGTGAATATTTCCCCAATTCTTAAAGGCTCAAATTATCCATTAAAATAGAGGATAGTGGATATAGAAAACACATTTGGTCACATACACAAAATCATATAATGCATTTTGTGGACTATGAGCATGCGTGCATGGTCAACTGCTTCAGTTGTGTCCTATTCTTTGCAGTCCTATGGCCTGTAGCTGTCCAGGCTCCTCTGTCCATGGGATTTTCCAAGCAAGAATACTGGAGTGGGTTGCCACGCCCTGCTCCAGGGAATCTTCCTGACCCAGGGATCAAACTTACATCAACTACAACTTCTGCATTGCAGGTATATTCTTTATCGCTGAGCTACCGATATAAGTGAAATATGTAAAAATACATATGAAAGTGGAATATGTAAAAAAGCACAGATGTTACTTTGCCAAAAAAGATCTGTCTTGCTAAAGCTATGGTTTTTCCAGTAGTCATGTATCAATATGAGAGTTGGACTATAAAAAAGGCTGAACACCAAAGAATTGATGCTTTTGAGGTGTGATGTTGGAGAAGTCTCTTGAGAGTCCCTTGGACAGTGAGAAGATCAAACCAGTCAATTATAAAGGAAATCAATCCTGAATATTCATTGGTAGGACTGATGCTGAAGCTCCAATACTTTGGTCACCTGATGCAAAGAGTTGACTCATTAGAAAAGACCCTGACACAGGGAAAGATTGAAGGCAGGAGAAGGGGATGACAGAAGTTGTGATGGTTGGATGACATGACTGACTCAATGGACATGGGTGGGCTCCAGGAGATGGTGAGGGACAGGGTGGCCAGGCGTGCTGCAGTCTATGGTTTTGCAAAGAGTCGGACATGACTGAGTGACAGAACAACCAATATAAGTTGTCGTGTTTCCCACTTTGTTTTACTCGTGCATTTTGCTTTATTTGGATAACATTTTTAAAATGAATTTGAAGATTGTGCTGTGCTTCATCATGTCTGACTCTTTGCAATCCCAGAGGTGCCCATCAGGCTCCTCTGTCCATGGAGATTTTCCAGGCAAGAATACTAGAGTGGGTTCCCAACCCAGGGATCAAACCCAGGTCTTCCACATTGCAGGCAGATTCTTTGAGGTCTCAGCCACCAGTCAGATTTCCCACTTTGTTTTTCTACTTCACTTTACTTTATTTGCATAATATTTTAAAAATGAATTTGAAGATTAGACCTTTAATAAATCTATAATAGTCTCACTACTTTGTTAAGTTCAACAGACTGGATTTAAAACCTAAACCATGACACTTGAATGCAATGTAAAAAAATAAAAATTCTACACATTGCTTTACATGTTGATATTTTATAGTATGCATGCCTGTTTATTAAAAGAATAAAACAGTCACTCTCCAAAAACAAGAACTAGAAAAAATTATCATTCAATTTAAAAGTTGTTATTTTTTATTATTTTAATTGAAGTTTTCTAATCTATATTAAATTATTTCTAAGAAATATTCCTCAGTTTGTAATTTGAGTATAAAAAAACTATGGAATGTAAATGATGAAGACTAAATCTGTGCCTGATTATTATGTTTTAAAAACTTTCTATTATTTTCATTATCTACATTTTTTAATCATTCATTTTCAAAATTCTTACTATTTTCTACCAAGAATGGTCTTAATATTTGTATATTCCCTTCAGTCTGGAGTTTTGTTGCTAATATTAGTTTGTATTTTCAGTTTCTCTTGATCAGTCTTGAAAAATCATATCTATATTAATCTTCCTATGTAGATATTTTGTTGTTGTTGTTGATATGGAGCTTTTTGTTCTTCAGTTGTATTAATTCTTCAATTTATGATTGTTAACTTTATCCTTTTTCTTACATTTATTTTGCATGATTTTAACTTTGATAATTATCTACATTTTAAAATAATTTTCTTAATTATAATTATGGTTATTACAAAAAGTTATCTATGAGTGTTATTTGACTTCTGAAAAGTTTGAGCTATAATGTTTTCTGTTTTTATTTCATAATAATCTATCATTTCAGTTTCTATTTTCTTTTCTGGCTCAAGTTGTTTTCATATATGTGATTCAAAAAAAGTCATCATTAAAAAAAAAAAACAAAAAGCAGAACACAACACTGCTCATTTTTATATTTAAACTACTAATTTAATTGCAAAATGTTCAGAAAATATTGCCTTTACACAATTTCTAATTTTTAGAAATTTTTAATATCTCTCTTCCTGTATACAAATTCATAGTTTTTGTAAGTAAATGTTTCAGAGAGATTGAAGATCAAATAACTCAGCTGTTTTAATAAAAAGATGCACTTATCACTTATTGTATTCTACAAATATCTTGTAGCTTTATTTAATTTTATATAGATAGTAAAATGAGCACTAATTTGTTAATTCTCTCAATTTTGCTTAATTTTTCTCAGTATGTAAAACTCATCAGTGTTATATTTTCTTGGTGGCTTATAACTTTTATGAATATTGAATATTTCCTCTTCCTTATTTTGTTAACTTACTAAACGACTTCACTGTCACTTTTCACTTTCATGCATTGGAGAAGGAAATGGCACCCCACTCCAGTACTCTTGCCTGGAGAATCCCAGGGACGGCGGAACCTGGTGGGCTGCCGTCTATGGGGTCACACAGAGTCGGACACGACTGAAGCGACTTAGCAACAGCAGCAGCATCTCATATTTTTCCAAATTTCATTAATATTTTCGTGCTTTCTTTCTTTCTACAGCATCTTTGTAATGTATTGTCAATCAATTTTGCTATTTGTTATCAATGCTTCTTTTGTAAGCTTGATATTTTTAACATAAACTGAAAAACCTATATTTTTCTTGGAGAAATGTTTCTAATTTCACTTATTATAAGCCATGATTTTTTGTTAACTTGATTTTGGGCATGGTGTTTCATGTAGAGAAAGGTGAAATATGTAGTTAATTTTTATAAATAATTTATCTCTTTCTTATTTGACAGTGTACCTACTTTTCCTATGCTGCTTTTTATATATAAATTGTGTGTTTGTGCTCAGTCCTGTTGACTCTTTGCAACCTCATGGGACTGTAGCCCGCCAGGCTTTTCTGTCCATGGGATTATCCCAGCAAGAATACTGAAGCAGGTTGACATTTTCTCCTCCAGAAGTTAAGTGAAGTGG